>NW_024423344.1:60619667-60978557 GCF_017311325.1 Ursus maritimus | reverse complement strand
AGAGAGCTAGCATTTTTGAGGTCCTGTTGCATGTTTCATCTTGTTTCATGTTTATTATAGCCCTGTGAATTAGCTTGTATCCTGATTTTGTGTGTTGGCTAAATTCTCAATCTATTCTCTCTCTGCATCTTTATCTTTATGGCAAGAGCTAGAAGTCTTGGAACTCTATTCCCTAGACTGACTTTCCTGTGGCCAGGATTTGGGTGTGGTATTGGTTTAACCATTGAGATTTACTTCCATAAGTTTTGAAAGATGAAAGGACACAGAGGGGGCTTTTTCCTCCTTCAGTGGTGGTAGCAGACTTGGATGTTGCAGTAGCAGAACTCAGTGTTGTACTGCCTGGTCCCCAGACATGGGGCTGTGGACAGCTGGAAAACTGGCAGCTATGTCAGGGGACTGTCTCATCTCTGGGAAACAGGAGCTATGTTCTGATCTTTCACCACTCTAGTAGTATAACTTGAAATCTAATAGCAGCCCTATGGATTTTGTTTATCCAACTCATCTAATGTGTTTGCAAGCATCAAATACTTTATATCTTTCAATATGGAAATACTTAGAGGAATTTCTGTTGCCCTCCATTGAACCCTAAAAAAATTGCTTTATTTTCATGCTATTACATATGATAAAGTGATCAAATAAGTAAATCATAGAGACACATTCACTGACTGAATTTTTTTAAAGTTATAATATCATGTTTTATTTTAAAGATTTTATTTATTTATTTGACAGAGAGAGAGACAGCCAGCAAGAGAGGGAACACAAGCAGGGGGAGTGGGAGAGGAAGAAGCAGGCTCCCAGTGGAGGAGTCTGATGCGGGGCTTGATCCCAGGGATCTGGGATCACACCCTGAGCTGAAGGCAGACACTTAACGACTGAGCCACCCAGGCACCCCTGAAGTTAAAATATCATGTTGCCTGCCCAAACCACCTACCAGTGACTGGAAAATATCAGACATTCAAGAAATGATAGTTTTAATATGAGAAAATTCTTCTCTACTTGCATGAAAAATTACACTATTAGTCTTACTTTTTTTTATTCCTATGTTTCATGTATACTAGAAGTGAGGCTTTTTTTTTTTTTTTTTTTGTGACACAGTTTATAAGAATTTTTTAAAACAACTCCTTATTTCTTCCTACTTTCATACCCTGGCAACTACCGTTCTATTCTCTGTTTCTGTGCAGTGGAGCATTTTAGATACCTCATAAGAGTGGAATCATGAAGTATTTGTCTTTCTATTGCTGACTTATTTCACTTAGTGTAATGTTTTCCAGGTTCATCCATGTTGTTACAATGGTAGGACTTCCTTTTTTTTAAAGGCTGAATAATATTTCATTATATGTATATACCACATTTTCTTTATCCATTGCTGTGTTGATGGACATTTGGGTTGTTTCCATATCTTTGCTATTATAAACAATGATGCAATGAACAGGGAAGTGCAGATATCTCTTTGAGATCCTGACTTCAAGTTTTTGGATATATACCCAGGAGTAAAATTGCTGGATCATATGGTGGTTCTATTTTTAAGTTTTTGAAGAACCTTCATACTGTTTTCCATAGTGGCTACACTTATTTCTACCAGTCACACACAAGGGTTTCCTTTTCTCCACATCCTCACCAACACATGTTATTTCTTGTTTTCTTAATGACAGCCATGTTAACAGGTGTGAGGAAATAGCTCATTGATTTGCATTTCCCTCATGATCAGTGATGTTGAGCATCTTTTCATATGCTTGCTGTTTATCTTCTTTTGAGAAATTCTATCCTAGTCCTTTGCCTATTTTGGAATAGGGTTAACTAACTTTTTGCTATTATATTGTAGGAGTTCCTTGCATGTTTTGGAAATGAATCCCTTATCAGATACATGGTTTTCAAATATTTTTCTCCTAGTCCATAGGTTGCCTTTTCACTTAATTGTTTTCTTTGCTTCTAATTTTTAGCTTGGTTTATAGGAAGCATTTTTGTTGAATCTATCTCATTTGTCTGTCTACAAAGAAATTAAATTTAGTCTTTCATGAACATGTATACTGTGCATTCATTAAGCTAATATTAGTTACTGAGGTTTTTATCTGTTAGTAGATAGCATTAACCTCACTAATTTACATTCATTATTTTTTCAACATAATTGTGCTATTCTATTATTCTTTCCTCTCGAGGTGGATCACATTTTCCTGTCCCTTTCCTACACCGAATAAATTTAGATCATACCCTGAACATTTTCATGTTATGTCATGGAAGCTCTGGATTCTGTTATAGTCTTCCAAAGAGTATTAATTTTGTTTAGCAATTAAATTTAGACAAAAACTATCTCTTGGGCAGTAGTTCAGCTTTCTGCTCAGTTATTTTTTCCTTATCTGGACTGCTTTGAGTCCACAATGTGGAGGCATAGTTCAAGGGTCAGCCAGCAATTTTTACACACAACTGTGGCTCCTCATCTCTCTCTCTCTCTCTCTCTTCCAAGGTTTTCCTATCACTTTACAGAATCCTCACTCTGCTTTTTTTCAGGCTAGAAAAATGGGCACTTTCTATGGGGACTTTAGCCACCATGCACAGTGTCAACTACAAGACAGTGTTAACTCAGTGCTTGTCTCATGCTGTTTTCTTCTTCAATAGTGGACTCCCTTGCAGAATCTGCTGGGTTTTCTTCACTCTCCAAGGTCTTTAGATAATGGTTTGTTGTATTTTGTCAGAAGCTTATGGTTGTTATCTGTGGAAAGGCTGGTCTGATAGAAGCTTAGTCAGTCATATCAGATGTGCAACTTGTTTCATTTTTCTCAAACAACAGAAGTTTATTTATTGTTTACATGAAGTCTGAAATAGCACCCATCCATGTGGTTACTCAGTGTCTCAGTTCCTTCCCCCTCTTATGATTCTGTTCTTCTTAGGAGCAATAAATAGAGAAAGAGCGTGGAGCACCATACAGAGGAATCTTCCACCTTCAGGCTGGGAAGTAGGACACATCATTTCCACTCACATTCTATTGAAGAGAAGTCAGTCACATGGCCACATATAATTTCAATGGAGTCTAAAGAATGTAGACCAGCTCTGGTCCAGGAAGAAGAAGAAATAAGTTTTCTAATCAGCTAGCAGCCTCTGACACATGGAGTTTTAATCATTACTGTTTTTAGCAAAATTATTACAAATTATATCTTCTGAGGAAAATTTAATAAGTTCATGATATCCTTCCTCAATATTCATTAACAATTCCCTGAATTGAAAATAATACCTTCTCATTATCTTCATCTCATGACATTATCTGAAATATACTTCTGCAGAAATATTATTCATGTTGGGATATGGCTGCTATATACATCTATGAGCTCATTTAAAAACATTATTGAACACCTCCTATATCTAAGATTTACGAGAAACAGTCATGATTGCAGAATAGCTCTTTATGGTCATTAACTCAGGAAAAGAATATCAGTTAGTTCTGCCAAATTACTATCATAGTGCAATTTACTTTGTATATTTTATACTTCAATATATAAGGCCATGATTCATTTCTAACAGACAAGAAAAGTATCTTTCACTCACTTCCTTTTATGAATGTGAAGAACATTAATGTGACAAATAAGATGGACTAAGAAGAAAGAGGTCACTAACCTATTATGAATCAAAAGAACAAGTCCCATATTGGAATATGATGCTAGGGATTAAAAAAATAAGACTGCAAAAACTCATTTATATCTATCTTTTGAAAATGAAGGAACAGGAGTCTACTTCAGCAGCTTTATTTTCGGAGACAGATTCAGGTTTTTTGGGGGGAGGGTAATAGACACAGTAGATTGTTTCCTATAATATCTCCTGCTCTCATCTTCTCAAATTGATGTGTTTTTGTTTCTATTAGAGAAATGGAGAACTAGTGGTGTTGTTTCCGGATATTTACACCATCAGTACCCTGAAGTAAGTCTGAGATGTGCCAGCAGGTGAGCAGAGGTCAACAAGACTGTCATTTTCTCTCTAAAGAAAGGAAGAAACTATACTTGCCTATATTATGGTCTTCCTTTCTTTGTAGTAGTTTGCTAACCCTGTGAGCACAGCAGTTGGGAAAACTAGGAAGGGAGTGGTAATTGTTGTACATCTTCCTCTCTTTTCATTCTTTTTTTCTAGACTATGATCTCCCAATTTATTTCAAGGAAAATTGGCTCTCACAAAGGTGAGGAAGAAAACATATGGGTCTACGTGAATTCTATTTGGTATTTTGAGCACAAAAAAGGAAGGCTGTTGGAAATTTCCAAGACACATGGAGCTAATTGCCACATAATATTTATAACTATGCAATAAAGTGATCATATTTTCAATCAATTTAGAATGTGGGATAAACATCTAGGATAAGGTATCAGGAAGAAGAATGATGATAAGCTTTTCTTATCACACTTTCTGACAACCCAGAACAGTTGTGACTTATATACGGACTTACACACTCTCTTGGCTTTTGGGATTCCATGCTTACAAGGATGGTGGCCACCTTTCCCCCAAATTTCATAGATCCACACTCTATTCATATTGTTACATTGTTATTTGCTGTACTGTGTGGTAACTCACAGCAAGCCCACTTCAGATAGTCTTTTCTATCAGTTAGTCATAGCGACCCTTAAAACAACTCCTACTTTACCTACCCCACCATGCAAGGGCACTGTCTTTTTGAAGCAAAGTCTGGAACAGAATTTTCCTGGGGTTTCTGGCTGATGACTTGAAATGATGGAGATCAGGCATGACACTGATAAAGCACAATGTTCATTTCTAAAGGAGGCAGGGGACATACTAGTGTAAGTAAAATTAATCAAGCAGGTCTTTAATTACATAACTAAGGTACTTTCTGAATAACCATATGCTGTCTCATATTAGTTATGAAATATATGGCAATTCCTAGAGAAGCCTATGGCAGGATTTGGGGATGTTTCCATTTCTTTGTGTGCAATAGAATCAAATACCTGCCAGATAGAAGAAAATACTGTTCATTGTTTTCCACCTAATTATCCACTGAATCTGCAATTATTAGTTGTGTCTTTTTGTATTTGTTGGCTATATGTTAAATATACATATTATTTCAGAAAAGTATACATTTTAACTACTGTAATCGTATATATTCTTGTAATGTATACTGACGTCAGACTCTGGAGTAGTGCCTAGAGGATTGCATGTAATACGTATTTCTAAGTTCTTTCATTTTCATCCTATGACACAAGACAAAGATATTTGCAGACTCTTGGAAATGGTGACAATTCTGATATACACACGTGATTTAGTGAATATGACACTGAAAAACCAGAAAGGACATTTATTGGAATTCAGATTCCAATGTTCATTTTCTTTCCTTATGACATTTTCATTTCTTAAATGATTCTTTTCAAAATGAAGGACTTCTTTTCATTAAGTTTAATGTGTATTGTGTTAAAAGACAGAAGGAGAATAGGACTATTTTTCTTTCAAGTTTTATATTTAAAATCATAAGAATCTTTTTTCATAGAAAGAAATTAAATAATAGTTATTCCCCAATTTAAAGCTGGCCAATTACTTTGCCTTCACCATGCTCACAGGCTGCCAAGAGAACAATACATTGGTACTACGCTATCTTGAACCTTTTGCTGACCTAGTAAAGAAAAAGAATTGCACTGAGGAACTGTTTCAAGACAGTGAATAAAATGCTTTCATTTACAAGTAGAGTTTGATGTAGGAGGATTTCTGTTCCTCAGAAATTGAGAGGAAGGACAAATGTGTGTCTAAAAAAACATAGCAGAAGCAAACAAATCAGCAAACACATAGCTTGGAGTGTTTCTAGAAATCACGCATCCAAAGTGTGGTTGAACTACAGAGGTCTTTCTACGGTGCTGTCACAGAGCTGAGTGGTCAGGGCTGCAGTTTCCTAAGAATTTTCCTTCCTTTTTCTCTCAACCACACTACTACTTTCTCTACACCAACATCCCTGCCTGTCCATCTAGCCCCAGACCAGGAAGGCCTGTATGCAGTTACTGTCACGAGTGGCTGTCATCAGCGCTAGTCCACAAATAGTGAAGATGTTCCTTCTTGTTCTGTCACAGGACTGTACTTCGTTTCCCCTCGGAGTCATCTGTGTTGCTTTGGTTCGTGAAATGCTAGTGGAGATAATGTGCTTTTCTGGGTAGAATATTTAAGAGTCACAGTGCAATTTATCACGTATCTATTCCCCCTCCTCTTTTCCACATAGTAGCTACTCTGTCAGCCTGAATCTCAGAGAGAGGACATGGAGCAAAACCTCTAGACAACTTTTTAAAAGATGCAGTGTGAGATAGAGACAGATAGGGAGATAAACAGACAGATAAAAACTGTTATGAGGTACCAACATTTTGGAGTCATCAGTACACCCTAACATACCCTGCCCGATATATCACCAATGCAGAGACTGAGGTGTTTTATGCATCTCCATCTGAAATTCAGAATACATTTTCCCAGAATAATGTTTAGTGTTCAACCTTCCTTTTGTCCCCCAATATTAGCTAACCCTAGGAGAGATAGTCTTTTCCTAACCAGAAAGGTTTAAGATGTCAAAAAATCATGATATATAGAAAACTGAATATACATATAGCACACAGGGATAAACCAATTGCAATGCCAATGAGGCAGAGATACATATACTTTCTGCAGGAGGCCCTGAAAAACTATATAGCATTAGGTGGGGATATATAATCCATATAGAGAGAGAAAGGGAGCAAATATTTGGGGACAAGAATATAATCTATCAACAGATAACAGACAATTCACAAAAGCATAAGAATGATGAGCAACATACACATATTCATCCCAAGCAATAAAAAATGCATTTTAGTAATATAATGGTAATTCCTGGTCCAGATGGGAAAACTTCTTGTATTAATTTTTCTGTTCATCATTTGACCTTAATTATAGGGATTTTTTCTCCCAGCATTCCATCTTGATCAGAATTTAAAAATATAATACAATAACATTTTTAAAAATTACTACAAGGATATTCACGACAGGATGACTTTTAAAAGCACCCCACTGGATATCTTCTCAATATCCCATGGAATTTTGGGGAATTATTAAAATAAATTATAGCTCCCCACATTAAAAAATACTATAGTGCCATTAAAAATTACATTCTGAAATTCCATTATGGTATAACTAAGTCAGTTGAAGCTCTCAGGCCATTTTGTGAAGTCATACACCTCAATGAATTGACATACCCATTATATTATCTGTGATTATTTCTAATTATTTGAATAATAGACTTCTCCTTTGAACCAGTTTTCAGTTTTATAATTATTTCACAAGTAACAGACTTTGCATGTAATTGAAATAAATTTTAAAAAATGGACCGAATACAAGCATGTAATTTTTAGTAGACATTGCCTACACAGGGCACAACATTTTGTCTCTGTGTTCAAATCTAAAGGAAAGACAAGTTAAAAACAGTTATCAAAGCTGGCTACTCTGGATAACCTCTTCTAAGGCTTTGTCAAGTGAAGCATTTTTAGACATTTCAGACACACACACACTGTGCACCATTCACTTGCTCTCTGTCAGAGCTTTCTGTGTCCTATAATTTTAAACTCTAAAAATACTCAGTGGTGAAATATTGATTTCCTCTCTAATTTCTGCTCAGACTTTAGCTGGATGCCTGGTAAGGATTCTACTCTGAGAAGATCAGTACTTGACCTTGCACTTTGTTCTTTAGTGAAGAAACATATTGTATTTTTATACTCTCACCTCAGGTAGTCTATGTCTTTTTCTTGGTATTTGTGTTGTTATACTACATAACATAAGAGAGAATCAATATTTTACTGTAAGATCAGCTAATGATAAAATATCCAAAGTGTGTATAGGTTTTCTATAAAGGCATATACATATTAACAATAAGGCAGTAATTATATTTATTAGTTATTTATTTGCAAGGAAATTGCCATGGATTAAACTAAGCAATGTTTATAAACCTCTAAAATTTCATCTGAATATTAGTTGTAATAAGTAATTATATTATAGTCTCCCTGAAAGCAGAAAGATTTATTGACTCATTTTTTGGATTCATACCTAGTATTTAGTGTATAGATGGTGAGTCATAGAAGATAATGGAAAGATCTGGTAGCAAACACAAGCATGTGTCAGAATTTAGTATATAATTCAATCTTTTATCCACTTATTTTCTCAACAAATATTTAATTATGAAATATTTACTATTAATTATTTAATAATTATTAATTTATTAAATATTTTAGTGGAAGACAATGAGATAAAGTCAATACTTTTAATCAATGGAAAGCAATGATCAATGAATAAATGATGCTGGCACCATTTGGATAAACCAAACCCAATGCCAATGAGAAAAAGATGCATATGCTTTCTGGAGAAGGCTCTGGAAAGTCATATGGCACTGGGTGACACAAATTAGGGCACAGTAAATTCCTAATGGATTAAAGCTTTAAAAGTGTTTGCAGAATAACTATATTCTAACAAATTTGACTACAGATCAGATTACATAAAATAAATTCTCATTTTATTTGGAAACCTTTCAAGATAGCATGAAAACTACTTTTCAATTACAAGAAAGATAAAAAATACCAGTTTCATGGCATGAAGTCCTAGGATTACAAATACCAACCACATGATACCTGCTTGAGTTTATATTCCACTGGTACTTTCCTTTGTGATCACTGAATGTTTAGCTCTTTGCAGTTATAGCTCGGCAATCAATAAATATGAAAGACACATCCATCCCACTTATTTCTGCCAAAAACATGCTGAATATTCTTCTGGATCAAGATATTGCTCTGATACCTGAATTTGTTTGATGACACATTTGTAACTAAAATTTTCATGATTTCTTTTTTGATCTGAGTTTTTATGATGTATATTAGAGATGGGTTGAAATTTGACACATATTAGTTGATTACTATGTCTCATGGGGGTTCAGAGAAAAATAGGGAAATTTGATGTCTAAGGAAGTGTTTAACTTTTAAAATTCATTACACATGAAACGTGACAATAGCAAATTCCCTATTTCATAAATTATTGAATTTAAAATTATATTGATTTATTTTTAAGTAATATTTTCAATTCCTATTTTTTTAGTGAGTTTATGGATTTTATTTAAGTAAAATTCAAAACATTAATGGATAGAAAATTAGAAGTTTCTAAGGACTTTATAATATAATATTACATAGCATTACAGTGATGGATTCATTTTTAAAGTGGTGTAAATATTAGTTTAACTTAGCTAGTCTTTCAAAGAAATAGGTGCTCAAATAATTAAAATTGAATGTAAGATGCAAAAAAGTGGAAATGCCCCAAACACTACGTTTAGTTTTTAATCATTAAATGATGGGAAATGTGGAGAAATAAGCACGATTATTTGTAGAGTAAAATTTAGGAGTGCTAAAAACTCATTGTTTTCTAAAGGAAATATATTAAAGGTTTTTAGATTTTCATACAACTTTTTTGAAAAGACTATTATGAAAATCTGTTTTTTTTTTTTAATTCAGTCTACGGAATGTTATTTGCTTTCATGGAAAAAGAAAATCATCCTTGCTCTATTTGTAGATATTTTACACATTTCAGTATAAATTATTTAGAAAATATCTAAGCCCAAGTATTTCTTCTACTGAACATTTTCTCAATATTGTCTTTTAAAAGTTATAGATTTTAAACAATAACAATCCAAGGATTGCAATGACTACTATGGCTACAGCAATTATTTTTCCCTTCTTGAGGGGGAGGAGATACACATTACCAGAATTAGGAAGTTTCCTTTTATTACTGTATTGTAAAAACAAAACAAAATGAAACATTTTCATGAATCAACTTTGAATTTTATCAAATAAATTTTTTCTTATATTTGTTGTAACATTTTCTTTTTTCCAATTAATATAGAGAATGACATTGATTTTCCAACATTATATCAAACTTCCATTCCCAAAATAAATTCTACTGCAGCATCAATACTTTCTATTCCAATGGATTCAGTTTACTATAATGTTGGGTATAAATTTTGCTTCTATAACCATAGGACTTTGGCATATGATTTCCTTTCTTAGAAAGGCCATGTCATGTTTTGATATTGGGTTTGAGCTGGTTTTATAAAACATATTGAATCTTCTTCAAAAGGAGTTTGTCATGGAAAAAAATATTAAAATATTCTAAGAATATAGGGGATCCTGGCTGGCTCAGTCAGTAGAGTATCTGACTTCTGATCTTGGGGTTGTGAGTTTGAGCCCCATGTTGGGTGTAGAGATTACTTAAAAAATATTTGAAGAATATAAAAATTTAAAAATATATTAGCTAGTCCTATTTTTATTCTTGTGTCAGTTTTTAAATTTGTGTTTTCAAGAAATTTGTACATTTGATATCATTGTTCAACTTTATTGACGTGAATTTGTTTGCAATATACTTTTATTACCTTTTTAATACCTGTAGGATTTGTAGTGTATCCCCTTTTCATTTGTTGTTGATTGTTAGTAATTATTCTGTCTTTTTTCTTGATAGGTATTTGTGGGAGTATATTAATTGTATTAGTCATTTAAAAAAACCAACTTTCAGCTTTGCTGGATTTTTCTATTATGTGTTTCTTTTCAATTCCATTGATATTTGCTATTATTATTTTCTTCCTTTTACTTTATCTTATTTTGGTTTTATTTTTAAATAGCTTTATTGAAATACAATTCAAATATGAAACACTTTGCACATTTTTATTATTTATTTATTTGGTGTTAATCTCTTATTTTATTTTTCTTACTTAAGTACAGATGACACACCATGTAAACCAGCTTCAAGTGTACAACATAAAGAATCAATAATTCTATATATTAAGCAATGTTAACCATGATAAGTATGGTTGCCATCTGTCACACACAATGGAATATTACTCAGATATAAGAAAGAAATCTCTCCATTTGCAACAACATGGATGGACCTGGAGGGTATTATGCTAAGTGAAATAAACCAGACAGAGAAAGACAAGTACCATATAATTTCACTCATCTGTGGAATCCAAAAAACAAAACAAACACACAACAACAATAACAAAGAGAGAAACACACTCATAAATATATAGAGAACAAACTGTTGGGGGTGTGGAGGGATGGGTGAAATAGGTAAAGAATATTAAGAGGTACTTTATCTTATTTTAATTTACTCTTCTTTTTCTAGCTTCTTGAAATGCATAGATCATGGGTTTCCTGCTTTAGTATATGCATTTACTGTTGTAAATTTTGTTCTAAGCACTATTTCATCCGTATCTCAAATATCTTAATATGTTGTGTTTTCATTACCATTATAGTTCAAAATAATTTCTAATTTCCATTTTGGGCTACTTAGAAGTATGTCACTTAATTTCCAAATATATGAGATTTTTAAAATTATAATTCTATTAATGGTTCCTATTTGTGCTGTTCAAATTCATATCTTTCTGATTTGTTTTTGGGGTTTTTTTTTGCATTTTTCTATCAGCCTAAGAGATGTATGCTAACATTTCTAAATAAGAATGCAAATGTACTATTAATACTATTTCTATCCATTTTTTGCTTCATTTATTTTTAGCCTGTGTGAATGCATTTATAGCAATTTGCAGTTGTGATATCTTCCTGCTGAACTGTCTTAACATTATGAAATATTCCTCTTAAAATATAATTTTTATGTAGAAAGTCTATTTACATTCTGAAGTGTCACTGCTGAAATATAATTATAGATCTTTATGTTGTGTATAGGCTCTGATTATGTATAGCACAGAGCAGAGTACATACTGAATTTTATTTTCTTTAAAGATATTTATTTATTTTACAGAGAGAGAGAGAGAGAGATTGAGCACTGGAGTGTGGTGGGGAGGGCAGAGAGAAAGGGAGAGGGAGAATCCCAAGCAGACTCTCTGCAGAGTGTGGATTGCAACTTGGGGTTCAATCTTACCACCCTGAGATCATGACCTGGAAGCTGAAATCAAGAGTCCAATGGTCAACAGACTGAGCCACCAAGGCTCTCCACATACTGAGTTTTAAATAATATATTGTTCTCATTTTTTTTCTCCCAGTCATGGCTTTCACTGTGCCTATATATCATGCTTTGATAGGCCAATACTTATCATTGAAAAGTCTGGAAAAGGCCTTGATAACCTAGGTTGGGTAACAGTGAAAGGTTTATTTTTATTCTAAGGTAGAAGTGGAAATAGATTGACATAAATAGAGGCTTCAAGGGAAAATAGGTGAAAAGCTCCAACCTTTCTCTGTTCCATTAACAGGGGGTTTGGGATGTGTAGTTAACTCTATGGATAACGGTGGGAGTAGAGTAAGGAGCTGGAGTCCGCATAAGTAGAATTAAGGGTAGATCACCGAATTGCTGAGTCAAGGATCTGCTTAAGAGATCAGGAGCGAATTTTTAGGAAGTTCTGGGACAGGATCACTCCCTTTCCCTTGATCACTTACGCAGTTCAATTTAGCAAACATACTTGGGGCTAACCACGTTCTAATATTTCTGGGTGCTTAAGTCCAAAGACAAGTAAGATATAGTTGCAGTTCTTGAGACAATTGTCATCGAATGGATGAAAGAAACACAAACTAGTCTTTCGAAGAGAAATAAAAAAGAATGTGGAGTCAGACAACTGCCAGACACAAGGAAGTACCTGTGACATAGCCAAACTTGTAATACAGCTGATAGCATGAGAAGGGAGGTAACAAGCAGGGAGTAAATGGAGGGGACAATAGTAAAAGTTTAATTAAAATCTTGTTTACTGGATCTTAAAAAAATTGGAGATGTTTGCTAAATGTTTAATTTTCATTTGCAATCCAGAATATTAGTACAACTTTGTGTATTACATTTTGAGGATACCATGTTTACATAACATATTAAGGATTTTTGTAATTTTTAGTATATACATTAAGGCCTTATAAAATGTTCATCTGTCTCCTTAAAAATCAGTAATCTAGTATATTGTAGCAGGCACTTACTTATTTGCTCAAAGTTACATGTAGATAAAATTCTTTGATTTTTCCTTCTTCATCGGTAATATTTTGATAAAAGAAGGTGTACAGCAAGCAATCTTATTTATATGAAGGAAACTAGAGCTTTTAGATTTCTAATGCTAATGGAGGAAAATTTGACTGAGTGAAACATATTGAAAATTCAACCCTGACAGCTGGAAAAGATAAATGAAATCCAATTTTGCTTTTTGAGTCACTGTTTTAAGTTTCTACCTGGGGTTAAGATAGGCCTTGAAGGCATCACCTCCTATAGATCAACTGTCTTGCTCCTAGATGCTTCTGTACATACTGGGCAAACTCATCCCAGCACAGATGATTTATAGGTGATAATATTTTTTGTCTATGGTGTAACTGTCACTAGATTATTCCAGCAATATATAGAAGCAATGAATTGAGAAACAAATACGTATATGAATGATTTTATAAATCCTAGAGGTTAATAATAGTTTAGTTCCACTGGGAGCACTACAAAATTGAAAGCCCTAAATATAACTTGAACAACTGCTCAGAAATCTGACTTTTAAAAATTGTTGTAAGAGCAGAGAACTGGAATGGGAATCACATGATGATACATATGCCAAAAGAATAAGAAAACGACGTAATTTTTTTCTTCTGGATTGAATACCATAGAGTTTGGAGTCTTGGATTCTTATATAAATGCATGCTACTCATTCTAATGCCTAAATATTAAGTAGAAACTCTATTTATGGTCTCCATTGAATTAAACATGGTAATAGACAGACCTTGCATTTCAACATATGGATGATAATCTATATTAATTGAACACATTCCTACTAAGTGCCAGGTACTAAGGAAAATTAATAGATAAAGAATACACAGGATCTGCTCTTAAGGAATTTTATTCTAGTACAAGACAGAAAGCAGACACTCATGAAAAGATGGAACATATCCAAGTAGTAAATTACAGACCTTCAATAAGTAATAAAATCATGTTAAGGCACTCAGAGAGCAGAGTATTTCCAGCTCTGTTAGTCAGGGGGCTTTTAATGGAGGTCACAAAAGCAATTATATTTTAACAGTCTCTTGAAGAATGAGTAAGATTTGAATAGATATAAATTACTGAGAAACTGTTCCACAGAGGAGTATTAGTAAACACGTAAATAGGAAAACACAATTAAGTTGACTGGGTAGGCTACAGATGACGATTCATGAAAGACAGTTATGAGAAAAACTGTTAGGGGAGGTTGGGACCCTGTTTGTAATGGGTGTTGAAACCTGTGCCAAGAATGTAGGCTCTAATAATCATCAATGAGTCTTCTTTTATAATCAGCAGGGGAGTTGTATGATTGAAGCAGAGCTCTAATAGTTCTAGAAAGATTGCAGAGCATTGCAGTGAAGCAAAAAGGCCATAAAGATGCTGTAAAGTGTCTAGGTACCACATCTCAAGATTAGGCAAGGGATTTTTAGTTAGATCTACTTGTATTAAAAAATGAATAAAATCTGGGGAGTTATTAGATATTGTAGGTCTTAGGAATAATACAAAGAAAAATAATGACTCCATGAATGAAAATATGCAGATCTGGAGAAAGAAATGGAATGGGCAATACAAATGGGAATTACCACTACATTGTTTCTTGTAAAGACAGAAAATGTGGAGCTACATCATTGGTGAAGAAAAATATCTGTGTCTTTCTGTATCTATATATAGTGTATCTATGAAGTTTGAAGCCAAAGGGGTGGATAGGCTTCTTATGGAGATGATAAAGGTGAGAAGAGTCATATAGCAAAGGCTGTGCTTAGGATATGCCCACAGTTCATCCTATAAAGAATCCAGTAAAGGACAAGGCAATGAATTTTCAGACAATTAAAAGGATTAAGGGAAATGGACTCTGATGGAAACCATTAAAATTTTAAAAGGAGAAGCTGGTAGTTATATGAGGTACAACAGAGGGATGGAAAAGAGTAAGGACTGGTGTCAGTCATTCCAAATGTTCAACTGTGAGGTACCTGGGGGATTTCAAGAGTACAGTTTTCAGAAAGTGAGCAATTTGTATGATTCATGTATAATTCAGGCATGACAGGTTATCAATTTTGGGGTTTTTTTCCATTCAATCATTCACAACATACGTGTAGAGCACCTCCCATGAATTCTAGGTATTGGGAATACAGTGGTGAACAAAACAAATTCCCTTTCTCTTGGTTCTTACATTCTAATGGGGAAAACTGTCAATAAACAAATATGTATCAAGTGGTCAAGAAGAAAAATAGGAAAAAGTGGGGACAGCTAGGGCATTCATAGTCCTCAACTTAAAAGGGGCTGCTTTTTCTTCACTCATCTATCAGTGTTCTATCTTTGAGTCAGACTCATGAAAGACCACAGGCTTCTTTCATGAATTTATTAAATTTCAAAATGCCATCGGAGAATGGATAGAGTCACTCCCTGGTCTTTCCCTTCCTCAAAGAACACACCCCTTAGGATGTATAGAGGTCTATTCATATAGTCACATGAAAGGAATAGACCTTTCTGCAAAAAATTAACAGGTTTGTAGATGCTGTGGGTAGGTAAATAAAACTAACTGAGAGAATACAGTGGCAGTCCCAAGATATCTTTCTCTGTGTGTCTCTCTTAAACATATCTGGAAAAAGACAAAGTTATTTCAAGAAAATGTGTTAAGGTCCATATTATAATAACATGCATATGTTTCCTACCAACACGGCTTGAGCATATTTTCATCTAAACTCAGAGAAATGAATATGAAACCTTCTATAATAATGTTTGGTTTCATGTTGGAAGAGTTCTAGCTTTCAGTGTGCACAAATGAGAAATGCCTAGGCAAGTTCTGATTTAACACTTTTGCAAGGTCAGGTTGTTTAATTGAATAAGGAAAGCAGGTTTCAAGCAGGGCAGAAATCAATGCTGAGCACTGGGGAAAAGGCTCTTTCCCTACCTTGATTCCCCTTGCACTATTTTTTCTTAAAATGAAAGTATCTGTGAACACAGGAAATTTCACTCTTTCCCAAACAAAAAGTAATTAAAATTGCCTTATGTGCCTATTTAGTGTAGGATATGTGATGATATATTCTGCCTTTATTTAAAACCACCATTGGCATTAAATGCTGCCTTACCTTAAAAGTAATATAGCAGAATGACTTTTATTACAGATGGTAATTTATGAAAAGTGGAGCCAATGGAATTGATGTCAAGCTTTTCCCACAAGCTTTATTTACTTTCTTATTGCTCACTATTGACCAAGGTTTGTTACGGCACTAGTCACTATCTCAGCTGGCATTCTGCCTGTTTGTGTTCTTAAAAGTGGTTTTGTTTTTTTATTCTCATACAGCACTGGAACTAATTACAGCTGCTCACTTTTCTATTTCAACCCTCAATGCTCTCCGTTTTCTCTGGATTTTGCTTTCACTCACAGGCACAATATTTTTTCCATTTTGTGTCTGACCCTCTTTCATATACATGGCCAGGACAGGAGCACCCTAGGCCACGGGGAATGAAAAGGCTTTTAGAACGAATTTTCATTTTGTGTGCAATGCCCACGGCGTTCTCTGAGTGTGTGATGTGCTATCGTCAGGTTTTGATTATGCAATTGAAATGCAGAAAATTTAAAAGCTCAGCTTTATTGGCCTTATCAGCAGTTTGCACTCTCCCCCAAACTCTGTTAGAACAATTACTTGATCACCTTTGGTCAAAGACTACCAAAAGAAAAGGAACCTCATAGATGACGCTTAGAGAGGAACTGAGGTTTAATGGAGGGTTTGAAATTTTATACTATATTTTTATACCAATTTTATGAGTTTTTTGTGTTAAGAATGGTCTTATTAGAATAGGATTGAAATTTTTAAAAAGTGCCCCAGTGTATCTTATCTCTCAGTTTGCTGGCAAGGACCTGGGAGGATAGAGGTTTATAAAAAAAAAATATTCTACATAGAAGGAAATGCAGTGAAAAAATGGCTATTCATATTTCTTCACCTCACTCATCTTCCACTTGAAGTCATTCTAAACTGGAATGGACCTCGAATTAGTGTAAAGAGCAAAACAATCTGGCCTACCTCAGGCAGGACCTAGAAATCTTTGTATCTGCAGGTACGTCTGCGTGCCCATAATCCTAGTCAAGGGAAGACTTCAATAAAATGCAGAATCAGAGGGTGTGCCTCGTTGGCTCAATCAGTGAAACAAACGAATCTTGATTTTGGCTCAGGTGGTGATTTCAGGGTCATGAGATCAAGCCCCATATCAGACTCCGTGCTCAGTGGGGAGTCTGTTTGAAACTCTCTCTCTCCCTCCCCCCCCAAATAAATAAATAAATACATACATACATACATAAATCTTTTTTAAAAAATGCAGAATCAGAGAAACTTCAACCAGGTTTTACCAGTCTGGGACCTGCATCCTTGAGAGTAGACTAGAACTACAAAATGAGTTGTGTAGTAGGAAATATGACTTGCGATAATTCCTCTTTCTCCATTGATTCAGATATTGCTCAGGGCTTATAGAAGCTGATATAAGAAAAAAGACTTGACTATAAGAAACGAAGGGATGGTTTTATTTTTTTTTTTAATTTTTGAGGTTTTGATATTCACATTAAAATGATTTTGTGAGCATTTCAGAAATGAGAGTAAATGCTGAATTCCAGGATTAAACTAGCTTATATTTGTATGATATCAGGTCCAACCTTAGACCTTAAAATAACCTATCTCACATTTGTATTGGATAGATTAGGCACCCTTGGGAATGAGAGTGATCAAGCTAACTTGCAGGACATGTGAATATGAATCGTTGTATTAGTTTAGCAATGTTGACCTCGCTATATTACATTCTACTCATGAAAATGAGATCCGTATGCGACAATGTACTAGCACCAGAGAAACCTGGGAAAGAAAATGGACTTCAGATTCCTTACAGAATCAGAGATCAAAAGATCTGTTCCATTAAACTTTAAACCAGAGAAATTCATCTGTCTGCCCCAGTGCCTAGTGTCAATCAATGATTCAGCTTTAGCTGGATTATGGTTAAGCCTGAATGGTCATGCAAGAGAGAATTTCAGACAACCAGTCTCCAAAGAGATTGCTATTCTAAGACTCAACATGAAAGAAAAATATGCTTAGGTTTTGCTATAGAGCAAAGAAATTTTCACCTTTAAAGATATAGTAAAAGTACCTGTATTCCATATTTGTCATACTCACATGTGAAAATAGAATAATCATTAGCAGTTTGATACATATAGATATTTTGTTTCTTAATTTGCTTAATAAAATTTAAGCCAAGATTCTCATAGTCTGTGGTGTTCAGCACACTGGTGAGAATCTAAAGTCTCATTGTGTATCTATAGTTTATGTAATTGTAACCAGTTTATTGAGGAAGAATTTCTACTCATTGGGATATACAGAGAAAACAGAGCTTTCTTTTTCCCTTGGTAACTATTCCCTACCTTTGCTTTCTTGAATCCCTCCTTTCTACTGATTAGTCAATTTCTTACCAAGAACTTAGTCAAATCCTATAATTCTTTAGTTATATCAGTTGTTAGAAAAGTCTCATTTTTGTTACTAAAACCCAGTCCTATTCATTATGAAAGTTCAATACCATATCAGTTTCATTTTTATGGTTCACGTTATAAAATGCAGATTCATATATGTTTAATGGCATCAA
Organism: Ursus maritimus; assembly: GCF_017311325.1. Lineage (NCBI taxonomy): Eukaryota > Metazoa > Chordata > Mammalia > Carnivora > Ursidae > Ursus > Ursus maritimus. Next base: position 60,959,975 of record NW_024423344.1, on the reverse strand, counting down.
TTGAGTAGCTGATCATGTGGTGTAAGTTGAAAAATACAGATAAAATAAGATTTGAATTTTAAAATGTTTTAACTTTAATCTTAACATGAAACCAATGAACTAGATTAAGTCCACATACATCCCATTGGTTAGTTGGAATTTGGTTTTTCACTTTTCTATCAGAAGAGAAATTTAATTTAGAGGATACACTCTCAAGAGGAGAACTTTCAAGATTTGTGACTCCTGTGGTCATAATTACATATGAAATCTTTGCAACATGATTAAAATTTCTTTCTTTAAGCAGGGTGTGGGAGGGTTTAGATTGGTGCCTTTTTGGGGAAAAAAAAAGAATTTTGTAATAAATGGGAATGACATCAATCTTTAAGGTATGATTCAATTTTATTATAAGCACTTGGTATATTAAAATATTAAGCTGGATAGTATTTGAAAACCTAGGTAACTGTCTTTTCACTTATTTGCAAGCAGAAGCAATAATTATTTTCTAACAGAATGCTGGTCAAATATTAAAGTTTTTCTATGAATTGCAAAAACAGCCATGAGTTGCAAAACATGTTGACCTACGTTCTGGATCGCAGGTTAGAAAAGGAAAATAGATGAAGGATAACCAGAGATCCTGGTGAGATTGAAGTGCCATCTGTGTGTCTCCCCAGCTTCTGTCATCATGGCACTTGGGCATGACAGGGAAATATGCATGTGCACATCCGCAGGGCGGCTTTGAAGCTCAGAGTCCTGCTGACCTCAAAGACCTGAGAACTTGAAGTGGTTCCATGGATTTCCCTTTCCAGTCTTTGGCTCAGCTTCTAACATCACTCATTCACAAACAGTAATCAAATGATCGTTTTCACTTTGGTGCTTATAACAAAATGGCCCTCTCCACTTCATAGCCTCCACTCAAAGACAAAAAGGGCTAAATGGCAAAGTAGAAATATAGCTCCTGTTCATTGCTTTTTTGCATATAAGGAATGAAATGGTGACTGACGTTTAAAGTTAATGCCTTTTATTAAATAACAGTCCTTCCTTGAGCAGTGGGATAATTTGAAAGGAAATCTGTGTTCGTTAAAGAACACCGCCTCCTTTTCTTCTAAACGCTCTCATGCTCTCATCTAAAGGAAAAGATGGCGCTTGGCAGCCTTGCCATCTTCATGGGATTCAGCATCCTCATTATTTTTACTTTAATGGAAGAAACTCTGATAACTAATCCATAAATAAATGCTTATTAAAACAGCTCATTTATCAGTGCCTCTTTATAATCAGCTCAATTGGGTTATAATTTAGGGTATAACGCCTGAAGCATGTTAATATAGTTATGTGAGCGCAATAATTAGAAATGACTGGTGTTTGCATTTTGACCTTCCTTCTAAAGATTTCACACCACCTTCCAAACAGCACACTAATGAAAGTAGATGTGGAGTTTATCTGAGCACTGTATCACAAGAAAAAGCTGCAATTTGACATAGTAGTAGGCTGGAATAAGAAACAGATACAAAACATAATTACCTAATTATAATTTGTTTTTGTGGAATACCTGTTTTGAAAAAGAGATGCAGCAAATTTTGTCCCTCTAATATATGAGTTAATAAACTTTCTTAAGAACTCATTCTGCATGTACATTCATAGTTTTTTTTTAAAAAATGGAAACAAGTTCTTGTGCACAGGAGAGGAGCACCCTGTCCACTGGGAATAGAGTGGATAAAGACCTGTTTAGCAAGACAGCTTACTGAGCCTCACTGACCCAAACTTTTTCAGCTTATTCCAGAATCCTATTTTCTCAGGATTGTCTGCATTTCTCCAAAAATTGCTTTTTTTTTTTAGTTCATTTCCTAATGGCTATTTTTTAAATGCCTACAATTTTCACAGCAGTGGGCTACTTTTACTAAACTGTTCGAAGTATTTGATGTGAATGATTGTTGTGAGAATTCTATAAAAGCATTACCTACACAATGCCTAGCCCATAGCTCTTAATATCTTTTTGGCTCCTCTCTCCATCTTGAGACACTGAGATAGAGTTTAACACATTTAACTGAATACCTCACATGTTGAAGATGCTCTGGAAAATTCTATGGGGAACACAAAGATGAATAAAGCCCTGTCAAGTTTGTGGGGAAGGTGGATGTGGAAAAATCTTCCTTAGTGAGAGATACTATGTCTTTCTTTGGTGCAACCTCAGTTCCTAGCACGGTGCCTGCACAACACGTGATGCTCAAGATATTAAGTCAATGATTTCAATTAGGAAGAAATAAATAAGTAGAATCATAAGTAATGCATTACAAACTCTAAAATGTTTTACTATTGAAGATATTGAAGAGGTGGCATTTGTTTTAGGGTCTGAAAATACTGCTAAATTATAGTAAAGGGAAATGGCATTTCTTTCTGACCTGATAATCTAGTGGTAAGCATTTGCATAACAAATGCAGGTAAATAATACTCAATTGACAATATATGAATTGTTAGTAATCCCAGATCAAGATACTAATATTTCACTTATATCATTTTAAATGCCTTAATGCTATAAGTTTGGCATGAAATGGGAAAGTCATTTACGAAAATATTAGACACCTGTGTAACACAAAATCTGGGCTCTAGAGGGAGAAACAGAGAATGGATTCTAACCACACATGCCAACATCAACAAATCTATTGGCTAGAAAATAATAAAAGCTAACTTTAAAATGCCAGTATATATAATTTGGAAATATATCTCAAATTTGTACAAACATGCTTGAATAAAAAATAAAATAAAAGCAAAATCCTCGGGATTTCAATGGTAGTGGGTAGTGAGAAAGGAAATCTAAGATGTTCCTTGCCTTTAGGATTTTTTTCTCCACCATATGGATAGCTACTCTGTGTTTATGTATTGTGTGCGTGTGCATTTTGTAAACATATAGGCATATATATATATATATATACGTATATATACATATATATACATATATATATATATATATATATAGTATGTGTGTGTGTGTGTGTGCATGTGCGTGTGCGTGCGTGTGTGTATTTTCAATCTGAAACTTACCCTCAAGAGACTAAAAGGCCCCAGGAAGAGGCTAGGAAGCTTTTACTCACCTCCCATTAGAAAACTGACCTCATAAGGGATCTACATAGTACCCAACTCCATTCTCTTTTTCTAGGCAGCCCCCAGTTTTTTCTGCTAAAACCCATGGTATATTTGGCACACTAACTCAGACTTTGGGAAATGTACCACTGTGGATTATTGTGTTCTTTGTATTTCCCTGGATGAGTAAAATTAATACCTGTGAGATAGGAATGGACTTTTTTTCCTAAGATTTATTTATATGAGGGCGGAGGGCCAGAGAGAGAGCAAGAGAGAGAATTCCAAGCAGACTCCTAGTTAAGTGGGGATCCAGACGCAGGGCTCAATCTCACAACCTTGAGATCATGACCTGAGCCCAAAATCAAGAGTCAGAGGCTCAACTGAGCCACCCAGGTGCCCAGGAATGGCCTTTTCCTTAAAAAGGTGAAAGGTTTGCAAAATGAAATGTTGAGAAAGAACCATTCTTTTTAATTATTATTGTTGTTATTTATTTCTTTATTGAGAGAGAGTGTGTGTGTATGCGTACACATGTGTGGTGGGGGAGGGGTAGAAGGAGAAAGAGAGAATCTTAAGCAAGCTCCACCACACCCAGCACAGAACCCTATGCGGGGCTTGATGTCCCCACCATGGGATTATGACCTGAGCCAAAATGAAGAACCAGACGCTTAACTAACTGAGCCACCCAGATGCCCCCAAAAGAACCACTCTCTTTGAGGAGAAGGAAGAGAGACAGCAAGACGAACCTTGAAACAAGGAAGCAAGAATGAAAACCAGATCACATGAGGTTTATATATGATTGGTACAATTAAGAAAATCCAAAAACTTCTCTTTGTACATGGAGAGCTGTACTATTTTACTCCATCTTAAATTTGTTTTGCCCTATGCTGTAATTCCCTCTTGCTCCAGTCTCCAGTGAAGTCTCACTACATTCACAATCGTTCTGTGTTAGGGCAGTAAAAGAAGGATGAGCTTTCTTGCATCTCTCTTTGCAGAGGCCACTGTAGTTGTATTTAAGGAGGAGTGAGGTGCCAGAATCCTAGAGAAGGGGCCTCAGTGAGGCCAGCAGAGGTTCAGGGCATATATGAGAGTGATGAGTAGTGGCCATAACAGAGCGGAGAACAAAGCTCCATTTTGCACTCTTTCAGCAGAGGACATGACAAGACCCCCTTCAAATATGCTATGAGCCTTTAAAAGACATGTCAGGCAATTGGACTTTAATATACTGTAGGTATTTATTATCAGTGTCTCTCACCCCTAAAGCAGAAGAGTTAATGCACTTTCTCAGGGATTCCACCTAGAAAATGAAAAGTTTGGGATTTATAGAAAATTTATTTTCAATATTCATTTATCAGAGGGGCAGAGAAACAGAACCACTCTGAGAAATATGAAATAATTTGTTATAGGAATAGAGCATAAGCAGTTGTGGGTATTTGTCAGTCTATTGAGGGCTACTGTTTCTGCCTGTAGGGTTCTGAAGTTGACAGAACTGGGAGCTGGGAAGGAAAGATGAATGGGAAATGGGAAAGCAACAGCAAACTGGACCCATGAGGATGTCTCTCATTGCCTCTGTTCTCAGTGAAGCAGGTGCCTACAATAAGGCACTGCATTCTCACCTGCTCCAGCTGCTGGAGAAGCTGAAAGAGGAGTTCTGGCAGCAGCTAGAGGAGTTTGGGATCTGACTGCTACTGCAACAATGGGTCACCCAGTGGATCAGCAACAACGTATGTGAGCTGTAATAGCTCCCAAACTCACACTCGCCTTTCCAGGATAAACACGGGTGCTGCTACCATGCCATCTTTCAACTGATTCTCGTATGAATTATGAGAATTCTGTTTATAGATAATTCTAATCTGGAACCTTCCATATTTGTCTTTATGGAAAACAAATGTGGGAAATGTAGTTCCAGCTCACCTAACTTAACAACACAATACAAAATATTTCATTTAATTTTTTCAATTTTAATGTAATTATACTTTGAACTATGGACCTTTGGTAATAAAATTTCAGGAAGCTATGGCATCTTATCTCAAGGTTTTGAATAAATCTTAGCACTTCATTAGGATTATTATATTCTACATAGTAACATTATATAGCATTTATAAAAAATGCGGTAATTCTGCATATATTCGTCTTTATAAAAGGTGGAACTGTAGTATCTTTCCAAATATCATTATTGAACATGTTCTGTACCAAGTAAGAAGATCTCAATGATAATTGCAATTAAAATTTTGATGTCCGGAGTGGGAAGCTCAGTTAACCAAAACATTAGGAAAAAAAAAAAAAAGATGCCTTACCAGGACTATGTATTAGACTTTATATTATATTTAAAGGAGTTTTCTGAGTTTAAGTATTAATTACAATATCAAATACAATAAGCAGTCACCGTCCAAGCACAATGCCTGACACATAGTAAGGACACCACTAAAAACAGAAGCCAAAATGCTGATATAGATGAAGAGGAAGGAGACTGGGTTATGATAGTGGATGTAAGGACACAAACGATGGTGATGAATAAAGGAAACCTATCAACCACTGTTTTCAAGGCATTCATGTAGTGAAGTTCTTACAGAAAACCAGAAAAAAATAGCTTATTAATTGACAATTCTAATAACTCACTCATCTTGCATACCCTCAAAGATGTGATTTATTCTCTGAATGTCTCTCATAATCTCCAACCCATAAGTAACTCCTGTGTGAGATTCTCATACCTTTCCATTAGCTCACCTACCGTGTGTCACTGGCCTCTATATAGAATTAAGGGATAATCTGCTTTTAGAGTCACATAGCAAAAAGCATGGCATTTCTGGATAGAAAGAACCATCTTTATTCAGGAAAGACCTGGAAAAATGGCAGGTTTTTTGGTCTTATGGACTGTATGGTATATAGGCCAGTACTATCTGGATGAGCTCTATGTAACTCTTGCCATGAGTGATCCTAAAGAGGAACTTTTTCAAAATAGTGAGAAAGGCAAGGGATTTTAAGGATATGATACAGAGCTGTTTTGTTTTGAAAGTGTGAAAAAAATGTAATGCATAATTTCTGATGAATTTTATTTTTATTTTTTAAAAGATTTTAAGTAATCTCTACTCCTAACATGGGGCTTGAACTTACAACCTTGACATCAAGTGTTGCATGCTCTACCAACTGAGCCAGCCAAGTGCCCCTAATGGATCTGATTTTTAAACTACAAAATATTACTTTCCTCTCTGTTCCTCAAAGAGGTATACACCTCTATTATAGCTTTTCTCCTAGTTCTAGGCACATAGTTGAATTGCGTTCCCTCACCCTCCTCCCCACCCCCACCCCCACATGCATAAGTTATGCATGGCCATTGACCTGATGTGGCCAATGAAATGTGAGCAGAAGTGAAGTGTGTCAGTTTCTGGTAGAAGATTTAATCGTAGGCACTTGGCTTTAAACTCATTTTCCCAGGTGGTGATCAAGGTAGCAAGCACTGAGATGGAGCCTTTATGAGCCTGCGCTTTAAGTGACTTCAATGAGTTGCACCTTATGCTGTTCCATTTGGAGACTTAGCATGAGTGAAATATAAACATTTGTGTTACGCCGCTAAAAATTGGGTGGTGTTTGTTACTGCAGCCTGACCCAGCCCAGCCTGTCTGACAAAGATGGTGACATGTAGTACTTATATACTGAAAAAGAACCATCCCAGAATGCACAGTCCAAAGTCATTCAGTCTGTTGACTTAAAATTTTACAGTGAGGAAGAGGCCACAGATCCACAGATGGTGGGTGGGCCAAACTCCTTGGGTGGCTGGTATTGGGAGAACAAGTGTTAAGCCTAGGGAGAATGTGTGGGCAGCCATCTGTCTTTGGCCAGGTGAACACGCTAATGTTCCAGGTCTTTAGGCAAAAGCAGGAAAAAGATGACAGCTTTCTGCTCAACAGATAATCTCAAGATGCCAAACTCTTTTTGCTCTATGCCTTATTTTTCTAAGAAGCCTCCAGATCTCTAGTACTCAATCATCAACAGACAAATATATGTAAGCATAAATTTATTTTTATCTTATTTCTTGCAATAAATAATTTGAAACACTTGATTAGCCTGGCCATGCATATATTTGTTGAAATATTTGCACTGTAAAGGCAATGACACTAAACATTTAATACACTCATTTCACACTAAAAAAAAAAAAAAATTTTTTTGAGTACCCTAAAACTGCTCAGTACAAACATGGATATTATATACATTTTAAATATGCCTATTCTCCTTATTGTTCACAATATCATTTTTAAAAATTAATTGAACAGAAACAGTGACTAGTATACTTCATAATTATTGCTGAGAGCTGAAATGTGTGTTAATCCCATGATAACACAGTCTTGAGGATAATGTCTTTTTAGGTTTTTCAGACTGAAGTGAATGTGTTATATATAAAGTAGTATGATACAGTCAGTAGTCATGGTCCATGATCACTTTACCACCCACTTATTTAATATTACCTGGATTATTGTTTTTCCCCATTTTATATTCTTGGCTCCTTTGTCATAGATTAATTGACCATATAAGCATGGGTTTATTTCTGGGCTCTCTATTCTGTTCTACTGGATCTACGTGTCTATTTTTATGCCAGTACCATACTGTTTTGATCACTACAGCTTTATGGTATATTTTGGAATTTGGAGTTGTGATACCTCCAGCTTTGTTCTTTTTTCTCAAGATTGCTTTGGCTGTTTGAGGTCTTTTGTGGTTCCATATAAATTTTAGAATTATTTGTTCTAGTTTTGTGAAAAATGTTGTTGGTATTTTGATAGGGATGGCACTGAATCTATAGATTTCTTTGGCTACTATAGTCTCTTCAATAAATGGTTTTGGAAGAACTGGATAGTCACATACAAAAGAATGAAACTAGATTACTTTCTGATACCACACACAAAAATAAACTCAAAATGGATGAAAGACCTGAATGTGAGACCTGAAACCATAAAAATCCTAGAAGAGAGCACAAGGAGTAACACCTCTGACATCAGCCACAACATTTTTTAAGACATGTCTCCTAAGGCAAGGAAAATAAAAGCAAAAATAAACTATTAGGACTACACCAAAATAAAAAGTTTTTGTACAGTGAAGAAAACCATCAATAGAACAAAAAGACAACCAACTGAATGAGAAAATTTATTTGAAAATGATATATCCAATAAGGGATTAATATCCTCAAAATATATAAAGAATTTAAACAGCTTGAACCCCCCCAAAACCGAATAATCCAATTAAAAAATGGACAGAAGGCCTGAATAAACATTTCTCCAAAGAAGATATACGATGTTTCTGTAGTGTAGGGGTTATCATGTTCTCCTTGCAAAGAAGACATACCGATGGCCAAGAGACACATGGAAAGATGTTCAACATCACTTATCATCAGGGAAATGAAAATCAAAACCACAATGAGATATCACCTCACACCTATAAGAATGGTTAAAATAAAAAAAGACAAGAAATTACAAGCTTTGGCAAGCCACTGTGGAAAATAGGATGGAGGATCCTCAAAAAATTAAACATAGAAATATCATACAGTCTAATGATTTCACTCCTGGGTATCTACCCAAAGAAAATGAAAACACTAATTCAAAAAGATATATGCATCCTATGTTTTACTGCAGCATTATTTAGGACAGCCAAGATAAGGAAGCAACCTCAGTGTTCACTGATAGATAAATAGATGAGGAAGATGTAGTACATACACACAGAGAAACAGGAATATTACACAGTCATAAAAAAGGAGAAGATCATGCCATTTTCGACAACTAGATGGACCTAGAGGATATTATGCTAAGTAGAATAAGTCAGACTGAGGAAGACAAATATCATATGCTCTAACTTATATGTGGAATCTAAAAAACAAAGCAAATTAATAAACAAATAGAATCAGATGTATAAATATAGAGAAGTGATGGTTGCCATAGGGGAGGGGAGTGGGGGGATAGGCAAAATGGGTGAAGGGGAATGAGAGATACAGTTTCCAGTTATGAAATGACTAAGTCACAGGAATAAAGTGTACAGCATCAGGAATATAGTCAATGATGTTGTAATACATTTTATGGTGACAGATGGTCACGACCCTTGTGGTGAGCATAGCATAACGTATAGAGAAGTTGAATCACTGTGTTGTATACCTGAGACTAATGTAACATTGTGTGTCAACTATACTCAAATAAAAAATAAATTCAAAATTTAAGAGAAAATAATAAAATTATCTGAATTATCTTTAAGTTTGATTAGGAAAGAAAGGTTTTTCAATTTCTCAAAGGATGCTCTAGGAATCTTGTATCATTTATTCTAATACTTATGTCAAAGTCTAAATATTATGAGCACATTATGCGTCAGATGGTACTCATGCAAAGACACGTAGTAAAAAGCACAAATAGCACCTATTTTAATGTACTTTAACAGTCTATATTAAGATCTATATTAAGTAAATACATAAATAATTTGTTATGATCTGCTAAGTGCTACAAAGAGGGACTTTAAGCTATTATAAAAGAGAATAATGGAAAGACATGATCTTCTCTGGAGTTCAGGGAAGTTTTTCTATAAGGATAAAATCTAAACTAAGACAAAAACATGAAAAATGGATAGGAAACAGGCAGAGGAACAGGGAAAGATTCTTCCAGATAGTGGAATCAGCTAGCTAGGTAAACAGAAAGTGTTGTGACTCATTCAAGGAATAAAATAAATGTATAAGAAAAAGAGCAGGGGTAACAGAAGCAGACTAGAGCACACTGGTTTGGAAATAGACCTTTGTGTGATACTGATATATACAAATATAGCTATAGATATTTACCTGTATTTATTTGTATATATTATATGTATATGCATAATATATATATATAATATAGTATTTTACATATTATATATATATATATATATATATATGTATGTATATATAATCATGAGAGAATGAACTTTTTGCCTAGGGACAGCATTTGGAATGAGGGAAAAGAACCTTCAGAACTTAGAACTGAGACCTGGGAAATTCCTACATTTCAGATTAAAAGAGGATGACAAAATGATGAGGGAGGAACTGTCAGTAAATCAGGAGGAACACAAAGAAAGTATGGTATTACAGGAAGCAAGGAAAGAGTCTTTTAAGAGAATGGAGTGGTGGCTAGCTCCCATCTCAAGCTGATTGTTTCTCAAAGAGACCCTGTGTCTTGAGATCTTCTGCTGTGTGTGTGTGGGGGGTTGTTTTTGTTTTTTTAAGTAGACTCCACACTCAGCACAGAGCTCGATGTGGGGTTTGAACTCAGGATCCTGAGCTTAAGACCTGAGCTGAAACCAAGAGTTGGACGATTAACTGACTGAGCCACCCAGGCACCCCAGAGATCTTCTGATTTTATAAAAACACAGAAATCTAGATTATTAAATCCCTCAATTTTTCAATCAAGACTTGACTGTTGAAATTGTACAAACTCTGTCAATGGGCTGGAAATGATGCCATTTACAAACTCTGTGTTACACCAAGATTTGTAACCAATACAGATAGCTATTTGGTTTAATCAGACATCTAGAAAATTAGCAAAACATTTGGTCGTAATTCTTAATTTATCAGGCATTGGAACGTTGTATAGCCAGAAACAGGAATATACTGAAAAGAGGAAAAAAGTTTTGTAACTAGAAGTATTCAGTTCAATTGACAACTTGTGCTCTGAGGGCCTAATCTATATATGAGAGCATCAAATGTAGTTATAATCTTAAAATTAGGGAAAGATTTGGGGCATGAGCAAGAATAAACCCTATTACATGTTATTTTACTGCTTAATCTACTGTATGCATATGAAGAAATCCTCTTTTGTCATCTCTGATTCTAACTTCACCAGACATACCGCTGAGTACAGAAAATTTGTTAACATCTTTGGTAAGATAACTGTTACTCCTCAGTGTGGTGGCCAGCACCATTTGCTTAGCCTGCCTCTCTATAAGGATGTACTACTCCAGGGAAGACTGTATCAATCTACTTTCAGATTCAAGGCTGTATTGTCAACGGTGCCTGCTCGGACTGTGCAGTGGTCTCAACTGAAGCATGGTTCCTTCTCTGGAAGTCCCAAGTATTCTTTCTTTTACTTGACACTAGACTGGTGGCTTAGTGTATACACTGGCTCTTTCCTCTTTCCTCCCTGCAAATCCCTGAAATGTACATAAAATCCCAAGAGAAGCCTGACAACGTAAACTCACATTAGACTTTGGAGGAAGTTGACAAGGGAAAAATTCAAGTAGGAAAGCTGTTCAAGTTCAAAATAATGTCTCCTCTTCTAAATCTAGATTTTATAATAATACTTTTTGATGTTTCTAACAGCCACAAACAGACCGCTCATTAATTAGGGCTCTAGAAATTGTAACCTTTTGGGGGATTTAAAATTACTTGACATGTACTGGTATCACAGGAGATAGTGATGATAAACGAACTTGACTGAATATTTGATCCTTTTGTTATATTAATTTACCCCCTGAAATAATAAACTATAATTTGATGAACACATCTTTTACTTTTTAATATTTCCTAATATTTATGGAAACTGTAATAATTATGGTTATCAGCCTTCATTTCCATGAAATATGAGTTTTCAAACAAGTTTTGACATTAAAATAAGATTTCTAATGTTTTTATTTCAATTATTTCCACATCTATGAAATTCAAAATAACTTCATTAAAGTGAAAGGTAAATAAATTGAATTTGCTGACAAGTCTAAAATGTAGTGATGTATAGAGTGGAGTCAGTAAAGAACAGATTATTTTTCATGCATCATGTATAATTAAACAGATGTTACATTATTTTGTCATTGAATATAAAATATAACCCTTATTCTTACAAAATAAAATGTCTAATAACATTGGGATGTGACTGGAACCTCTATGACCTAGTGATGGTCAGTGTTGTTTTGACCATTAAAAGGGCGTCCTATTTATTTCCTCCCGAATCCTTCCTGGTTGGATATATTTTTTCTGAAAACTTTGGTTTGGGGAAAGAAAGGAAACTCCTGATAAGCAGTGATGTTATGAAGTAACTTCATTATGGATATACTTACCTAAATACAATCTGGCTGAGTATAGACTACCGACCCACAAACAAAACCCTCAGCTCTTTTAAACATGGAATCTCTATCAGGCAGGGTCCCACCTAGAGGAATTTAATTCAGTGGGTCATCCAGCAGTAGCATTTTAGGAAGCCATTACCTCCTACAGGGTTGAAGGGGCAGAGGGGGAAGATAGTGTCACTCCTGGAGCCCAGAACCATTGAAAAGGGGCTGCACAGTACAAGCTGCAGTGGTAGAGGAAGAATGAGAACCCAGGTATCTCTCTCCTCCCACTGCCCTGCTGCTCCCTACTAGTGGTAAACTCAACAGAAGTCAACAAACAAGCAAGGGATGGGGGAGGGGAGGGGAATGCTGTCAGCAGAACTCTGAGCAGCAGAGAGAAGGGTCACCAAAGGATCTGAGTGGGAGGATGCAAATGGAGCAAACTCAGCATGGATCTAAATCAAGAGAGGCTGAGCAAGTCTCCGGGATACGCTTGCACGGCGCGTTTAGGATTAGGCTTAGGAAGCGCGTCGGGACCTCCGACATTGCAAGTAACTCTGGCTGAAGAGGGAACGTTCTGAAACTGATGGTGCCTAATGGCCTCAAATATGGTCGTGCCAAGCATGATAGTGGCCCCTGTAAGCCCGTTGTCTCATTTCCGATTGACAACAACCACCTCTGGGAGAAGTCAATACCAGTGCTTATGGATTAAAAAGAAAACAAAATACCTGATTTTTGAGAGGTTAAACCACTGGTAAGCAGAGAGACTGATATTCAGCCTGCATTCTTTCCTTTAGTCCATGTTTCCTCTTGACATTCGAAAGCATGTGCTTAACTCAAAGGAAAATGGGCAGCAAAACCCTCATCTTCTTCCTGGTGGTAGCAGCGACCACTTCTGTCAGCAGGATGATCACAGGGGCCTTTTACTTCAGACCTTCCAACTCTGTTGCTTTTTCAGATCTGGCTTCAACCCAGGCCTAGTGGCCACTTTTACCATCTGGTCGACTTCATTTCTATTTTATTCTGGCTCCAGTCCTTAGACTCTAGTCAATTACTTCCCGCCAAAAAAAAAAAAATCTTCTTGGGTTAGGAAGAAATAGGGAATCAAAGGTGAAGAAAATGAAGGAAAAAATTGGAAGCAAGGAAAGAGAAGGACAGAAACCAAAAGAGCTGCCACTTGTTCTGAAGTGGGCAAATGGCGTCCAGGCTGCCAGGGTGACTGTGCTGCTTCTTGGAAGCTCTGGGCACACGGCAAACCACGCAGGGAGCACATGTCTGTTCTAGTTCCTTGCTCTGAGTTTAAATCTCAAAAAGAACTGGAAGGAAACGGAGCAGGAACAAACTGAGGTCCAACTGGGAAGCATTCATCCTTCAGACATCTCTTTGTGGACCCAAGAGCCTAAATATTTGTTCCTCAGCTGGGTATCTTTCTGAGAAAGTGGGGAACATCTTGCAGGACCTTACTTGTTAAATAAGTTAAAGTTATAAAAAAGGTACTTTTCTATTCAGAATGCTCCTGAGATATGGACACTTTGTTTTATAAGCGAATCTATTAACTTTACCTTTTTGCCTTTGCATATGGAGGAACGATGGCCTCTCCGCTACGATGCCCCACCCTCTCTCTTTTCTGTAGGAACAAAAGATGATTCCCTTAAAGCTAAGGGAGGTTAATTTTCAGGATCTTTCACTTGTCTGGGCTCCTTCCAGAACCTTATGTCTAATTTGGTATTGTAATTTTGTATTTCTTTTTCCTCAAAAGAGTCCCTCAAATTTTTTAAGGTTCAGGCTCTGCAAAGCCCGGTTGCTGGGGGTGGGGTTGGGTTTGGGATTAAGCCTCAGACAAGGACATGCTGGGGCAGACAACAGTCCTTTCAGCACCATTTGGTGGGTTCTCCACTCCTTGGTGGAAATACTGTCAGAATTGTCACTTTTGACTTCACTCCATGACTCATCTAAAAAAAGAGTAATCAGTGATAAGTTCCTATGTGATAAATTGCCTCCAAGATCTTTTTCACAACACTCAGGCCAAGTAAACCTGAGAGGTTTAATGCATGCATGAATTAAGTACTGCAAGCCTTCAAGGAAGCTTTCAAACCAATGAACTCTAAACGGTGTGGAAAGGAAAATGCACAGTGAGCGATCCTAGCTGACGCATTATTGCTCTTTAAAAATATTACTCATCAGTATCTTTGGAGTAACTTCTTTCACTTTATTTTTCCTATGGTTCTGCTTTGTTTTGAGGCCACATCTATAAGCAGAAACATGCATTAGAGAGGTAGCAAGCAATGTAGAGCTGCAGTCTGCAAACTTTTTCTGAAATCCTTTCAGCTTGGCACTTCATACCATCTGCATTGTAACTTCTCAACTCAGGCTGTAGCAGGAAAACAGCCACAGACGACATTTAAATGGATGAACGTGGTTGTGTTCCAATAAAACTTGAGTTTTGCACACTATCATTTGAATTACATATAATTTTTACATGTCACGAAACATTCTTCTTTTGTATTCCAAAAATCATTGAAAAATATAAAATCATTCTTAGCTTACAGTCCATCCAAAAGCAAGGCAGGCTGGATTTGGTCTGGGAATTATCATTTGCAAATTCCCGTTGTACAGTAATAGTGAAGAGAGGATGAGTTTGAGAGTATTTAGACTTGATTTTCAATCTTGATTCTGTTGTTATTAAGTAAATGAATTTATGCATCAGTTCACCACTCCCCAGGGACTTAGTGTTCTCATCTATAAAATAGGGTTGTGATACTTATTCAGAGGGCTGTTGGTAGGATTACATGAGGATTACATTTCTTTATTTCAAAGAAACTAACCTGGTCTCCAGAGAGTAAAAGTTAATATATTTGCACTCCCCTCTGTTTACTTTTCTTTTTATCTTTTGGCATTTTTGGGGCAGGGGGGTATACTATTTGAGGTATAATTGACATATAACATTATATTAGTTTCAGGTGTACGACATATGAATTAAATATACTGACTCAGTATTTGTATACATTGTAAAAGGACCACCACAATAAGTCTTGCTAATGTCCATCACCTTACATAATTACAGTTTTTTCCCTGTGATAGGAATTTTTGAGGTTTACTCTCTTAGCAACTTTCAAATAGGTCATAAAGTATTATTAACTATAGTTACTATACTGTACATTACATTTGCCTATTTTCGTGATTGTTTATTTGACTGACTAGTATAAGTGTGTTAAACAGATATTTTTATAGCCATAAAAATGGAAAAAAATGTTTTGAAGTTAAACACTAAAGAAAAATTTTCAAATAAATTAATGGGACAATGGGACAAAAATCTCATTTGTGTTCAAAACCAAATTTGCATTGTCACTATTTTAATGTTGCTCTTTGGAGTCATATAGTTTTCTTTGCATTATGAACATTTTTATTTTTGAATGAAAATATTTTTATTTTTTGAATTTGATATAATTAGTGTTATGATAATTTGGTGCTTCCTCTGTGAAGTCTTACTGTATCTGCTCCAATGGACATACCTTGTGTAGTTTACAGCCAAGACAATGATGACAAAAGACAATGCTATGTGCCACTCAAATAATGTATGTTTCTATATCAAAGTGCATATCAGTGATAGAATCCTACTACTAAACACTGAAACATACATTGTTGACCAAGGTCACAAAGATCCCTGGGAAAAAATGGATTATTTCTAGACAATCTGCATTTAATTAAATCCCCATATGACTTTTTCATTAAGCCCAAATCCTAGGACAGTAGCCCTAAACAGAGGAAGAAGTAATAAACTTTAGAATCATCCATGGAATTTTTTCAAAATATACATATCCTGAGTTTTCACCACTCATTTTACCCATGTATTTCTTCGAAATACAAAGAACTCTGGGGTTGGGACAAGCATTCGTTTATTTGTATTTTAAAAAAAGGAAAGCTCCTCAGGTATTGCTGGCACCCCTACAAACACACCCACACCCACACTCCCCCCCCCACACACACACATGTACACACACACAAAGGAACAGCACTTGTGAAGGTCAGTGGCAGTACTTTTCTATCTATTTGGATTCCTTCTAGTCAAGAAGCTATTTTGCTTCAAAACCTACTCTGGATGTGGAGGATTATTACCAGGGAGTTACTTGCAGTTTTCTCCAGGGCAGCAGTCTGAATTTTGATAATTTTTTTCTGCAGCCTTTGATGCCAGAAACAGTTATTGAGCATTCACTGTAGGCAAGACACTGCCACACACTGCGAGGGATAAAAAAAGATGAATGCTCCTTCTCATCTTTAAGGAGGTACGATATAATAGAGCAGATATGACAGCTACACACCTAAGTACATATCACAACACTACGTGAGAGGTATGCAAAAGAAATACAATGTCTGGGGCGCCTGGGTGGTTTAGTCGGTTAAGCGTCTGCCTTTGGCTTGGTTCATGATCCCAGGGTCCTGGGATGGAGCCCCACACTGAGCTCCCTGCTCAGTGGGGAGCCTGCTTCTCCCTCTGCCTCTGCTACTCCCCCTGGTTGTGCTTGCTCTGTCAAATAAAAAATCCTTAAAAAAAAAAAAAGGAAAGAAAAGAAATACAGTGTCCTATTGGAAATTAGAAGATTGTGAGATCATTTATGACTTCAGGGATTGAGAAAGCCCTCAGTTATCATCGGACTTGCTATTTTCAAATGTTGCCAATGTCTAGGAAAATAAGTGGGAATTTCCTTATAATGCAACATTATTCATATATTTAAGAGTTGATTCATGGTATTGAAATGTTAGGTACATCTTGTTGAAAAACAATTTGAATCATGCTCTTATGAGAAGCATCCATAAACAGTTTGTTGCATTTGCAGATGACAGGCTTCCTAAAATACTTCCTGACATTATACAAGAGCATATAGCTATGAAATACAAAGTTTAATGTAACAAGTCATAATTCCAATGAAAGTTCCTCAAAGAGATAAAGCCACATCCATTATATTCAGTTTTATTTCTCCCCAAATGAAGTATTCCATCATGGTACATTATAGCCTTTCTGACTCTATCATTAAACAGAAAAGAAATAAAATATTTAACTTTGCTTTTACAAAATCCACCTATATCTATAATGTGCAAAACAAAAGAAGTTATTTCCAGAATGTTTACAAGGCATGTGGACACAAATGGATTCTTTGCAATAGTTTTTGTTAAACTCTATGCCCCTTAGGCAACAATGGCCTGGATTATAAATACTGCATATGAAAACTACATTATTTTATCAACAGTGTTTATATTACGAGAGGTGGACACCAAATGGGGATTTTCAATTTAATGTTGTATTTATTTGTCAATTTCTTACTTTTAGTTTCTATCCTCTAATTCTTTAGCAAGGAATTTGGGTCATTTGTTAAAGTCTAGTTTGTTTGATTACACATGAAAATTCGATAAGGTTTAGTTCAATTTAGTCAAGAGCAGCTCATGAAATATTTAATTCATAATAAAATGAATTGGTCTCTCTCCAGATCCTCATTGCAAATTTCACTGGAGGGCCTTTAGTCATAGAGATATAATGAGTCGAAATCTAAATTAGCATTGGGAAATGCTTCAGTAGGGCCAGGATTTTTAAAAGGTAAATATTTAAGCAATGTATATCGAACTTGATCTCAACAACTACTTGAATTTTAAGGGATAAGTAGGGCAAATGAAAAAGCAAATTGCAGGGTATTTTTTTTTCTTATTTTGTAACCTTACATTTTTCCTATAATCATAATGTTGTTTTCTATTTAATTAAAAGAGACACAATTTATGAGATGATATAGACATTTACTCTCAAACATGTATTTTTTTAAGTTAAAAAATAATTCTTCAAGTAAACAAATTTGTGTTATCTTAATTGGTCCCCTTCTCTCACAGTTAAGAGGGTATCTTCATCTGGACCCTTCTCTCATAGTTTAGAAGGGCACATACATGAAACCATCACCCAGAGCATTACAGTGACTTGAGAACCATCACCGTATTTGACAAGAATGAGACAATAAAATGGAAATTCCAGAAAGGGGATACATTTAAACTTTAATATTAATATTGTGGTTATATTGCCATTAGTAATTTGAGTAAAGATGGATTTTATGGACTATGTTTATTAAACTTAGAGGGATGGGAAATTTTATTTGTTGTACAAGTCAATGGGTTCTGGATAATAGAAAAATGTAACATTATATAGGTAATGGTCACGTCTATAGTACTTACTGTCACTTCCCTAGCATTGATTAATTTGTATAAAAATTATCATTTTAAATCTTTCCTAATCGTACATCTGCAGCATATTTATATAGGAAGTGAATTTATTACTATTCCTAAGTTCTTTTAATAATTCATTCACCCACCCACTTATTTATTTCACGAAAGCTTTAGACTGTTTTATACAATGTTATGGTAGTGCCAAGTGAAATTTCAGCCTATTGAAAACTAAGTGTTTAGAGTATAAAATCTGGTCCCTATTAGGAAACCTGAACTGTAAAGCCAAGGTATTGAAAATGTGTAATTCTGTCTTTCTTGGTATACGACCTACCCATAATGATCTGAGAAAGGTTTCTGTAGTGCAAGATTAAAAAACAAAAACCGAAACATTAAATTAAAAGTCATCACCATCCATGAAACACACTACGTACATATGCCTTGGCAGTAGCTGAACTAAGGTCCTCACACTCCCATTCTTCAAGCTCTGGCTAATCCACAATCATGACAAGAGGGTGATTCTAGTATTAACCACCAATGTCATCAGACCTGTAGACCAGAAACATGAATGTATATCTGTCCTTATCCTATTGGCTTCTTTTTTGCTTTTGTAATCCCCCAACAGTTTGTACCCTTGTGCCTAAGTCAGAAAGTTCTTTCTTTCTTTCTTTCTTTCTTTCTTTCTTTCTTTCTTTCTTTCTTTCTTTCTTTCTCTTTCTTCCTTCCTTCCTTCCTTCCTTCCTTCCTTCCTTCCTTTCTTTCTTTTCTTTCTTTCTTTTCTTTCTTTTTTCTTTCTTTCTTTCAGCAAAAATTCAGTCCTTATAGAACAGGCTTTCTGCCTTTTATGTATAGACACACACACACATATTTAGATCTGTTTTATTTATGTCTATTTCTGTTCCTAACTGCTATTAAACAACTCACATAATGCAGAAACTACAGGAAGTAAATTCTCAGTGACTTTCTTCAAGATGCTTTCCTAGAATACCTACGAAATATCACAAAGCTTATGCAGTTCCCTTGAGCAATTTAAAAAAAAACAACACCATAAGTTTAGATGGGAAAAAGTGATATCTTCTGGCTAAGTAACCTCTTCTTCCATTACTCAAGCACTTTTCTTTCTTTTATGGCTGTTCCCTGCCCCGTCTGCAGTTATAACCGATGGGGAGAAAATTCTGTTTCCAACCTTCTGGCTAGAGGGTTGTTTGTTTATTTCCTACCCACTAGACGGAGTTACATGCGACCACAAGAGCAAGTACACGGCAGGTAGCAAATCAGGAAAAATTAGGTGAACCATCGATCTCGCCCATTAAATTTTATTTTTTTAGTATAAGTTCGGTCACATAACATATATAGTATCTTCTGAATGCATAAATTGAGCAATAGAACTATAATTATTTACTCGTTCTGTGTCAATTTGTCCTATTACCATTTGGAAAGGTCTGACCTAAGGGACATTGATTTATAGAAGCTTTGAGGGACTGGAGAAAATATCAGATTACTTGTTTTAATAGCACCACTGTAACTACTATCACACCTGTCACTACTTATTTTAATATTCTCCTTAAAACATTTACATAAGCTCTTATTTAATCCTCACGATAATTTCTGGCAGAACAACAGAGGATCTGTGTATTACCCTACTTTTATAGATGAGATGAAGCTCAGCAGAAGCTAATTTGGACAATGCATGAACAATCACAGCGTTGGAGGTCGGTTTCAACTGGGATAGTCGTGGCTTTCAGTCTTATCGCCTTCCCACTCCCTCTATGTTTATTTTGTATTCACTCAAGCATTCGTGAAAGCACATGTAGTCTGACCATCACAAATACACACACACGGTTGTAAAAATAGTAAAGAAGTATCTCCGGGCACCTTGTGTATAATAACAGGTATAAAGAGAGTGAGTGCAGCTTTAAAAATTAGTGATTTGTAAAATGTGCATGGGATTCAATAGAAACATAAAGAGGCTGAGGAGCTTATTTAATATCTGTGTATGAGTAAAATCGAAAGAAGCCTTCACAGAGGGCAAGGAGTTTGTGAACTGTCTTAAAAGTACATTAGTGTTTCTCAGCAGGAGAGAAGAATGTATAAATGGACTATCACATTGGGGCAAAATGTAAAATGGAGCCAAAGAAGCTCAAAAGGGTTTCTCATATGGTGTGCAAGGTGCAGTGGTAGCTGCGGGAGGAAGAAGCAACGGCTCTAGAAGTGATGAAGGAGTCTTGGAGGACTATCAGAGCATATCCAAACGCTCTGAATTTGTGTCTGTGGAAACTAGATGCTCACCAAGCGTTTTAAGCCAAAAAGACCAGGATTAACGAATTGGCGGGCTCAGCAATACGTTATGCTTGCTAAGACCCTGGCCTCTGATGCCTCCGTTCTTCATTTTGAAGTGCTGGTTATTGATACTTAACTCATTGTCTGTTGTGAGCAGTCAGACAATGATATGCAACGACACCTGATCCTTTCCCTTGTTGGGAGAAAGACAAGCAAAAAGAGCATGTCTGTTTGTGGGTATGGAGCACTGGCGGTTTTAGCGGTTGCGAGGGTGGGCGGGATATGACAGCTGATAGGGCTGTCTACAGTGTTTGGTTTTCCTACCCTTAGCGGATAGGCGAATATACTTCCTACCCTCCTAGAACTCGAACACGGCCATAGACACGTTTGTCTCTGTGAGATGTTTGTGAAGCAATGTGTGTAAGTTTCCAGATGGGTGCGTTTCACCAGGAGGAGACTGCGGCATCTCCTCCCCACTCCCACACACACACAGCTGTGTGATGTTCAGGGAGGCTTCTATGGAGGTAGAACTTTGGTATCCTGCTGGGTCCTCTAGTGGTTCTCAGCTCTCCTACCAATCATCCCACTACCAACTCCTGCTGGGCGGTATTATGTTACAGAAAGCAGCTGCTGAGATAAGCCACTGAGAATATGAAAGTTGTTACCAAAAGCATAACCTACCTCACTCCAGCTAATAATATGTGGGTCAAGACAGAGTCAGGCTGCTGGTGGGGTTTTTCATGAATTGAAACTGAGTAGACAGTTCTCGCGTGGGCTATGGGCAAAAGTGGGGCTCATGATCACTGAAAGATGGGTGGAACTTGAGATTCAATACCCCAAAACTCAAAGGGACCAATTCAAAATTGGGAACCCTTGCTGCAAAAGAAAAGTCAACATGAATAGTAAGTTAGGAGTCAATCTGAGTAACCCGAGCCAACCACTGCCATTGTGTGGTCCCCCCCACTATGGCCGATCCATTTCTCTGAGGACCATCCAATTGTAATAATCTCATCTTAAAATGCAGGGATGGGCCAGCATGGTCAATCTGGCATTTAACTTAGCTCAACAAATGTTACTTCCTTATTTCATCTTCAGCTTCCCTTCTTCCTTTAGAAGATCCTGTGTTTGCTATTTATTTACCAAATCACTGGATCAGTTTGACCTGAATACCCTCAAAATGCTACCTATACAATGATTTAATTCTGCAATTTAGTATGCCTATAACCTAAATATGTCAATTTAAGCATAAATATGCTCAGAATTATTCTCTTGTCTCCATTCATTATTCAGTAGTGAATTAGACATGACCTTGTAATTTTTAGATTAGAATAATAAATGCACGAAATTTTCTTCATCCTATAAAGTTTTATTCCTTTGTTGTTGCACTTATAAGGATACTACAGGAGCGATTTTAATCATATTTTTATTTGGTGACTAAATGGAGGCAGATAGTGTTAAGGTAAAGATAAGGTTGGAGCTATCTTAACAATTGGTCTTGATGACTATCCAGTCAGTGGACTGTTGCACCAGGAAAAGGCTGTGCATCTGATTAAAATGTGTGGCTGTAGGGCAGTTTTTGTATATATACTCACAGTTGCGGAAACTCCTAGGAGACTATAGAATCAAAGATTATGGAAAATAAAGCGTCAAGTAAACGTGGGGATGGCCAATGAAAAAGGGGAATCACAAAGGCACTGACAGGTACATTAGAAACATGAAAGTGTGCAGAGAAAGGGTTGAAACCTGTAGCTTGCTCTCATGGTCACGTTCCAGTGAACAAGATAAATGCAACTCACCGGTAACTGGCCAAAGTCTCATTTCTTTTTGACTTTCCATTTTTTTGTGTGGAAAGGGGCTGACAAGATCAAC
Source organism: Ursus maritimus (assembly GCF_017311325.1). NCBI lineage: Eukaryota > Metazoa > Chordata > Mammalia > Carnivora > Ursidae > Ursus > Ursus maritimus. Next base: position 60,937,541 of record NW_024423344.1, on the reverse strand, counting down.
ATTTCTAAGTGTGTCACTCTACCGGAATGCTCTACTAGAGGGCTGAAAAGAGGCAATTGGACATAACAGGAGTTCACAGAGCTTAAGCATGACAGTTTCATTAATATATAAGATTGCCCTAGCACTGAATTTTGTTTTAGATAGGAAAGGAAAGTGAACTGATTTAAACGGTTCCAGTGTATGGTAGTTGGGTGGGAAGCACAATCATAACATCACAGCGTTAGTAGCAACTAATGTTCCCCTAATCCAATCTTTTAGCCAATCAAGAATTTTGTCACAAGGAGTGCAAGATAGGCGGAGGAGTAGGAGACACCGTTTTCAGCCGGTCCCAGTCGAGCTGGATAGGCACCAGACCAGCTAAACTACCACGGAACCAGCCTGGGAGACGCAGGAAGACGCATCTGGATCTCTACAAATGAGACATCTCCAGCGCTGAGTATTGAAGAGTGACAGCGGGGAGTATGAAGCTGTGCACAGATATCGGAAGATAACGGAAGGGGGAGGGAGCCACTGTTGGGCTACCGAGCGGTATGCCACCACTTCACGGGGAGCGGGCGGGGCTCGGAGCGGCACTCCATAAAACAGCAGACTGAGATAGTGAGCTGCGGGCGCGTGCCACCAGGCATTCGCGGAACAACGGAACCCGGTGCGCTCACTGGATCCAGACGACACCGGGAGATCCGGGACGGCTGGGCGCGGCGGCTGCTAGCGGCATTAGAAAGCACAAAGGACAGAGCAGCGCCCGGCCCTGGAAGTGAGGGCTGGGACGCCGGGTGTGGGGCGCACATCCCGGGACGCTGCAGGGTTGAGCAGCACCAACAGAAACAGAGTTAAAGTGGCCAGAACATTAGTAGAGAACGGGCCGCAATCCTTCTGTTCCGTGACAGAGGCTGAAATTTGGCCGCTGCTGCTCTGACTCTCAGAAGAGGCACAGCAAACCGCCAGGGAAAGCCGCCAGAGAACAAAAGCCTGGAAATACCGGCTCAGAGAGTGCCCATCCCCATCCTCCCTCGCAGGGGACACGGAGACTCTACCCAAACAGGGTTGCCTGAGTATTGGCGCGGCAGGCCCCTCCCCCAGAACACAGAAGGCAGGCTGAAAAATCAAGAAGCCCACAACCCGGGCGCCTGGGTGGCGCAGTCATTGAGCGCCTGCCTTCGGCTTAGGGCGTGATCCCGGCGTTCCGGAAAGGAGTCCCTCATCGGGCTCCTCCGCTGGGAGCCTGCTTCTTCCTCTCCCACTCCCCTGCTTCTGTTCCCTCTCTCGCTGGTTGGCTGCCACATAAATAAATAAATAAAATCTTTAAAGAAGAAGCCCACATCCCTAAGATCCCTATAAAACAAGGGGCACGGCCTGGGACCCAGTCAATAATTTGGGCTCTGGAAACCCCGCAACCTCTCTTCATCAGAATGACAAGAAGGAGAAGCCCCCCCCAGCAAAGAAAAGACAGTGATTCTGTGGCCTCTGCCACAGAAATAATGGATATGGATGTAACCAAATTATCAGAAATGGAATTCAGAGTAACGATGGTCAAAATGATGAGTAGAATTGAAAAAACTATTAACGAAAAGGTTACTGAGAATATAGAATCCCTAAGGACAGAAATGAGAGCGAATCTGACAGAAATTAAAAATTCTATGAGCCAAATGCAGGCAAAACTAGAGGCTCTGACGGCCAGGGTCGCAGAAGCAGAGGAACGGGTTAGTGAATTGGAGGATGGGTTAATAGAGGAAAAAATGAAAATAGAAGATGGTCTTAAAAAAATCCACGCCCACGAATGTAGGTTACGGGAGATTACTGACTCAATGAAACGATCCAATGTTAGAATCATCGGCATCCCCGAGGGGGTGGAGAAAAACAGAGGTCTAGAAGAGATATTTGAACAAATTGTAGCTGAAAACTTCCCTAATCTAGCAAGGGAAACAAACATTCGTGTCCAAGAGGCAGAGAGGACCCCTCCCAAGCTCAACCACGACAAACCTACGCCACGTCACGTCATAGTGCAATTCGCAAATATTAGATGCAAGGATACAGTATTGAAAGCGGCCAGGGCAAAGAAATTTCTCACGTACCAAGGCAAAAGCATCAGAATTACGTCAGACCTGTCTACACAGACCTGGAATGAGAGAAAGGGTTGGGGGAGCATATTTAAAGCTCTTTCAGAGAAAAACATGCAGCCAAGGATCCTTTATCCAGCAAGGCTGTCATTCAGAATTGATGGAGAAATAAAGACATTTCAGAATCGCCAGTCACTAACCAATTTTGTAACCACGAAACCAGCCCTACAGGAGATATTACGGGGGGTTCTATAAAAGTAAAAAGGCCCCAAGAGTGATACAGAACAGAAAGTCACAGCCAATACAAACAAAGACTTTACTGGCAACATGGCAACATTAAAATCATATCTCTCAGTAATCAGTCTTAATGTAAATGGTTTGAACCATCCCATAAAACGCCACAGGGTTGCAGATTGGATAAAAAGAAATGACCCATCCATTTGCTGTCTACAAGAGACTCATTTCGAACCCAAAGATGCATTCAGACTGAGAGTAAGGGGATGGAGTACCATCTTTCACGCAAATGGACCTCAAAAGAAAGCTGGGGTAGCAATTCTCATATCAGATAAATTGGATTTTAAACTACAGACTATAGTTAGAGATGCAGAAGGGCACTATATTATTCTTAAGGGAAGTATTCAACAAGTGGATATGACAATTATAAATATATATGCCCCCAACAGGGGAGCAGCAAGATACACAAGCCAACTCTTAACCAGAATAAAGAGACATATAAATAAAAATACATTAATAGTAGGGGACCTCAACACTCCACTCTCAGAAATAGACAGAACACCCTGGCAAAAACTAAGCAAAGAATCAAAGGCTTTGAATGCCATACTCGACGAGTTGGACCTCATAGATATATATAGAACACTACACCCCAGAACCAAAGAATACTCATTCTATTCTAATGCCCATGGAACATTCTCAAGAATAGACCATGTTCTGGGACACAAAACAGGTCTCAACCGATACCAAAAGATTGAAATTATCCCCTGCATATTCTCAGACCACAACGCTCTGAAATTGGAACTCAACCACAAGGAAAAATTTGGAAGAAACTCAAACACTTGGAGACTAAGAACCATCCTGCTCAGGAATGACTCGATAAACCAGGAAATCAAAAATCAAATTAAACAATTTATGGAGACCAATGAGAATGAAAATACAACAGTCCAAAACCTATGGGATACTGCAAAGGCAGTCCTAAGGGGGAAATACATAGCCATCCAAGCCTCACTCAAAAGAATAGAAAAATCTAAAATGCAGTTTTTATATTCTCACCTCAAGAAGCTGGAACAGCAACAGAGGGACAGGCCTAATCCACGCACGAGGAAGCAGTTGACCAAAATTAGAGCTGAAATCAATCAAGCAGAAACCAGAAGTACAGTAGAGCAGATCAACAGGACTAGAAGCTGGTTCTTTGAGAGAATCAATAAAATTGACAGACCACTGGCAAGACTTATCCAAAAGAAAAGAGAAAGGACCCAGATTATTAAAATTATGAATGAAAAAGGAGAGGTCACGACGAACACCATTGAAATTGGAAGGATTATTAGAAATTTTTATCAACAGCTATATGCCAATAAACTAAGCAATCTGGAAGAGATGGAATCCTTCCTGGAAACCTATAAACTACCAAGATTGAAACCGGAAGAAATTGATTCCTTAAACAGGCCAATTAATTATGAAGAAATTGAGTCAGTGATAAACAACCTTCCAAATAACAAAACTCCAGGCCCGGACGGTTTTCCTGGGGAATTCTACCAAACATTCAAAGAAGAAATAATACCTATTCTCCTAAAGCTATTTCAAAAAATAGAAACAGAAGGAAAGCTACCAAACTCATTCTATGAGGCCAATATTACCTTGATCCCCAAACCAGGCAAAGACCCCCTCAAAAAGGAGAATTACAGACCGATTTCCCTAATGAATATGGACGCCAAAATCCTCAACAAGATACTTGCTAATAGAATCCAACAGTACATTAAAAGGATTATCCATCACGATCAAGTGGGATTCATACCTGGGATGCAAGCGTGGTTCAATATTCGCAAATCAATCAGCGTGATACATCATATCAACAAGAAAAGACTCAGGAACCATATGATCCTCTCAATCGATGCCGAAAAAGCATTTGACAAAATACAGCATCCTTTCCTGATTAAAACCCTTCAGAGTGTAGGAATAGAAGGTACATTTCTCAATCTCATAAAAGCCATCTATGAAAAGCCTACTGCAAATATTATTCTCAATGGGGAAAAGCTGGAAGCCTTTCCCTTAAGATCAGGAACTCGACAAGGATGCCCACTCTCGCCACTATTATTCAACATAGTACTAGAAGTCCTTGCAACAGCAATCAGACGACAAAAAGGGATCAAAGGTATTCAAATTGGCAAAGAAGAAGTCAAAATGTCTCTCTTTGCAGATGACATGATACTCTATATGGAAAACCCAAAAGAAGCCACTCCCAAACTATTAGAAGTTATAGAGCAATTCAGTAACGTGGCGGGATACAAAATCAATGCTCAGAAATCAGTTGCATTTCTATACACGAATAACGAGACCGAAGAAAGAGAAATTAGGGAATCCATCCCATTTACAATAGCACCAAAAACCATACGTTACCTTGGAATTAACTTAACCAGAGACGTAAAGGACCTATATTCTAGAAACTATAAATCACTCTTGAAAGACATTGAGGAAGACATAAAAAGATGGAAAGATATTCCATGCTCATGGATTGGAAGAATTAACATAGTTAAAATGTCCATGCTACCCAGAGCAATCTACACTTTCAATGCTATCCCGATCAAAATACCGAGGACATTTTTCAAAGAACTGGAACAAATAGTCCTTAAATTTGTATGGAAACAGAAAAGGCCCCGAATCTCCAAGGAACTGTTGAAAAGGAAAAACAAAGCTGGGGGCATCACAATGCCGGATTTCGAGCTGTACTACAAAGCTGTGATCACAAAGACAGCATGGTACTGGCACAAAAACAGACACATAGACCAATGGAACAGAATAGAGAGCCCAGAAATGGACCCTCGGCTCTTTGGGCAACTAATATTTGATAAAGCAGGAAAAAACATCCGGTGGGAAAAAGACAGTCTCTTCAATAAATGGTGCTGGGAAAATTGGACAGCTACATGCAAAAGAATGAAACTTGACCACTCTCTCACACCATACACAAAAATAAACTCCAAATGGATGAAAGACCTCGATGTGAGACAGGAATCCATCAAAATTCTAGAGGAGAACATAGGCAGCAACCTCTACGACATCGGCCAAAGCAACCTTTTTCATGACACATCCCCAAAGGCAAGAGAAACAAAAGATAAAATGAATTTATGGGACTTCATCAAGATTAAAAGTTTCTGCACAGCCAAGGAAACAGTCAGAAAAACTAAGAGGCAGCCCACGGAATGGGAGAATATATTTGCAAATGACACTACAGATAAAGGACTGGTATCCAAGATCTACAAAGAACTTCTCAAACTCAATACACGAGAAACAAATAAACAAATCAAAAAATGGGCAGAAGATATGAACAGACACTTTTCCAATGAAGACATACAAATGGCTAACAGACACATGAAAAAATGTTCAAAATCATTAGCCATCAAGGAAATTCAAATCAAAACCACACTGAGATACCACCTTACGCCAGTTAGAATGGCAAAAATAGACAAGGCAAGAAACAACAATTGTTGGAGAGGATGTGGAGAAAGGGGATCCCTCCTACATTGTTGGTGGGAATGCAAGTTGGTACAGCCACTCTGGAAAACAGTGTGGAGGTCCCTTAAAAAGTTAAAAATTGAGCTACCCTATGATCCAGCCATTGCACTACTGGGTATTTACCCCAAAGATACAGACGTAGTGAAGAGAAGGGCCATATGCACCCCAATGTTCATAGCAGCAATGTCCACAATAGCTAAATTGTGGAAGGAGCCGAGATGCCCTTCAACAGATGACTGGATTAAGAAGTTGTGGTCCATATATACAATGGAATATTACTCAGCTATCAGAAAGAACGAGTTCTCAACATTTGCTACAACATGGACGGCACTGGAGGAGATAATGCTTAGTGAAATAAGTCAAGCAGAGAAAGACAATTATCATATGATTTCTCTCATCTATGGAACATAAGAACTAGGATGATCGGTAGGGGAAGAAAGGGATAAAGAAAGGGGGGGTAATCAGAAGGGGGAATGAAACATGAGAGACTATGGACTATGAGAAACAAACTGAGGACTTCAGAGGGGAGGGGGGTGGGGGAATGGGATAGACCGGTGATGGGTAGTAAGGAGGGCACGTATTGCATGGTGCACTGGGTGTTATACACAACTAATGAATCATCGAGCCTTACATCGGAAACCGGGGATGTACTGTATGGTGACTAACATAATATAATAAAAAATCATTTAAAAAAAAAAAAAAGAATTTTTGTACAAGGTCAAACAGCCTTCATTTGAACATTTCCAAATGCTGACTTGAGAATAAATCATATCCAAGCTTTGTGATATGTTTACCAGGCAATTTATTGCATGAGCAATAAAGTATAGATCTTTCTCAACTTACAATGAGGTCACATCTCATAGTAAGTTGAAAATATAGTCAAAATATAGTAAAAAATGCATTTAATACTCCTACCTTACCGAACATCAGGGTTTAGCCCAGCCTACCTTAAATATGCTCAGAGCACTTCCATTAACCTAGAGTTGGGCAGAATCCTCTAACACAAAGCCTATTTTATAATAAAGTTGACTATCTCCTGTAATTTATGGAATATTGCACTGAAAATGAAACACAGAATGGTTGTGTGGGTGCAGAATGGTTGCCAATTATTGGTTGTTATCCTCGGGGTCACATGACTGACTGGGAGCTTTGGCTCAATACCACCGCCCAGAATCATGGGAGAGCTGCATATCACTACTCCATGAAAAGGGCAAAATTCAAAAACCAAAGTATGGTTTCTACTGAATGAGTATCACTTTGGCACTATCAAAAAGTCAAAAAATCCTAAGTCAGTGACTGTCTGGAATGTCTAAAAATGTAAGGGTCTGTAAGAATTTTAGTAAAACTTTAAAGTTCGGTCTGAATTTATGTTGCATCATTGATCTCAAAGCAGTTAAAAGGTTTGTATAAAAGACAGGAGCCACCTTAAATTGCGTAGATTCAGGAATATTATTTAGAGGACAGATTATTTAATAGTGTCACGCATAAGGTTGATTCTAATCTATAAATAATATAATAAACGTACTTATTAAAATGTCTCTTGAAGAAGTGGCTTTTAGAAGACTAAATACTTATTTTGAACGTGATTAAAATGTGGCTTTTTATTTTTAATTCCAAACTCCTCACACTGGCATTGACCTCACAGTCAGTTTACAATGCACTTGAAGGATAATAAGGATCATTACTGGATAGTTATATCTTGTTGATATCTGAGCTCTTTCTAAAGAAACACATTTATTGTCAAAGTATAAAGCTTGGCCACCATTGACAATATTAAAAAGAAAATGCTTCTAGTTCAGAGGTAAGATGAAAGAGAACCTAATAAAGTGCTTTGAGCAATGACAGCATCACTGAAATAAATGGACATCTTTCCAAGGAAATTCTGTGTAGCTGACAATGTTCATTTGTTCAAGGAAGCAGTGTAGTGGGCACAAAATAGAGAGCTTCCTTACATTTCATTCTCTTTCATGGCTGTTTCTTTTCTTGCCAGGTCCTTAAATATGGGTGTCTTCTCAGGTTCTGCCATTCACCTGCTTTTCTTTTTCATTTGATGTCTCTTGTATCATTTAAGCCCTGTCACTGGCTACAATTAGAACTGTTAAAACTACGTAAAGTAGGCTGCCACACCACATTTTTCTTTTGATTTTGTAACAAATTCTAGGCTCTCATTGGACCTCTCCTTCCAAAAGCATCTCAAGTTCAACCTGAATGAAATAAAACTCATCTTGTATTCTTACAAGACCTTCCAACTGCTTTTGTGCCAGCTCAGTGAAGAGAACCACCATTTGGTCAGTCATCCAAGCTAAATGCATATGCTTACCCTAGATACCTCCTTCTCTCTCATTCCCTGCATCAGTGGGCCATCAAATCCTCTCCTAGAATATTTCTTCAATATTTCCCCCTCTCTATTCCCACTGCCGCTTCTTTCTCAGGAGCTGATTGTTTCTGCTTGGAATGTAACAGGCTTTCAAAAGGTCTCATTGGCTCTTGCTTCTTTCCTACAACCCATTTTCCAATACCATTGCTAGAGCACTTTTTCTAAAATGAAAATCATATGATGTCATCTGTCCCATTACTCCAGAACAAAATGCCAATGCATTTCCTTGCACTTCTGCAGAAAACCTAGATTTCCTTTCCTCTGTTGGAAACGCCCTTCCTCTCCGTCCACTGTCTGCGGCTGTGTACAGGAGGAGCGAGGAGCCATGCATGGCGGGCGGGCTTTTCTCTGATTTTTGTTGCCGGCTTTCAAGAGACTCACGTCACTGCCACTTCCTGTAAGATGCTTACCTTGAGTAACAGGATGAGTTAGTGTTACATGACCTTTGATGTCTGAGACTTGCCTTTTTTTTTTTTCTTCTTCCTGGTAAACGGGGATTTTCTTGAGGGCAAAGGTTTTTGTTTTTTTTCCTTTTTCCATCTAACTCTCTCTCTCTCTAGGACCTGGCAAAAAGCCTTCAGGTCCTCCCTGACTACATGAATAAATAAAGCTTTCCTATATTCTAGGAACTGTAAAATTGAAAAGATGAAAGACAGATACTTTTTAAAAGGGTTGTTTATAGCCTACTGTGAGTGGTCTAATTACATGTGTATTTCAATAGAAGAAGATGCAGGAGAAATGAAAATTACACTGTGATGATATAGTCTATTATTTTAAATATAGAGCAGATTAAACAGTTTAAATAATCTAATAGGTAGCGTAATTATGAGACCATTTAAAAATCATAGATGGATTTAGGGACCCTGTTAATATTTTAAGTACAAAATTGGAAAAAAACATAGGGGAAATCTACATTTCATTGTTTTTGAAGTTGAAAGATAAGCATGGTTTATATGTGAGTATAGCATAGCTCCTTATCATTACTAACTAGTGTTTATAATAATATATATAGAGATATACACACACATATATATTTTTTTGTTTTGTTTTGTTTTTTAGAGAGAGAATGAGGGGGGAGGGGCAGAGGGAGAGGAAGAGACAGAATCCTAAGCAGGCTCCATGCTCAGTGTGGAGCTGGACACGGGGCTCAATCTCACCACCCTGAGACCATGAACTGAGCCAAAATCAAAAGTCAAATGTTTAACTGACTGAACCACCAAGGTGCCCCTATAATAAAATATATTTTAAGAGCATATTTATTACCACAGATCATGGAGACCTGCAAAAGCGAAAATATAATGGAAACTAATCTATATTAATAGAGAAAAATTCCAGATTCACTATCAGCTATTCCTTATGTGTCCTCATAATAGCAACAAGATTAACTAAAATCTGAAAACACGGCATAAGGAAAAAGATTTAGTTTGACTCTAAGTTGTGTGGATTTCAAATATGCCTATAAGATACATCTATTAATGTATGTATATAGGTATTTTAATAGTTTTTCTCCTAAGTTTAGATAATTTTAAAAAATTTCATTGAATTCAGAATAAAACCCATACAAACTAATCATCTTATTTAGCATGCCCATAAAATTTACCAAAAAACTCCACCAAATATCTTCAAGAGTATTCTATATTGTTCAGATAAACATTTTTACATTGTAACTTTTACATTTTTATGTTAAATTATGAAAACCATGGTGAATTGATAAACCTGGGAAACGTTGAGCCTCAGACTTTCCAGACATATGAAAGTAATACAAAGATCATATCTCTGGGGGTGCCTGGGTGGCTCGGTTGGTTAAATATCTGCCTTGGGCTCAGGTCATGATCTCAGGGTCCTGAGATTGAGCCCCGCATTGGGTTCTCTGCTCAGCGGGGAATCTGCTTCTCCCTCTCCCTCTGTGCTCTCTCTCTCTCTCTGAAGGAAATAAATAAAATCTTAAAAAAAAAAAAGATCATATTCTCTGACACATGAATTTTCATGGGTATGTCTCTATGTAGTATCAGTAGTGAAATTGGGGGAGATACGGGCTTTAATTGAAAATTTAAAATTCTCATTACATTAGATACATAGAAAATATTATAAATAGAGAATAGTATGAAATCATAGACAAATTAAAAGGCTTCACAGAAATATTATGCTTCCCAGCCGCCTTGAGCTCCATTCCCCAAGTCCTAGAGGTAAGTGCCTACCCTTCTCTGTCATTATGGACACTTATGTGAAAAAATGTGAGACAGTTGGCAAACAGCTTAAGTTGACTCGTACATTGCAAATCCATCTGAGGTCAGTTCTCAATTTTTCATGAGAATAAAAGTGTAGAATTCTTCTTTGCCTAGGTGATTTCAGGTGGAAGAAACTGATGTTAACTCCACTTCCATTTTGCCCCACAGAGATCCTTGTTATATTTATATACCCTCGGGTACCTTGTTTACAAGTAAAAATATAACAGCACTCACAATAACATTTATTCCGAGTGACAATCACCTTTTTAAAAATCGGTACTTCATCATCATCACCTTAATAGTGTGATACTTCATAACTTCTTCTTCCTAATATTTCAAAACCTGAACTTCTGTATTTCCTGAATTTCTATTTTTTTCTTCTTGCACCATGTAACTACCACTACTGATAATGCTGATATCGATTTGAAATTTGATTTTATAACATGACAATACCTTCAACTAACTAAATCAGTATTATACCTTGTTCATAATATAACTAAAAACAATAAATAACTTCAATTAAAAAATACATATATAATTTATGCACTTATTTGCAAGGATGAGTTGAACTGTGGAACTAAACACACTATACACTTTTATAATTCCTAAAATGTGAATTTCTTATATATATGCTTATAGGTACATGTATACATACATACACATCTATAATATTATGTATTATATTTATAAAGTGTTTTAAAATATTCAATTATGTTTTATTTTATACATTATCATAGATAAGAAAATAGAATTGGCAATAATCATATTTCAATGTTCAGCAGAAAATCTTTAAGACCAATTGATTTAATAATGTAAATATTCTCCTAAAAATACATATCAAGCATAAAACAATACATTTAAATCAATTCTGCTTATTAATATATTTTTCAGTGTATTAAAAAACGATATCAGAAATGACAATATTCTCTCCACATTGATCCCTACATAAAGATAGAAGTTACTTTTATAAAACACACAGCAAATCCTCTTTTTTTTTTTTTTTGTAACAGCAAATCATCTTGATGTCTTTCTTCTGAGCTGGTTAGCTGCAGACATCTATGAACTATTATATCTACACTATATATATATCTGAGTTTGCACTCTCATGTCTATTTGTAGAAAGAACCTAAAACCACATCTGTGTAATTTTAATGCTAAGAGAAATGAAGATAACCAATAGAAAGACAAATGATGGGAGAAGGTGGGTTAGAATACAGGTAAATCTGCATTCTAATCTTGCCCTGTGCCACTTATTTGGTAGGGTGTTGTGAGGCCAACCATGAAAGCCCTCTGGGCCTCATTGGGCTTATTTATAAGATAGGGCTATTAAAAACCTACCTTACAATACAGTGTAAAACACTGATGAAAGAAATTGAAAATGACACAAACAAATGGAAAGATATTCCATGGTCATGGATTGGAAGAATTAATATTGTCAAAATGTCCATAATACCCAATCTACAGATTCAACGCAATCTCTATCAAAATACCGACAGCATTTTTCACAGAACTAGAACAAATAATAATAGAATTTGTATGGAACCACAAAGACTCTGAATAGCCAAAGCGATCTGGAATAAAAAGAACAAAGCTGGAGCTGTCACAATATCAGATTCCAAGACACACTACAAAGCTGTAGTAATGAAAAGAGTATGGTACTGGCCCCAAAATAGACACATAGGTCAATGGAACATAATAGAGAACCCAGAAATAAATCCATACTTATCTGGTCAATGAATCCACAATAAAGGAGACAAGAATATACAGTGCAGAAAAGATAGTTCCTTCAATAAATGGATTTGGGAAAACTGGGCAAGTATATACAAAAGAATAAATCTAGATCACTTTCTTACATCCTACACAAAAATAAACTCAAAATGGATTAAAGACCTAAATGTGAGATCTAAAACCATAAAAATCCTAGAAGAGAGCACAAGCAGTGATGTCTCTGACATCAGCCATAGCAACATTTTTCTAAATGTCTCCTGAGACAAGAGAAACAAAAGCAAAAACCAACTACTGTGGAATGGGAGAAGATATTTGCAAATGGTATATCTGATAAGGAGTTAATATTCAAAATATATAAAGAACTTCTACAATTCAACATCAAAAAACACACATAATCCAATTAGAAATGGGCATAGGCCCGGAATAGATACTTTTCCAAAGAAGGCATACAAATGGCCAACAGACACATGAAAAGAGGCTCAACATTACTAATTATTGGAAAAATGCAAATCAAAATCAGAAGGAGAAATCACTTTACATTTTACACTTGTCCAGATGGCTAAAATAAAAAAGACAAGAACTCACAAGTGTTGGGAATTATGTTAATGAAGAAAAAGGAACCCTCACACACTGTTGGTGGGACTGTAAATTGGTACAGCCACTGTGGAAAACAGTACAGCATTTCCTCAAAAGACTAAAAATAGAACTACTATATGATCAGAAGTACTGTTCCTAGGGATTTACCCCCAAACCCTGAAAGCAGTAATTTGAAAAGATATCTGTACCCTTATGTTCATGTAGCATTATTTACAATAAACAAGACATGGAAGTGACTCAAATTTTTATCAGCAATATATAGAATAGAATAGAATATTAGTCAGCCATAAAAAAGGAATGAGGTCTGGCCATTTGTGGCAACATGGAATATTATGGAGAATATTATGCTAAGTGAAATAAGTTAGAGGAAGACAAATACCATATGGTTTTACTTAGATGGAGTACCTAAAAAAAACAAAACAAATGAATAAACAAACAAAAAGCAGAAACTGACCTGTAAACACAGAGGACAAACTGATGGTAGCCAAAGGGGAGGGAATGGAGGGAACAGACAAAATGGGTGAAAGGGAATGGCAGATACAGGCTTCCAGTTATGAATTCATTCCAGGAATAACTTAAGTCACAGGGATAAAGGGTCAGCATAGGAAATATAGTCGATGGTATTGTAATAGCATTGTGTGGTGACAGATGACAGTTACACGGTGAGCACAGCATAAGGTGAAGGCGAAAGATTTATGTGATCTAACGGGAAACCAGAGTAGGGGTACAGCATAAGGTACAGACTTGTCTTATCACTAAGATGTACACCTGAAACTAATGTAACATTGTGTGTCACCTATACTTCAGTTTAAAAACCAAACAACAAAACCCTTAAGTTAGAAGTTATTACCTGGACTCAGAGAGATTAATGGAATTAAAGCTAAAAATTGTATTGGGGTCATAACTATAGGAACTCAGCAAAGTATGATTATTGTTTTAATAATCATGTACTGCCTAAAATTTTTGAATAGCTTTACTCATGATTCCTTTTTTACCAATGGACAATGCAACAATCACTTTGCTGTGTCTCAATTGTAGAAAATTTAAGAACCTGTCATTTTGTCTTTTTATGATGATTCTAAAACTACTTTAAGTTGAGACAAAAACAGCAACAAAAAACAACAGATGATGTATATATGAAAATTTCTTCCCTATTGTGCCTTACATGATCTCAGTGTTTGCTGGAAATTACTCCCTATAAACTATGCTGACCGTAAATGGGAATGGCAAAATTGAGTAATTTGTAAGAAGAAGTTAAATTTAGAAGACTCTGAAGTGCTCTTTAATAATTCTAACTATAATACAATTTTGTAAGGTAATTTTATTTTTATTATTTTTTGTTTAAAGTTGTTATTTAAATTCTAGTTAGTTAACATATAGTGTAATATTGGTTTCATGAGTAGAATTTAGTGATTCATCACTCACATATAATACCCACTGCTCATCACAAGTGCCCTCCTTAATGCCCATCATCCATTTGGCCCATCCCCCCCCACCTCCCCTCTATCAACTTTCACTTTATTCTCTATAGCTAAGTCTTTCAGGGTTTTCCTACCCCCTTTCCCCCATTCACCTATGTTCATCTTTGTTTTTTAAATTCCACATATGAGTGAAATCATATGGTATTTGTCTTTCTCTGACTTGTTTCACTTAGCATATTACATTCTACTTCCATCTGTGTCATTGCAAATGGCAAAATTTCATTCTTTTTGATGGTTGAGTAACATTCCATTATATATGTGTGTGTGTATACACATACATATAGATAGATAGACAGATAATATATAATATATAACTTCTTCTTTATCTATTAATCATATTCATTACTTGATGGACATTTGGGCTCTTTCTATAATTTGTCTATTGTTGATAATGATGCTATAAACATTAGGTACCATATGTCCCTTTAATTTTTTTTTTTAAGATTGATTGATTGATTGATTTGAAGGTGGAGGTGGAGCAGGACAGGGAGAGAATCTCAAGCAGACTCCCTGCTGAACTTGGAGACCAACATGGGGCTTGATCTCCAGACCCTGAGATTATGACCTGAGCTGAAACAAAGACTCAGAAGCTCAAAAGACTGAGTCACCCAGGCACCCCTCAAATCAGTATTTTCATGTCCTTTGGGTAAATACCTGGTAGTGCAATTGCTCGGTCATCGTTTAGCTCTAGTTTTAACTTTTTGAGGAACCTCCATACTGTTTTCCAGAGTGGCTGGACAAGTTTGCATTCCCACCAACAGTGTAAGAGAGTTCCCCTTTCTCTACATCCTTGCCAACATCTGTTGTTTCCTGTGTTGTTAATTTTAGGCATTCTGACAGGTGCAAGGTTATATCTTGTAGTTTTGATTTGTATTTCCCTCATGATGAGTGATGTTGAGCATCTTTTCATGTGTCTATTGGACATCTGGATGTCTTCTGAATGATAAAAATGTCTATTCATGTCTTTTGCCCATTTCTTAACTGGATTATTTGGTTTTTTGGGTGTTGGGTTTGATAATTTCTTTACAAATTGGATACTAACCTTTTATCAGCTATGTCATTTGCAAATATCTTCTCCTCTTCCATAGGCTGTCATTTAGTTTTGTTAATTTTTTCCTTTGTTGTGCAGAAGCTTTTTATCTTGATGAAGCCCCAGTAATTCATTTTTGCTTTTGTTTCCCTTGCCTCTGGAGATGTGTCTAGTAACAAGTTGCTACGGCCAAGGTCAAAGAAGTTGCTGCCTGTGTTCTCCTGTAGGATTTTGATGGTTTCCTGTCTCACATTTAGGTCTTTCATCCATTTCAAGGTGATTTTTTTTTTTAAGATTTTTATTTATTTGAGAGAGAGTGAGAGCAAAGAGATCACAGAGGGAGAGAGAGAAGCAGAGTCACCACTGAGCAGGGAGCCCAATGCGGGGCTTGATCCCAGGACCCTGAGATCATGACCTGAGCTGAAGGCAGATGCTTAACTGACTGAGCTACCCATGTGCCCCATTTCGAGGTGATTTTTGTGTATGGTGTAAGAAAGTGGTCTAGTTTCATTCTTCTGCTTGTTGCTGTCCAGTTTTCCCAACACCATTTGTTGAAGAGACTATCTTTTTTCCGTTGGATTTTCTTTTTTGCTTTGTTGAAGATTACTTAACCATATAGTTGTGGGTCCATTTCTGGGTTCTCTATTCTGTTCCATTGATCTATGTGTCTGTTTTTGTGGTGGTAACATACTGTCTTCATGATTACAGCTTTGTAATGTAGCTTGAAGTCCAGAATTATTGTGCATCCAGCTTTGCTTTTCTTTTTCAAGACTGCTTTGGGTATTTGGGATCTTTTGTGGTTCTGTACAAAGTTTAGGACTGTTTGTTCTAGTCTGTGAAAAATGCTGGGGGTATTTTGATAAGGACTGCACTGAATGTGTAGATTGCTTTGGGTAGTATGTAAACATTTAACAATATTTGTTCTTCCAATCCAGGAGCTGACCGTAAAAATAAATTTCCATTTCTTTGTGTCCTCTTCAATTTCTTTCATAAGTGTTCTATAGTTTTTCAGAGTATAGATCTTTTACCTTTTTGGTCAGGTTTATTCCTAGGTATCTTTCAGTTTTGGGTGGTGAGATAATTTCTATTTCCCCTTTGATTTTTTTTTTAATTGTGTTTAAAAAATTTTTTTGTGTGTTTTGATCTATAAATATTTATCATATTCTTCAGCACATCCTCACAAGGACATTCAATCCAGTTTCACTTTGGGAGTAAATAGATGCCAGCATAAACAGTTCTAAGAAAGTCAGTCATATGTCTGTATACACATATATGTTAGGATATATATGTAATATATAAAATATGCATATTACATGTGTAATATGTACGGATATATATCCTAAATCCTGCCTTTGAAGCCCATCATACTTGACCATTTTAAGAGTTTTAATGTCAGAAGTAGAGATTTTGATTAAAAAAAATAAATAAATGAAGGACGCCTGGGTGGTTCAGTTGGTTAAGCATCTACCTTCAGCTCAGGTCATGATCCCAGGATCCTGGGATCAAGTCCTGAGCAAGGAGTCTGCTTCTCCCTCTGCCTGCCACTCCCTCTGCTTGTGTGTGCTCGCTCTCTCTCTGACAAATAAATAATTAAAAATAAACAAATAAACAAAATATCAAAAGTAAAGACATTAAAAATCCCTATTAAAATTGCCATACAATAAATAGTAAAGGGATCTTAGTTTTCACAATTAATTTTTTCTTTTATTTAATTTTTGTACATACTCTGGATCTAAACCAAAAAATTACTGAAAATTTGCTTTACTAATGCATAAGAAACTAATTATCAAGAAGCACGCTCTGATGGAATTAGACGGGGGGGGGGTGGTAAAAACAAGAAACAAAGGGCATTGTGGAATCCTGTTCAGGAGAAAAACAGTAGGAAATGTGTTCTGCATTACTGATGGCATGGATATTTGTTTTTACATGCTTGTGTTTTAAATTGTCCTTGTGAAAATTGATGGTGTTGGCTTCAAATATAAAAGCTGGTGGAAAAGAGTACACTTTAAATTTTACTCACTGATGTTACAAGTTATTGGATGCTATTAGGACCTCTTTTAGAAAGATTTATGATAATAAGTATTCATCACAAAGCACATCATTCCAGAGAACAAAAAGCGATGCTGCATTCATTTTGTATGATTAATGATTCACATGTAATGAGGAAAAAAACGCTCAGGACTAAGCTACAATTGTAAATGGAAATGAACTTTATAAAGAGATTTTTCTTGTTAATGTCAACAAAAGAATGAAATCCTGCCTATGCACGATATTTGCAAGTATTTACATCAGCTAACAACAAACATTATATCAAGTAATAAGACAATCTGTTAATTTGTATCATAATTAAAAATTTACATTCCCTAATATCTCAGAACTCTGAGCATGTTTAATAAAATTTAGGTGGTGTATTTATTTTGTAACCCAGATATGATATTAATGAACAAGCTGATTCAAGCCTAATTTGCATAGTAAATGAATATAATTAAAATCAGTCTTTCATTAAAAGCTCACAAGAAATATTTAATCTGTAGATATTTTCAGGAAGGCAAGTAGCAGAGATTATTTTCAATTCTAGAACGTTCCACAAGATCAGTTGTTCAAGGAAACAAATTAGGCATATTGTTTGGTTATTTCCTTGCCACTGGGCTTTGGCGGCATAATCATATATTTCGGGGGAGTGTGATCTAAGCTTCATTATGGTGTTAAAGCCCTGTAAACATAAAATGACAGATGTTTGCTTTTATTGCTGGTGTAGCTATTTCTTTTCCTTTTTGACCCATGTGAATGGATTTGCTAATTTGAACTGTACCCTCCTGGTGGGGAAGCATAGTTTGCAACCAAATATATATATATATTGCATTTAGATTCTTTGTATGTTAGATTCATTGTATGTTAGAGTCCCTTAAAAAAAAAATCAACCTAATTTTCTTTCTAAAGTTTTTTTTAACCCTGCATGTATTATAGTAAACTTATTTTTGCTCATAGAACAAAATAAGATATTTTATTTCATTTGAGATATTGGTGAAATAAATTCATCAGAACAAACAAAAAAAACCTGTACCTTTTACAAATAAAATCTTTTTTTTTTTTTTTTAAACTTCTGATACATCAGCTCTCGTTGCTTTTCCCTTCTCTGAATGTAGTTGAATTGGTTTCAGTATGCTGTTTAACTGGGATGGGTTAAAACAGGGTCATTGATTGCCTGTTCTCTGATTAAATTTTAAAAGCTATGTTCCTTTGGGTCTCACAATAAAATCTATATCCTGCAGTTATCCAATGTTTCATTCTGAATACAAGTTTTCCTTTTCCTTTTTTTTTTCTGTTTTTACTTTTCGTGGCTCTATTCTCAAATGGTTTGCCTCCTTTCCCTTGAAACCCTTCATATTGACTCCTAGTACACTTATGACTCTGTATGGATGAAATACCTTGGAGTATTCAATAAAGTTTCATTGATTGTCTACCTCCAAACTCTTTTCCTATAACATTCTGATCCTTGATCTCTCTTGATCCGTTCCCTTAAACTGACCTGCAACATGCGTTCAATTTCTTTTCCTGCAACCTGAGATACTAAGTTTACTGGAACAGACACGTCTCCCCGTGCAGCAGGAAGTGTTATATCCTGGTTACGTCCACATTAGAACTCAAACTGAAACAAATGCAACTAATTACACCCCAGTTAACTCACACTCTCTACCCTTTCAAGCAAGGGTGTGAGGTTTCTTCCTCCTTTACCATGTGGGGTATTGATTCCAATTTCTTTACACAGACTCACAGATGCTGAGTAGTCTAATGCTTAAAATGCAAGCTTTCAAGTCACACTGCTGGGTTCAAATTCCAGTTTTTTGATCTATGAGCTGTGTAAACTCGGGTTGTGTTGCCCACAATGGAGACTACTGAAATACTTCAGGCATCTTGCTCTGCAGGAAGCAATCCTATAAAAATTAGAGCATGGAGAGTGTTTGCTTCTTAGGGTAGGCAGCTTCCCCTCCAGAAGGAAGTGGAGGGAAAGGCTGACCCCACAAGCCTAGTTTTCCAAATTCAGTGGTCAGATAAATTACTCTTACCCCGGGAAGGTACAAGTGCAGGGATGGGGCAAGAAGCATCCAGCATTACTCTAGAAGTCCCCACATGGGGAAACATGGAACCAGGGCAAAGAGTGTTTCCACACAAATTAAACATGATGGATACACAAACTGTTTTTTCTTCCACTCCTCCTTGCAACCTACCCAACTATTAATGATATTTCAACCAGCCTCCAAATCCTTTTCTCAGTCTTTTTAGCATCTTAAATATTTTTATTGGTGCAGTCTTATTGTGATAAAAATATCTATCATAACCCCAAATGTAGAAATAGCCATTATACAAAGACTCTAAAAATATGAATAAAAAATTTATAACCTTCCTCATTTGGGAGTCATCCACATAAGGACAAATATCAGGATAAAAATCAGGACATGTTTGAAGAAATGTTTTGCTCAAATTGAATTTTAATGGTTGTTGGGTTTGGAGGCATACTTCCTTTTTTTGCTTCCCTATTCTGTTTCACCATCATCCCATTTCTTCAACTTCTTTCCTCTTCCTCCCTCTCCTCTCCACTTCCTCTTTTTCTTTTGGTAGCAACTTATTGAGATATAACTTACATACCATGCAATTAATCAATTGAAGTGTAAAATTCAATGGTCTTAAGTATTTTCACAGAGTTGTGCTCATTTCTTTCCTCCCCAGTTTTCACTGCACCATCAGTAACCATGACCATTTTCCTGCATACGGCACAATTCCCCCGTGCAGCTCTCACCACGTCACACTCCTTTGCCTAAATCAACCTAGGTTCAACACAACTCTCCTCCTGTTCACTTCCATCCTTGTGCAATTATGTGGCTGCAGGAAACCCACCACAAATTTGTTGGCTTCCCTTAGAACCCATAATTACTAACTTCTAATGAGCCCATGACACTGACTAGCAAGGATAATTTCTACTTCTCTAGAATACTCATAAGCATCAAGATGATTACTTTATATTTATTCCTCTCTCTTCAAATCTCCAATATCTCTTTCCCATGCAGCTGATGATCTTCTATTTCAGTGAGCTAAAATGAAGCCACTAGAACTTCACTGTATCCCCACCACTGCAGAACCGCCTATCTGCATTGACAATGTACCTTGACTTCCCTCCTATTCCAGGGACTGAACTCTGAGTTTCTAACTCCCACTCAGATGTACCACATACTTTCCTGTCTCACTTACTTAAAAGCATCGCTCTAGCCATTTTCTTCTGTGCCTTATATATTGTCCAATTTCCCCCATCTACTTCGTTATTATTGTCAGCATATAAACAAGCTATTTCTCCAACTGTTTTTTTAAAAAAGGCAAAATCAGAAATAAAACATTCTTAATGTCTTAATGATTTTTTTATAATTATAAAAGTAATGCCTGAATGCATTCTTATTGCAAATTATTGAAACAAAGTAAAAGATACTGCATATATTTACCCCAAACCTATTATCACTCCCTGTCCCCCATCCTTGCCCCTCTGCCCCCCATCTCTTAATATTAATCTTCCTCTGATAATATACCCCTTTGCTTTGCTTCCATTTACAAACCTCCTTGAAAAAGTTTTCTGTACTAGCAGTCCTTACTTCTCTTTTCATTTCTTTTGTGCTTACTCCAATGATGGCTTTTATCTCCATCCTTACCCAAAATGGCTCTTGTCGATGTTACTAATGACCTTAGCGTTACTAATTCCAGTGGTGAAGTCCCAATTCTAACCTTACTTGACCTATTAGTAGCATTTGACATTAACTGACCACTTCTTTCTTGATATGATTCCTTCTCATGGCTACCCAAATATCAAACTCACCTCACACTACAATTGTGGTATTTTCAAGTCTCCTGGAGTTTCTATCAATTTCTGCTTCACATATTTTGAAGTCTGCATGATTTATTATTTATGCCCTGATTGTCAATTGCCAGACATGGATCAGTGAATCATTTTTGTATTACTTGCATGATGTTTTAAAATGATTGTGCTGCCTATCATTCTCACTCATTTATCACTTCCTGCATCAACTGCATTATCTACTTAGTAAACACACACACACACACACACACACACACACACACACACACACACAAAACCCTGCTGTATATTTGAGTTGCTGAATTTTGACATACCATTTATGAATCTTTTAGTCATTGGGACATTTCTAACTTAATTTTAAAAATAACTTCATTTTACCCTGACTTACCACTTTTTCATTGAATTTGATTTAGGATTTTTAAAAATATTTTATTTATTTATTTGATAGAGAGAGAGAGAGCACAAGCAGGGGGAGCAGCAGGCAGAGAGAGAGGGAGCAGGGAGCCCGATGCAGGACTCAATCCCAGAACTCTGGGATCATGACCTGAGCCGAAGGCAGATGCTTAAAGGGCTAAGCCACCCAGGAACCCCTGATTTAGGATTTAAAAAATATTTACATACCTGGTTGACTTTGCTAGGATTTGCTAGATACTTCTCTTTTTTTCCCTTCATTTCTCTATTTGCCAACTTTTGGTATATTTTCATTTAATTGAATCTGAACTCTCTTTTAAACAAGATTTACTACCTTGAAGTGTAGAGATGTAGATATTTTAAATTTATTGTAATCACTGTTACATTGGAAAAAGCCATACCAATTTACTTTCTTATGAATCATGTTTCTGCACTGAATTTCCTTTCCTGATTTTTCCCGTATTTTAATTTTTTTTATTTAAGTGTTATAAGAAGGAAATATATATCACATATATTTAGACACATTAGTGTCTACTTAAAAAAATTTATATTTATTTTGCTATCAATATCTAGATAGAATTTCTACAATAAAAAAGCCCCACATTTCCATTTCTCTTCCTTCCCTATCCCTCTCCCCTTAAAACTGAACAGATTTTGAATATTATGAGTTATTCCTGTTTTATTTCACTTGTATTTACTTAGCATACATTTTAACGACTTCTTGGTGCATTGATTTTTTAAAACCATGTCTTCCTCTTTCTTGAAATCAGTTTTGATAGAGGTGGAATGTATTTTTAAGTTTTCTTTCATAGAGAGTTTACGGATGGGAGTCACTCTGAATTTCTACATATTTGAAAATTCCTTCTGTTCTCTACCAAAAATGGTAATTTGGATGGTTATAGAATTCTATGCTCATGTTCCTTTACAGTTTTAAAGATATTCCTTCTCTTTCTCTAGTTAATTGATGCTGAATGAGAAGATCATGCCTCCATATCTGATCCTTATTTATCTCTGTCATACAAAATATTCACTATGGTATGTTTAGGTTTGGTTCATTTTCTTTATGGTTTTGGTACCCATTCAATGAAAATACTCATACATCTTCCATCTGGAGCTCACCCCCTCCCCCTCCCCTTATGTTTTTTAATTGTAGCACCCAAGCACCTTCTCTTTGTATTGCTTCCATCTTTGACTTCACTTAGATAGCTGTTTGAGATTCTGGTGGTATCCTTCTTGTCTCTCATCTTTCATATATTTTTTTAAGATTTATATATTTATTTGAGAGAGAGAGAGAGCAGGGGAGAGGGGCAAAGGGAGAGGGAGTAAGAGTCTCAAGCAGACTCCTGTGCTGAGCACAGAGCCCGACTCAGGGCTCCATCTCATGACCTTGAGATCATGATCTGAGCCGAAACCAAGAGTTAGTCACATAACTGACTGAGCCACACAGGCACCCCCTCCTTTTTTTCACTTCACTTTATCTAAAGTGTTTCATGTTTCTTATTAATTATTATTTGACAAGCCCATTAACCTATTTATATTTGTAAGTTCTTAATACATAAGACTGGTGATGAGGGGAGAGGAGTGAAATATGCTGTCAAAAATGGTGAACCTGTAGTTGTCTTTTAAGAGGTATCCTTCTGGAAGAAGGTTCTTTCTCCTTTGATGTCCTACTACACAGCCCTGTGTTTTAGGCTCCAGTGCCAATACTGGCTTGTGGGCCAGCTTGATGGCTGTACTCAGTTTAGTAGAACAGGAAGAGAAGAGAGATATTCTTTTCCAGCTTCCTTATTTTCTCAATTAATTCTGAATGACTGGTATCCTGAAGGACTCCTCTGATTGTGATGTTGGAGCACACCGAGGTATCCTTCTATAATACTATGGCTGGGTGAGAGCTCTCTGGGTCTTGCCTGTTTCTCAGTTCTATCCTGTCTGCTTTCTCTAAGAATTGCTCCGTATTTTTCTTAGAAATTTTTGGCACTATATTTGCTATCCAGCATTATTATACATTAATTTTGTTTCCCGTCATTTCAACTGAGTTTAGGCAGAAGACAAAAAAATAGATGCATGTGCTCAGTTGTGTTGTGACCCAATCCTTTCTACTGACTGCATTTTTTAAATATAAGTATTTATTTTTTTGTCTGTAGGGTGCTAGGAACTATTCTAGGTGCTGCGGAAACTACAGGGAATGGAACAAAAACAAAATTTGTGATCTGATGGAGGCTATGTAAGGCTTTGACAATATGCACTAGGGGACTGTGCTTTTTTTTTTTCCAACTGCCATATTTAATATGCAATATTTTACTTTGTATTTTAAATATTCTTCACTTTTAATACGTTTTCTTCTTTTTGACCCTTTTTAACATTATTTTATTAGACTTGAGTTGTTCTGGCTTGCAGCATAATATTGCTCTTTTGCTATTAATGTTTTCCTGGTTTTCTTTTTTCCTGTTGCACACTAAATTCTGATTCTGACTTTGCATTTTCTTTAACAGCCACTTTCCTTGTTTTCCACTTTATCATTCCCTCTTTCAATTTTATTATGTTACTTCATATCTCCTGGTAATGGATTATCTGTTAACACATTTTCTTCAAAGTGTTAACTTACTGCTTTAATTTTATGTTTACTGCATTATGGTTTCAACATGAAAAAGTAGAACTAATTTCTTTAAAATTTTTCATATCTTGGAGATTTTTATTCTTCATTTTCATATTTAATACTTATAAATCACATTTTAGATGGAGAAGTGAGTAACTGAACTTTATCTTTTCTTGTTCGGACCCTCTTTATAGTTCACTGCTTTTTCAGAGACAGCCAATAGTTTGGTGCTTATTTTCATGAATTTATAACACATATTATAAGGTTCCATTCTTGTTTGCAACAAGTTTGAAATAAACTTTGATTTATAATTCACACCAGTGCTGCGGCTTCTGAAAAGTGTACTTCATATCCCTTTGGGTCTACTCCGGTTTCCAAGTTTGCTGATGGGCTCGTGTTGTCATCCATCACTTCCATTCTAAGCGAACTGTACAAGAATACCCACATAAGGCAATCCAAAATTTTCCCTCAGAGTTCTCAAAGTTCTCAATTTGAGATCAGAGAAGGAAACAGAGATGATAGAATCTTGTGAATAAAGATGGGAGAGAAAATGTTTCCATTTTGCAGAAACAATGGTTCTTTAGACCTCTATTCTTACTGGTATGAAACTATGAAACCAGAGTTTTTGGAAAAACAATTTGAATGTCTACCGAGTACCATATACTGTGATCCACATACTCCAACACACTCTTTACCTTCCATGTTTATCAGCAGCTCCCCCACTTGATCACATAATTGGATACTCAGAGAATGGGACGTATTATATACTGAAAGAAGTCAATTTAAAATTTCTATGGGGAAATTAGGTATTTAATGGAAAGTGAGATAAAGATATTTTTTTTGAACTTTTATGAGGTGAGTCAGACAGCCACCATGAAATAGCAGACAGAATGTTTCCTTGCATCTCAGTTGGTTGTGTTTTTAGAAGAGAAAAGGAAGGCCAAATTCCATATTATAAGAGAAAGAAACTTCACAAAAGATCATTAACCAGCTTTCATATGTAGGTGAAATAGGGTATTATGCAGAAACCTGTAGATCCAGCATTTAAGTTATATTTCTTATTACACTTGATATTTCCTACTACATGTACTTTGCTCCTGTGAAATGAAAAAGAGCTCTACCATTGTTAATTGCAATCATTTAGGGAATAGACTACTCTCTGTTCCTTTATCATATCCCAATATTTTTGAAATCTGCACTTTTGTTTATACTGCTACCTTGCCAGAATTTTCATTACTCCATTACATGTGTTATGTGCAAAATCAGTGTTACAACCTCTCTCAAGTGCCTGTCTTTCTTGCAGTCTCCTTTGAGTCTCTGGATATGAGATAGAGAGACAGTCAGACAGACAGGCTCTAACTCAGCACCCTGAATGTAGGCCAGATGTTGAACTATAAACTACAGCTCTTTTATGTAGGTTTAAAGCCAAAACCAACTACATCTACATAGATTACTTTCTATATTAAATCAGTCTTTTTTTGTTTTTTTTTTTACCATTTCACTGATTTCATCAACATGATTTTATTATTCTAGGAAGCTCCATTTCAGGAAGATGGAGGTTGCGAGTAACTCCATTTCTATGAAGAAAAGCACTTAGACGAACATCAAACTGCTGAACTCTTTAAACATAACATAAACAGATTGCTTATTCTCCAAACTTTTAAACCAAGCCTTGCCATGTCCACCAATACTAAGCTAGGATATTATGACACTTACCCCATTCTAATAAAGCCCACCCCCCTCACTCTCTTCCTACCACACATCTTGAAAGACCTGCCTTAAACCAGATTCTAAAACCTTATGAACATCCTGGCTTCACCTTTCTCTTTCTGAAAGCTAAGATTTTGGTATAGTAGTACCCACTCTTACTGTTAATGCACTAGCTTTGTCTAACAGGTTGTTTGAGTGATATTTTAGGGGAGCCAGCATTCAACAAGTGTCATTTACCCGGTGTTCCCACTTTGGGGTACTAGAATGTTGAATTTATAAGGAGAACATAAAAATATTTGAGAAAGAATGAACTACACTGTAGTTCTTCCCCATTCTGTAATTCTCCCAATTCATCTTCAGCAAGAAAAATGAAACTTTTAGCCACATGTATCTAAGGAAAATTCTACGTTGATTAGTGTCTGTTTAAATCTTCTTTAGCAGTACTGATTTTACAGCATTCATTTGTTTATGTATTTCCTTCCCTTTTCTGCTCACATTCAACACCATGCATTTAAATGATGGCTTCCTTATTTTAGCTCTTATTTTTTTTTTAAAGATTTTATTTATTTATTTGACAGAGATAGAGACAGCCAGCGAGAGAGGGAACACAAGCAGGGGGAGTGGGAGAGGAAGAAGCAGGCTCATAGTGGAGGAGCCTGACGTGGGGCTCGATCCCGTAACGCCGGGATCACATCCTGAGTCGAAGGCAGACGCTTAACCGCTGTGCCACCCAGGCACCCCTTTTAGCTCTTATTTCTGATAGCAGTGTCTTCCTCAATAAATTTGCTTCAAGTATTCCTCAAAGTACAAAGTCTTTATCAACAGTGTTTCTGAGGAGATTTGCTTTTGTCCAATACACAGTGTCTCCTTGGAGTTCCCTGCTCTGCTTTCCATATTTTCATTTTATTTCATCTATTACCTCTGTGTTATGATGGTGAAGTTGGTAAAGTATAGAAGAGGAGAATTTATCTCTAAAAGCCACTCTCTTTTTAGGAGGAGAAGACAGCTTTCAGATAAAAATCTATCCTTGCAGGGGAAAATGTATTTTGTTAAGACACCTGTGTCTAGTATTTATGCACATTCCTCTTGGATGGGAAAGCTAAGGCTCTTTAGGCTCTACTGGTGAAGTTTTATTTTGTAGTTAGTTAGTCTCTTTTGGTAGCAGGGAATCCAAGATGAGAAGAGAGGGGGTTCCTTCAATCTTCCTCACTGAAATAAAACAGTTGTTTTGCCCAGAGGGTATTACTAAGGTGCTTAAGAAATTGTGTTGCCAGTTAATCATTAGCTAGAATCAGATGCTAAAGACAATACATTAACTCCACATTCTAGACACACACTTTGTACAGTTTCCCATCTGATGTTATTAGAAGTGGAACAAAACAATTACAGGGAATTAGTTAAATAAAGATAGGAAACTACATGGCAAGTTGCAGAATTGACAAAACAGCTAAACTCTATTAGGCCCATGCTGATGAATTAACTAGTCTCAAATAGACCTCCTAATAGAAGTCTAAATTAGCTAAAAGCAATAAAAAATGTAATCAGTTACTTGGCAAGGATCTTGAGAATGCAGGCTGCCCAGAAAATGGAAAATATAAATGACAGTATTAGTGAAAGTATTATTCTTTACATAAAAATGGTTAATCATTTCTAAGGCCCATTTGTATTTTTGGTACATTTATAGAAAAAAAATCAATAAACATAGTATTAAAGAGTCAACAAAATTACAAATCATACATAAATATTCATGTAATTAAGTTTTTAAAATTGTTTTTCTAGTTAAGCTGTATGGTAAGTAATTACTCTGAAGTCAAGAGATGAAATTGAGTAAGCAATGACATCAATGTGTTTATCTATACATGGTTCTTAACCCATTTTGTGGGTGTCAACACTGTTTCTGTCTTATGGTTTTCGGGAGAGCAAAGAGTGCCTGACAGTTTGGGACACTGGGTGGACATGTATGTCACTGACCAGTAAGAAACATAAAGAATTTAGCTGAAGAAAAAAATAATTCGATTTTAGATTTGAGGGATGGCTCTGATTTTCAGGTCAAGATTAGACATTAACATAAATAAAATCCTAGAATTTAAATTTTTTGCTGGAGATATTTTTGAGGGAGAATGATCAGCCTGTGATTATAGAGAAATCTGGAGTAGATATGGCCTTCCTATTACAGTGTGTAGAATGAGGATAGGCAGCAACTGGGGTAAAGGAAAAACAACATGACTGATCTTGAAGAAGGGAAACAGGAGAAGACTTCGTATATCTTTCTTTTTTTCCTTTTTTTTTTTTTTTTAGACTTTGTATTTCTGAGAAGGGAATGTGTTACAAATCTGTAACAGATACTATAAAAATTAATGCACTGGTATTAGTAAGTCATTCTGGCACAAATTAATGATGTAGAGAGTTTGGTTCTGCTGATTTCATAAGTTTTAATCTTGCTTTGACACTGACTAGTGTATACTTTTAATTATGGAGAAGAAAAGATGCCCTTTGCTCTCTGACCTGAATCCAACCAAGCTGACCCCCAATAGTTAGTTATTCTGAAGTTGACGGGGCCAGGTTCATAAAAGAAGGGCCTTGACATTTTGGAGAGTTCAGTGTTGAGGATCTGCCTGTGGATATGATTGGATTGTCAGCACAGTTCTCAGAACACAGGAGGGACTGAACAAATATCTGCTCTGGGTGAAATGAATCCACCCAGATTTGCATTTTCAGTCCCCTTCTCCTGCCTGTGCCTTTTTCATGCACTGTTTTCCTGGGTGGATGAGAGGGAGGGACGAGGCAGAGGCTCAGGTGACTTAATACTCAGGGTTTTGTTAATGAATAAATCGCTGCTGTCATAATATTCCTTCAGCTCATAACTTTCTAAAAATTGTCCAGCGATTTGGGTGACTGTAAGGTTTCCCAAAATCTTCAGAAATAGTGCTCTTCCAGGACAATGGAAACACGAGAATTCCAGGTTCAACCGACACTTGAGTCTTGATATTCCATTTTTAATGTAAAAATGTGGAAGAGATAAAATGCTGATGTTTAATTCTCTGCCTCCGTATTTCATGTTTTGTTAAGCTTACCTCCTTTTAACTAAGAATCTTCTTTATGATTTGTTCCAATCCGCTGTGCTGGGCAAAAATCTAAATGACTTTTAAAGTTCACGATATGAAACTTGTTCGGTTTTGCACTGGTTTT
The DNA here is from genome assembly GCF_017311325.1 of Ursus maritimus. Taxonomy (NCBI): domain Eukaryota; kingdom Metazoa; phylum Chordata; class Mammalia; order Carnivora; family Ursidae; genus Ursus; species Ursus maritimus. The sequence continues at coordinate 60,908,533 of NW_024423344.1, read as the reverse complement.
GTAAGTTTTGTCACTCGTCATGTTACCTGTAGTTATAAATTGGAAATAACGGATTTGCAGCCAAATTTTCCATGCATTAATGAAATCCCATGAAGCCTTAGACATTTTAGACTAACTTGGTTTTGAACTAATAAATATTTTATGGTTCCTCTGGGTTTATTTTTCAGGCAGTACATACCAGAACTCAGCTTAAATTGTTTATTTCCTCATAGATTTTGTCTTCATTTGTAATCTCACCCAAGAATGGGTGTTCAATAAATATTTAATAAATATTTTTTTTAAAGATTTTTATTTATTTATTTGACAGAGATTGAGACAGCCAGCGAGAGAGGGAACACAGCAGGGGGAGTGGGAGAGGAAGAAGCAGGCTCATAGTGGAGGAGCCTGATGTGGGGCTCGATCCCAGGACTCTGGGATCACGCCCTGAGCCGAAGGCAGACGCTTAACCACTGTGCCACCCAGGCGCCCCTTTAATAAATATTTTTAAATGAAAAAACAAACTATCCAGTAAAGTGTTTTCAGACACCATGTTTTGACTGTATATAACTGATGCCTACATTATGCTAATAGCAAAGTGTAACATTTCTTTCCACTTCACCCGTGCCTTCTTCACATTTATAGGTATTTCAAACTGAAAGCAATGGTAGTTTGAAAGTCTTAGCAAAGAGATTGAAAACACACACACACACACCCCAAAGATTCGGTGACTTCTTTGGGACCATGTGTTGAATACCACTTGTCTAGTTTCTACCTGAACAGGCGAAAAGCCACAAATAATAACATCAACATATATTTAATACAAATCTACTCAATGCTTCTTATTAGTTTAAGCTTCGAAAGATGTACAAAAGGAGACTTGGTGACTCTGAAGAAGGAGCCCTCTTATTAACATGAGGACGGGTCTGAGGGGAGGCAGATGCGGTGCTGGCTGTTACGTAAGTTCTGATGCAGGAGTCCACTGACCACAGTCTAACATAATGTTACAAACACATGGATTCCTAGGCTTCGCCCGAGAGATGCTGCATGAGTATTCAGTTAACAGATGTTGTGGGGTACTTGCCTCGAATGCAAAACTTCAGGGGCACCAAAAAAACTGGAGCAGTAAGAGAAGCAATATTTTTGAAATATATAAATTACTGCAAAATGTAAAAAGGGATGAACTATCAAACTTTTAAATAAAGAAGCGATCAGTATTATTGATCTTTCCTTTTGCCTCAGGCTATTACATGGCTCAGCAGGGGAATGTGTCTTAAAACCAAAGGAAAATTGTGACATTCTCCCCTGAATCGGCCATGCATGCCCTAGGGCGAATGTTTCCTCAGTGGCCTCCTCCCTCCCGGGGGTTCTGCACTTCCGGGCTGCTGCTTTGCTACAGCCTCTAAGGCCTGAGCTCTCAGCCTAGCCGTTGAGATCACCCAGGAGGCAGGAAGGGGCTGGCTGACGACTATCATGTTTGGAATAACGACTTCAGGACCTTATCTCAAGAGGGCTTACAAATGTCGCACTACTGGCACGTGTCTGTATTTACATTCATCATTGCTGTAGAAGAGCTGCAAATCTGAGGAACTTCAGATCTGGATGCAACAGAAACAAATAATTGCATAACAAATATGTTTATCTCTTTCGAGATTTTTAGCTCCGTCCAATCTGCAATTCAGCTTCAGCTATACCCAGGCAGCACAGCCTCCTGTTTTGGTACCTTTAATGCCCCTTAAAGTGAATGGTGATAAGTTAATTGAGGGTTTCCTTTGACATATATTGAGCAATAACATATTGTTGAAATAACATATTTGTCAAACATTTTGATAGGAGAAAAATCATTTGCATGCTTTGGATAATTACAATATTTTTGGAAGGGTAAAAAAAATTAAAAATGAAATGTGTGCTATTTCTCATGTAGATTTTATTTTTAAGACAGTAAATATGTATTATTGCTTACCATCCACCTGGCATGTATATATAACATGGGAAGAGCACAATGACAAATTGTCATAATTTCAATGTTTATTTATGTCTAAAATAAAATGTACTCGATCATAAAATGAACAATATACTACAGGAATCACTTTGCAGACCAAGAGAGAGACCCTGGATATTATGAACGCCCTTCTTGGAGAATTACTAATAGAAGGTAAGCTGGAATGGAATGCCCTTGCATGTCTTCCGGTCAGCAACATGTTGACAATTTGATCAAAGGGAGGTGGTAATAGGTGTATTTTATTCATTGTTACTCCAATCAGAAGAAGGCATGAGTTCTACAGAAAGGAAGATAGAGAAAAATCAATTCTGTTTAGCATGGTAAAGGTAATCGGTCCTGTCCTCGGTCATTTTTCCTACTGGTTCTATTTCCCAAACTATGTGTGATATAGCATAATGATACCCCTCATAAATGCAATCAGCCCTGAATAAGAATTGTATAAACCCATGTCTCGTGACAGCTCATGACCTTTTTTCCTCCAGGAAAAAAGGGTCTCAACACATGAAATCAAGTTCGCTGAAAGAGGAAGTTTGGTTATCTGGGTTCTCCCTAGTTGACTACTAACAGGCTATTAGAAAACCATGGGGAGAGTGAGGCAGGCAAATCCGGGAAACGAAGGGTGGGAGGGTGAAGCAAAGCATGAAGATTAAACACTGAGTGTTGAGAAGGCCAAGGGAAGAGATCAAGCCAACAATTGTAATTCAGTCTATGGATGGACATTTGCTGTGGGGAGCGAAGAGCATCTCACTCATAGTTTCATGGCACATCACTTAACTGCAGCTTGGCACAGAAAATGATCATCAGCGCTCCTGTTCATCACAAGGACAGTGTACTAAATAATTCTATTAAAGGATGTAAGGATAGGTATTTTTTAAATCCCTTATCAAAACCGTATATATATGTATGTGTGTGTATGTGTACATATACATATACTTTATATGTGTACATATATTGATATTTAAATAAGTGAAATAATTACTTGGAAAATTAACTTATGATATAATTTCATTGCATTATGATACCACATTTTGAGTAGTCTTCTTACCAAATATTAGGAATTGTGCGTGTCTCCTAGAGGCAATAATAAAATCTGATTCTTTGCCTCTGTCTTCTCAAAACAACAAAGTGGTTATAGACAAAATAGACTAGACTTGATTATAGAATACCTTGGTATGAGACTGAGCTCCATAGTTTACTTACTTAGGGATTATGAAGAGAAGTCACTTAAACTTTTAGGCTGATGTCTACTGAGAAAAATAGTCTGTCCTGACAAATTTGGGGTATGTAGATTAGAATGGAAAATAACGTTGTCAAAATTTGTCAGTGTATAGATTAATATATGCCACTTAGAATATATATCATTTTAAAAAGCCTGAACATGAAAAAAAAATGAGTAATTCACAATGAAAACCATCAGACTCTTACTGGGTCATTAGTGTGAATTTTCGACAATGAGCTTTACAACGTTTTTGAAGACATGATTTTTATAACTGTTTTCTCAGTATAAGTGAGTTTAAACAATGAAATCTGTCCAAATCCATTTACACTTTGATATGGAAATTTGATGTCATTTTTCAGTACTATCTTAAAGAAAGGTTTTTGTAAAGATACATGTTAATATTGTCAAAGACACTCTAAGCCCAAGTTTAAAAGGAATTTATACTTATCTAACATAATGCTAACTATTCTTCTCAACTGTGCATCTTGTATTACAGATTTCAGTGGTAATACACTTTTTAAAAAAAGCACATTTGAGAATCCTTTGAAATTTATCACCTATCATCCTAAGAAAAACAATTGTATATGGATATTCACACATTTTTGCATATAGGTTTAGAGGATTCATTGACATCTGGAAGTCAATTCAAGAATTCCAAGTTAAACACACTGCTATACACTTGAACTCTGAACAACATGGAGGTTAGGGAAGTTAACCCCCCATACAGTTGAAAATCTACATATAATTTTTGTCTCTCCCCAAATTTAACTACAAATGGCCTATTGTTTACCAGAAGACTTACTGATTACATAAACAGTTGATTAGCACATATTTTGTATGTTATATATATTATTTATTGTATATTACAATAAAGAAAACTAGAGAAAAGAAGCTGCTATTAAGAAAATCTTAAGAGTTGAATCACTGGAAAATAATTGCACACCAGAAAACAATATAATACTGTATGTTAACTGTACTGGAGTTAATATAAAAATTTAATTTAAAAAAGGAAATAATAAGTCAAATATATTTATAGTACTGTGTTTATTGAAAAAAAAAATCCACATATAAGTGGACCTATACATGTTCAAGGGTCACCTGTATTCCTTTGTAGGAAATGAATTCAACTGAGTTAAAATAGTTTTTTCATTCAAAATCTGAGTTTTTCCCTGAATTTTGACAAATAGCAAACAGTGAAATATTCCTAAGAATTTAGAGGTAAGGATTACACTCTGAGATATCCTGCTTCTTCACTTTAGATATTTTAAGACTTTCCCTAAATTAAGAAAACCAGCTGCTATCTAAGGATAAGATGAAATATTTATAATGTGTAGCAAATTATTTTTTTTTAAGATTTTATTTATTTCTTTGATAGAGAGAGAGAGACAGCCAGTGAGAGAGGGAATACAGGCAGGGGAGAGTGGGAGAGGAGGAAGCAGGCTCCCAGGAGAGAAGCCTGATGTGGGGCTCGATCCCAAGACTCCGGGATCATGCCCTGAGCAGAAGGCAGCTGCTTAACGACTGAGCCACCCAGGCGCCCCTAATGTGTAGCAAATTATTATGAAAACGGAAATTAAATTGAGAGTGGGCCAAATAAATCTTTTATAGGATTTACTTACAATCTTTGGAAAGTTTTTTTGGGGGGTGGGGGTAAAATTTATAATGGTTGATATTGTTCTAAATAAAATACTTGCTATCATTAAATCTGAATAGAAAATGATACAAAAGGAAACCTTTTTCAAGGGTTAAGAGCGATGTTGAATTTTTGCCCAAAGCTCAATTATCGTGAAAAGAAAAGCCAAACTGCTGAACAAATGAATCATTATGGAAAGAAAATAAAGAGGAGAAATGTGTAGAAGATGGGTGGATGAGAATAATGTAGCTAAGGTGAAAGAAGAGAAAAGGTAAGAGCATTAACTTAGGACCAGTAGAATTAAATGAATATATGTTTCATTGTGTCAAAAATGAAGACCCAGAGTGTCACAGCTCATTTCAAAATAATCTGTTTTGGAAAAAAAAATCTATTTGAGATGATTTCTAGTTCATTTGGTAACTCCAAGGAGTCTGTGAACACCTCGTATCCTGTTCGCTGGGTGTAGCTGCCGATCACAGAAGTGAAACTATGGGATTGTGGCTGCATGAGTGGAAAACTCCTATAAGTGTGAATTGACAGCCTGTGTCATTTGAGGCTGTTTGTAGAAAATGGGCAGCAGAGATTTCCTAAACTCAGGAAAAGCTTCACCCTTCTATCCTGGGGTGTGATGACTTTAAGTAAATGCATATGTAATTTGGGACAAGCAGGTATTCATTCTTTCCTGTTATCCGTTCCCCCACTCTAGTCCTATTGGAAGGCTGTCCATCAGGCCTTTCAGGTCATGAGCTTGAGTTTTCCAGCTTTCTGCTATAGTGGAGAGTGGGGAAGGGAGTGGAGGGGCAGTGAGCCCCACCTCAACATCGTGGGGTGTGCCTTGAAATAAAGCTGAGAGACGTAAACTGCTGGAGTAGAAGCTGGAATTGACTCTGTTCCTTTCTCAAAGGTGAACAAATAGCAAGAAGCCCAATCGGGGTTGTAAACACCCAGTGTTTTTGCTCATGAGCATGCACTGTCTTGGCATGAGAGTGGGCTAGCATCCCAAGAGGCAGTGAGGAAGGGAGCGCCATGGTGGAAGTCCAGCTTTACTGGGATCCAAGATTATTCACATTGCTGAACCAGAGCCACTTTGGGGGATGGTGATTTTTTTTCACAAAGAGAAACCATTTGTCTAGGCAAATTTAAACACTATTCATGAGTTGACGTCTTGCATTGCATCACCTCTATCAGCCTGACTTGAGAAAATGCTTTGGCATGTGAGTCAGAGTTGAAACTATGAAGATTTATTATGTATTATCCTAAGTGTTTTCAAAGACTTTGAAGCAGGAAAGTAGTATGATCAGATTTTCATTGCAGAAAGCTCACCCTGACAGCACTGTATAATCGAACAAAACTTAAAGCAGTCAGAAGGCTAAGAATCAGGTATGAGGCTCGCATGGCCTCAGCCAAGGCATTAGGAGAGGGGCTGGGGAGGAGTCAGTAGATGGGTGAGGACCCGAGGAAATGGGATTGAGCCAGAATTTAACCGCAGATTGCGTATTGTGGATCATGAAGACAGAAGCCTAAGAAGAACTGTCAAGGTTCTGAACAGAGTGACTATTTAAATTATGGTTTTTCTAACAAAGATAGTATTTCAAGGAAAAGTAGGTTATAAAAAGTAGTTTTGAAAATTTAAAGTTTGAAGTACATGAGAGCCTAATTGGAGACACTCAGTATGATTTGAGTTCAGCTAAGAGAACTGTTAGACATAAATTTGAGATTCAACACCTCATTATCTTTTGCTGAGATATTTAGAATAGTGACTATCACCTGGGGTAGGTTGGGGGGGGTGCATTTAGAATCATCTGGAGGGAGGAAGTTCCAAGCTGCATGCACCTTTCTTTCTCCTTCAAGATCATAATAAGTCCTAAATAGAATGCCCTTCCCTCCTACCAATTTCTTTGAGACTCTTGCTGTGGTGAATTGCTATTTATGATAGAAGTCTGAAGCACCTATCAAGTAGCTGGAGGCATGAAAGATTAATAGACACTGAAACTAGAAACTATGAAAAATTCAACTTACCACATTGTGTCCTGAATGAGTTTGAAAATCTTTCATTGTTATCCATAATGATAAAAAGTTAAATGAAACTTGACTACACTATTGAGTAGTTATAGTCTCTGAGGAAAGTCGGACAGGTGGCTAAAATTTTAACATACTACAATGAAAGCAGAGATAAAGATATTCACGTGGTGTTATGGGAGAGCAGAGTGCAAACCGTGTTGGGGGAGGGGGTAACAGCAGTAGACTTCACAGGAAAAGAGGACTCCAGACCTAAGTTTTGAAGGATAGGGGTAGTTACTTGGGTGAAGCAGAAGATGGAATTTCTCAAATAGTGTGTCATCATGCATAACTTAAGATTGCTTTTGACTGCAAGTAATGGAAAACCCAAGCAACAATGGTGCCAGCAGTAGAGCCTTTTAATTTTCTTTTATTAACATGGTGGGTGGATATGGAGTATAAACAATTTGGAAAAATACATGACAAACTTGAAAATCCCAGACATAGCTTTATATAAGCGTATTTTATAGAAATATGGAAGCAAACAAGAAGGAGAGCTAAAGAAGAGGAAAATGACACCAAGGAATAGGATTTAGGGGGGAGTTGAGTGGTAATGTACAAGATGGATATTTTTCTATATAAACCTTGCAATACTATTTTTTAAAACTCGGTAAAGATATTAATATGATAAAAATAAATTATTGAAGTAATATTTTGACTATTGCTGTTGATATGTTTATTATGGTCTTGACTTACTGAGTTTGAACTTTCAGCTGTATCTCTTAACAGGATTACACAATTTTGAAACTCAGGATCTGAAGTGTGGTGTTTGAAAATGAAAAAATCCTCAGAAGAACGAGAGAAGACATGACTAGGGAGAAAAAGTGAAATGAGTAGATAAAGGAATTTCATGTATGAGAAAGTGATCAATAGACCAAATAAAAGCATAAAACTTTACTATATATTTGTCAAATGTTCAATAATTAGTGAATTTGATGAAAGAAGTTGTTTATAATTTAATGAACTTATTAGACTGAGAAATATCATAAATGCACTTAAATAATCAAATACAAATAATATTTTTTAAAATATACAAATCAACTCTTTACCTCTCTTTCTCCCTCTTTTTTTTTCTCTAAGGGTATCAAATTATATTTCACTACCTTGAAGAGGTTTGAGATTAATAAGAAGAAATGTGAAGAGGGAGAAGAAGGTAAGTTTTGATGCTTTTTTCAGTCCATATAAAGATAACTTAGCCATCCTCCCTTAAACCAAACGTGTATGTATCAACAGTAAGCTTAGAAATTTGAATTTTAGTTTGCATTTAAGCGATAGAGTTGATAGAATTGAATATATGATATAGAGGAATTCTCATATCCTACATCTCTAAATTTTTTAGCAGAATGAAGCAAGGTCTCCTTCCGTAGTTTCAGGAGGAATCTTAATGGAGTAGAGACCCCCAAAGGACAGGGAAGAGCAATGTTTGTTTTGGCTCTGACGACCAAATCATGGTCGAAACCCATCCTGTTTAACTGTGCAAGGTGTATTGTGGCATTGATGGAGGCTGATGTTTAAGTGGAAAAGCCAGAAATAACACCACCACTTCCCCGTGGACTTTCATTGATATGTGATCGATACAGAAGTTCTTACACACAAGGGAGCAAAAAGTAGCTGAGATGAGAGATTTCATGCCTCTCGTGAAGCTGCCATTTTGAGGGATGAGGTGACTCTGAATATGGAGTCAAATAAGACGCAATATAGGGGTCTTAACTGAGGCAACACATGGAGCTTGAGTCCAAGAATCAGAAATGTGTAGTAGTTGCAAATATAGATATGGAGCCAGTGGGGCAGGGAAAATAACTGTAATTCCAGAAGCTATGATAACAGACTGCCAGTATTAACACAACACCCATGTCTCTCACCAGCCTCTGAATTCATCACCAGGAGACCATGCCAGGTATACGGGACAAGCAAAGACCAGAGACTAGCAATCTATGAACTGTGAACTATTTTTCTCTTGAATCAAGCTGCCACCTTAAGAACTAGGGTAAGGTTGAGAGAAACCACCCTGATAGACAGTTGATTTTCAAATGGCCTGGATAGTAATGCAAAATTCATACAAAAGAGATTCATTTGAATAATCATCTTAAACAATAACTACACGTATCTTATCTCCTTTGAAGCTTGGTGGCCTAGGCTGAAGTTAGTTCAAATATACTTTTTAAAAGCTTTTTTTTTTCTATTACCAGTTTTAGTTGTAGTTCATGTACATTGATTCTGCTACAATGTGTTTTGTAGGAGCTCAGCAAATGTAGGAATAACAGGAGAAATGATTTCTGTTTTCATTTATATATTATCTCCCATTCTCTTTTGTGCACTTCTTTCAGGATTCAATTTACCTTTTAAATTTTAAGGTGTCTTTAGGCCCAATACTCCTAGCTATAAGTTGTGGGATTAAATTGAAATGTTATTAGTATTAACTACATGGGCCTTTGAAAAGTCAAGGAAGTGGGGTGGGTTCCAAGTATCAACTTGTGAAGGTCAAGTGGTTATGAAGGAATCAGGAGCTTTCCAGATGACTCTGCCATCATCTTAGGACCTACCAGCTCCTCCGTTTCTGAATTCTTATCTTTCTACTGGAAAAGACGCTTTACCTCATCGATATACTCCCCTGCCTTATTCTAGCCCTTAGGATGAAGCCTGCCTCTAGTCACGAAGGATTTAAAATGCTAAATCAGGTAACTCAAGAGCAAGTCAGTTTTCCTACTAGATGAACTCCTACCCCAAATCTGTCCACATTTTAATATAATTTTCCTCTTTGTTCATACCAAGTCTCTCTCTTTCTCCCTCTCCCTGTTATTTCTAGTGTCCAAGTCCTGTTGTTGACATGTGACTAGTAGCAGACTGTCTGAAGCTGGATTTCTGTTTTGCTCTTAGATGTCTTCCTTCTAAGAATTGGTTAATGCTTCCTAAACACTGGTTCCATAGCTGGGACATAACATCGTGACAGATTTATCATTTGCTCTGCTGAGTTTCAGAGTACTGCCTGTAGAGGCACCTCCATTACATTGTGTTGAATAGTCAGGAGGCCAAATGTTTACTTGCCTTACCATCTGTTGTCTGTATTCTTCCTACTGAGTTGGACTTCGCTTCATGGGGTGTAGTCAACTCTTTCTACCTACAGCCAGTTTATAGTTCCAAGTGCTTACCTCTTCCTGTCTAGCCCGCACCACATGCTTTTGGATGAAATGATTATTCTTTGGGGGGAAATCTGTGGATCAATCAGGATACATTTGGCTATGTATCATGGAAAATATCTTTCCAGCTGGCACAAACAATATAGAAATTTATTAGTTTCTAAAACCTGAAGTACAATAGTGAAATAGGATGACTTCAGGGTTGGGATCAACTAAAGGCTCCATAGCCATACATGCAATTATGGAGACGTGGCTATGGTACAGTGAGAAGATACAGGGACAATTTTAAGACATCTTTCCTTCTGGTTTTAGAGATTGGTCTCAGAGGGAGAATTGCCCTAATGAAATGTATTCTGAGGTCTGATTTAATTTAAAAACCAGCTTTTATATGAGACTAAGTGAATTCGTCTGAAAGTTTCAACTCTTCTAATTTGGACAATTAAAGTGATAAAATTCATATTGGTGTTTATAAGGTAGACCTATAATTTAGTTGCATTTGGGGAGTAAAATATATCAGGGTTAGGCCAAGAGTGTACATGTTTATGACATTGTGTCTTTGATCTTATATCATTTTTTTATTTCAATATGCTTCCTCTTCCCAAAAATGGTGGAGGGGGACTGAAATGTATTATTTAGCTAATACTCTGTGGAGATTAATGTACTTTGAGAGGAAATGTGCATCCAGTCATGGTATCAGAGGTTAGCCTAGGGAACAACATTAAGTCTGTGATTTCTGACCTCTGTGAATCAGCTTCCCAGGAATGTGTGTGGGGGCTGGGTGGGTGTGGTTTTTTATCCATAAACTATTGGATTTCAAGTTTTATAGCTTTGATTTTAGAATGTTTAAATTGAACTGTGGTTGAGATAAACTTCTTAGATTGTGATTATACAATGCTAAACAATCAGCTGGGTAAAAACAATACTATTATGTTTCTAAAATTAGCATCTTAAGAGCTTTACCCTCTCTCCTCCTTCCCCAATGCCTCACCCCCAGTAGCTCTTTAGTAAATGTTCAAATATTTTTTAACTGCTTACCTTATTTGCTTCTTCTTTCCCTCCCTCCTTTTCCATGTCCTTCCTTCATTTTTCATTTCTCAACTTTTAAAAAACAGAGCTGATGGTTTTCATAGCTTATAGACATACTCACTAGAGTATTTTCTGCCTTTGCTACACTTTTGTATAAACCAGGACATGTAAAGACTCAGCTGAAGAATTTATAACCAATTGGTAAATTATAATATTTATGCTGTGCCTAAACCTGTGTTGATACACTATTTTTTTAACACAATAACTAAGCATGAATTATTCTCATAAGGAGGATTTTTATGTACGTGTATATGCTATAGTAGTCCCAATTTGAAAAATCTAAAAACTACTCCTGAATTAATCTGAATATTCTTTCCAAGATAACTTGAGATTTGGATTTAGGAGATTTGGGTTGGTTAATCTCTTTTACATTCAGTTTTCTTGTATGTAAAACCAGCTTTCAGGATAATTGTGTCAGTATGGCTGTAAACTATTAATTTTTGTCACTACTTATTATTTTTCCACAGGATAAACTATTAAAAAGATTGGTAAATATAAAAATATTTATATTCCCATTCAATTAAATCTCTTGAATACACTAAGACTACTGATACTCCCTATGACACCTACTATCTCAGTCTACTCTAACAAAACACCGAATATGGGGGGGAGGGGCTTTGACAACAGACATTTATTTCTCACAGCTCTGAAAGCTGTGGGAAGTCCAATATCTGGTGCCAGCATTGACCCCATCTTCCTGACCTCATCTGAGCCTAATTAACTCTGAAGACCCACCTCCTAATACTATCACATTGGGTGTGAGAACTTTAACATATGAATTGGGGGGTGGGGCACAAACATTTAGTCCATAACACCCATCAACAAGCTCTCAATAATGTTTAACTATTGAATTGCAAGGACAAGGATCATTTCTTTTGCACCAGAGTGCCTGCTATATTTTAGACATACATATATCAAATGAGTTGTTGAATGGAACATATCCTATAAAATAGGGACTTGAAAGTTCCTTACATTCTAAGAATAAACAGTATAAGAATGAACTATATCAAGATTACCTGGTTTTTAGACAATATAATATGGCTCCTCCCTTTCATCAGTGTACATGAGGGTTGGAGACAGTCATTTCTAGAATTTACACATACATGTATAAAGAGCATTTAATGATGTTTATGATGACACCTACTTGTACCCAGTAAGGGACCTACTTAGATGGGTTTTAGAACATAAAGAAACCAACATTAATACTAACATAAGCACATTTTGTATTCCTAATCTTCACATGGCTTGTGAAATGGTACTCTAAAGGATAACTGGTAGAAAATTAAAGACTCAAGTATCTTTTCTTGAATAATATTTATTCCGAAAGGTCTTTGAAAAAGGAGTATTTTTGCTTCAGATTTTTATCTACAAAATTCTCTATGTAGGTATATTACTTTTGATTTGGCATTATTAGATTAATCTGTGTCAACTGACTCTTTCCAAACAGGGCTTTCTAGGGTGAGTTTATATTTGGTGTAATTTTATCCTTGCCTTATTCAATTTTCTAAAAGTACTGGCATTAAAACTATATTAATACTTAAGATATCATCAATATCTGATTTCTTGTGTCCTCTGATGCTGTGTATTCCTATCAATATGCCCATCCCCCATGTCCTCATAGTTATTTAGATTAAGTTTTAAATCACTGTCGTTTTTTAGCCTAGATATTTTTTAAAATAATTGAAAGAATGGAAATTTGTTTCTATTTTTTTGTTTCATCACAAAGCTACTCATTAGGGTCTGGAAGCAAGGGCAGAGGAACTTTCTGTAAACTGAAAAATCTTGAATAGTTTAATGTGCAAAAACTATTCTCACATATGTATAATTGTTTTTGATCTTTAAATTGCTATAGATTGTTTGGACATTATGATCAGTAACTCTACACAAACAATGGGATGTAGTAAAAAGTGTGTTGGACTTGAATGCTTACAACTTCCCTTACATCTCAGGTCTGACTGTTACCTGCATTAAGACTTCATATAATTTTATCTATGCAGAGTTTCCCCAATGTAATACCAGAATGGAAATACATGTTTTGTTCGATTAATGAGTGCCTCAGTGGAAATAATGAGAAACCCTAGAATCAAAGTATCCACTAACATAAGAAAGGTTTAAACTGAAGGAGACCAGACACAAATGCACAGATAAATCAAGTATATCTGTTCACGTAAAGGATGAAGAAAGAAGGTAGCCAGTTACAAGAGATTGCAGGGAAATCCAGACTATTTTTACTGATAGACAGACGTTTAAGTTTCCAAGCATCCTACAAAATTTCAGAAGTGGACACACAATTAAAAATCATTTGAGTGAAGGAGAGGGTTACATGGGATCTTTTGAAGGCTCCAAGTCCTCCTTTCCCATCCAGACTTACATAAACATGGCTGAAGACAGTCATTGCACCTACTAGGGGCTGCCTAATCGTAGGCAGGTGCACTTCATCAATCTTGGTGTAATACAATCTACCCTATGAATAAAGAACACAGCCGAGCCCAGTGCACTGCACTCAGGAACAACTGGTCCTCATTTATCACCTCGGCATCACCAGTACTGCCTTAAACTTAGAACTGAAGGATTGAGAAGAGAGTTCATTACCAAGATGTCCGCACTCTACAGTCACTTTGGTTAGATACAGATTCTATTTGGCAAGTCATTATGTTTCCTTTCTACTTTCTGTGTATGTGTTTGTAACCCATCTAAAGAATTTGACATTCATATTTCATTGCAAACATCATATTCTCTGTGCCAGGGGGTCAGATACCCAAATCAGACAACAGTGGTTGGAAGTGGTAAAAAAAAGATGAGGGACAACTGTGTTTGATATCCTGTAACCTAATATTACAAGAAGACGGTTTCCAATGACTTGTAGTTTAATAGAATTAAAACACAGATCTCTTGGAACCTCCATAATTAGATAGCCATATTGTACCTTGTAGCTTATAGTCGACTCCCTCAACCTGAGTCAAAGGTGATTAGAAGATCGATGAAAACACAAAGGGTTGTATAGTGCAGATATGGCTGAAAGATGAAAGTAATTAACACTAACCAGGAAACACCACCCAAATTACAGCTTCGCATGTACAATAATGTTTTTCAAATCCCAGATGGAATCCAGGCTACAATCAAGAATATTATCCCAATAACCACTCCTAGTTTATTTGGGAGAGACTGAGAAATTGTGCTTTTGGAAATTATGAAAGGCGATACTTTTATTCCATCCAAACGAAATCATTCTCTCTTGTCTCCATTCCCCATCACAACAAGGCTTAACAATATGTCAACAAAATCTCACCCATTGACTGAACTAGCAATTTTGAGGTCAAATCAGCTATAACGAGGACATGTTATTCTAGCTCCATACTTAAGAGGAGCTCAGGTTTTAAACAACTTATTATTGATAGTTTCAGCCTGCTGAGTTCCAGTGGGTTCTAAATTTTTCCTCCAGACCTTTCCCTTGAGTAACTACAGACTCTAATCAATCATTTTGAGCCCTGCTAACCATGGCCAGGCCCTTGCACAAATATACTTTTACTTGAGTTGCTTGAGACAAAAATACATTTACATATTAAAATTTCATGAATTCCTCCATCGCTTCCTGTTTCATTTCATCTCAATCTAGACAGTTTTAAATTTTTTTCTTAATTTTTCTTTTACATAGTCTTAGTCAAGCAGAATACTGCTAAGCAAGGCATACACGTACCCAGATCTGGAATGATGAGTTCACTAATGAGCAAGGGTTAGAAGAGGAGAATTTTTAATGCCTCACACTCCAACACTTTTACCAGTACATTCATAATAGTACTGACAGTAATTTATAGTATTTGTTGAATTCCTACTGTCAATATACCAGATACTATAAATGATTCTTTATATTTTCTTTAAATTCTCATAAAAACCCTGAGTTATGGGCTAAACTTATCCCTGTTTTCCTTCCTCCCTTCATTTCTTCTATCTCCTTCCTTCCCTGCTTATTTTTATAATTTCAGATGAAAAAAGTTGCCAATCTAGACATAGCTTGTAGGTACATCTGAGCTCTCTATACAACTATGCTTGATGGACACCGAAAGGCTGAGGGATACTAAAGGAGGGATCATGGGGGAAGGAAAGTGGACACTACTGGAAAGTTTCCAGACGTTCCTGCAGGTGGCTTTAGGGGCTAAAATAATAGATCCACTAAAGACTGAGATTGATATATAAAGGAATAACTCTGAAAAAAAAATTCATATGGCTTTTATATCTTATTTTCAAGGAAATAATTTTTAATTAAATTAAAATGAGACAATTATTATTTCCCCATATGGCAATTATATCTTGTAGATTATTGCATTAATTTTAACAAAGTGCTCCATTTTGATTCACTATCAAGTTTAAGGGTGTACTAATGGCTAACAAAGCCAGAAATCGGGTTTGTTTTTTCCCTTTGAATAATCAAATAAGGGGAGTTAACTAAGTTATAATCATGAAAAGGTATAATGCAGTAATGGTAATAAAAATGATGTATTTTTCAGCAGAGATAACTTACTAAAATATTATAGGAAAATGAATTTAGTAAAGAGAACATAACTGCTTCCTGATAACTGAATCCTTTATCTTGTGGAATGCCCAAAACATTGCCACATAATTTTAATGTCCACCGTTTGACTCTTTCAAAAATCCTAAAAAAATTACTGATCAAAACACTATAGTCAGCCATCTGTATAGCCTGAGCCCTTAAAAACCTCTTAAACTGGCAAGAGACCCACATAAATCAATTTGTGATTTATACTGAACTTATAATTGATTTTCATTTGAAATCATAAATATAGAATAGTTCCCATTAAAATAGACTCACACTCTCAGCGTTGCAATAATGCGCTATTCTTCTGACAGTGCAGAGCTGCCGTTCAAGTGCATAAACGGAAGAGCTGGGTTCAAGCAGCAGACACATGCAGAATCAGATTTGCAACCGGCTCTCAAAACAAAGACCGAAGATGAAGAGAGACAAATGGCAGTACTCTTGAATCCCGAACAAATATTTTTAAGTACAGGTCTGAAGACGACGTCCTCAAATGCTTATTTTTATACTTTAGGCACTATTTGTAATGTAATTCTCCCTTAGCCTTGCCATTCCTCTTTTAACAGACATCTGGAGCTAGCGTGGAGATACATCTGAAACATTCTTACCGTTCTGGACTGAAGCACTTCCCCCCCAACAGATACTTTTTCCACCTTAAATGTCATTTGTAAGCAACCCAATGCACATGTGATGGGTGAGCAGGTAGTGATACCAAATACTCAGACAGAATGTGAGGGCACTGCAGCAGAAAGAGCTTGATACGGATGCAAATAATAGGAAATTTCACATATTATCAAAATGATGAGATTGAACCATACAAAAAAAGAAAAAAGACAAGGCTCATTAGTAAATAGTATAGGCAAGAATGTTTTGTTAAAAGGAGATGGTCAAATGTATGAACGAACCATGCGTTGTTTCATTTCAAATTTCATTTCTAATTACTTTTTGACAGAATAAAAGATGTTTTGAATACAGATGTGATGATGGGGTCTCTTAGTATTCCAATAGATTCTTTTTCTTCAGAATGTTTGGCAATGGAAATATCTGAGCCACTATTTGAGCCATGTGAAATCCAGCAGATGGTTCAGGTTGACACGGGTTTTGAGAGCCCAGTCTCCCTACCCACCCTGGTTATCCTTGGTTCTGAAAGTCGTGGGAGTTGAAGATCCTCCCCTCAACTACCCTCGGCAAATCCTATCCCTTCCCTCTGCAGATCCCTGGAAGCACTTATGACTAGGCACTCAGTCTCCCTACTCTCCAGAGTGAACCCCTGATTCTCTCCTATGTTGACAGAGTCTTCATTTCTATGCTGGTCCGTACCTGAGGCTCCCCCGTGTCCTGGGAACAAAGTCTGAATCCAACACAAGAGGCCCTCTGTTATGTCCCCTACCACTGAATGCTCTGGGAGAGTTCATCCGATGTTAAGGAGAACAAGGGGATGTTTGTTTCACAGGTATATGAGTGTATGTGTGCGTGTGTGTGTGTGTGTGTGTGTGTGTGTGTGTGCGCGCGCGCGTCAGCGCGCGCAATAGAGAGGCTCTCTTAGTAATACCTTTTCCTGTATTCCTGAGAAAATACATGGACTAACAGCTTTTTCCATTGCCTGGAACCAGTTACTTAACTAGGAATTAAACATTTCTGTGGGGACATGTACACTGCGTCCCAAGAAAATAAAAAGTGTTAAATTCAAATTCTGGTGTTTTACTACATCTACATATCAGCCTATATATACCACGAATAGATTACCAAATATAAAAGAATTAGAACATATTAAATATACTTAACATGTAAATGCATATCTGAAAATTTTCATTTTTAATAATCTTCAGGATTATCATTAAAATTTCATGCTTCAGCATGATAGATGCAGAAAGGATAGATTTCTTCAAAACTATAGCTGCTGAAAATTGTGTATGTGCTCAAATTAATTTTACACTCTAGCTTGTTTTATTCTCATTTATCTGTTTTAAAATAGATCTGAGTCATCTGAGTAGTTCACATATTTCAATTTTGGATAAACATGCTTTGAGGTAGCTCATTAAAGAAAACAAAACAAAAAGTTATGTACCCAAAACATGCTGTTTCAATTGAACATAAAACCTATCTCTAAGCTCCTTGTCAGACTAGGAAAAGCAGGAAATGTTCTGTTAAAATGTGATGATGCTTCCATCAGGGAAAAAAATAAAAAAGAGAGAAAAGAAAAGAACCATATTAGGGGAGATAATAGTTTCCCTGGTATCCAAACTGCAGAGCACATACTCAAGTGGACAGTGCAGCAAGCCAAGCCCACACTGGCTGTGATCACTTCTGCCAAGTCCTTGTAATAATGGAGCATGTGACTGCGCAGGTCCCCAGGTTGGCTCTCTGTGTGCAGCCACAGTGTGACTGGTCAAGTGTGATCCCTCGTCATTGCTACCTCATTTGTGGTCCAAGAAGCAAGGGGAAACTGGAAACAAAGTTAGAAATTGTACCTGATATCTAAGTCTTTGATCCAGGTGATAGGGCTTGCTAAAGCTTGGAGTTCTGGGTGACCTGGTTGGAAGTAAGGAATTCTGACAAGCTCCTTCTTGGAAGACGGGATGTGGTGGGCCCTCTCCCTGGACTGACAGCGTCCCATTGCC
Source organism: Ursus maritimus (assembly GCF_017311325.1). Taxonomy (NCBI): domain Eukaryota; kingdom Metazoa; phylum Chordata; class Mammalia; order Carnivora; family Ursidae; genus Ursus; species Ursus maritimus. The sequence continues at coordinate 60,890,249 of NW_024423344.1, read as the reverse complement.
ACCAACTGTGTCTACTGTGAGTAACTGGGAGTCCCCAGGAGCCCACGTTACTGAGCCTGCCAGGCTTAGCTGTGAATTCATCCTTTTCGTTCATCCCAATACACTACAACATCTATTGGGCTTATACGTGAGCGAGCTCATATCCCCTCTGGCCTCCACCCGGGTCCTGTGTGAGACCAGTTCAGACCCTGTAACTGGGCAGAGTAAATAGCATAACACATAATATCAGAGGCAATGATTTTATGTTAATTGGAGCAAGAGGACACATGTAACTTCTTCTTATAAGACTGTTAATAGGTGTTAGATGACAAAAATAAATTTATAGACAAGTCCTTTTAGGACACATTGAATTTACAAGTTGAAACATATTTCTTTACTGAAACACACAGGACTTTGGATGTGCTATTATATGTTATAACTTCTCAAACATTTTTAGGATCTTCCCTCACAGCTACCCTCTGTCCCCATGGTGTAAAGGCTTATCTTTTTATTCCTGGTTGAAATTCCATTTATATGTGACTTAGTTTTACTAACTTAATGTGAACTATATATATAAGTAATGTGACACCCTGTTTAGCAGGTTTGCAAAATATTCTTCTCTGATGGCTTAGACCTGAACAAATGTGTTGTGAAGGTGATCACTGACTACACCACATTTCCTCCTATGGGTTCTGAGCCGACAGAGTAAGAATGGGATCCCATCAAATGCATATACAGATTTGATATTATCCCTTGATTGCCCAAATGTTTCCTAAGACTTACCCCCGAGTCTAGGCCTTGGGATGACCCAGACAAACATCATGAGGATCTGCAGAAAGACAGCTGCTAGTTTAGATCATTCCACCCCTGGTAGGGAAAGGTAGAAAGGCAGGAAAACTTATAGAGCTTTCTCCCAGGCCCACCCACACAAAGCTTCTCAACTATGGTTTAACCAATTACATCAGAATATCTTTAGGGAAGGATCAACTGGGCACTTTTGAAGCACTTCTGAGGTGGTCATATTTACAAGCAGGCAGAGGGGAGATGCTCCAAAAATAAAGTCTTTCCTACCAACACCCTCTAACTTTGAAATGGGAGATTTCTATTTTAAGGACAAATATGGAAATGCTGGGGGAGAAGAAACTTTTTCCTGTTAAACAGATGAGATGATCACTCTTTCATTATATTTGGGCTTCATTCTATACTGTATTAGAAAGAAGTCCTGAATGCGTTTTCAGCCAGAATTCTATGCTATTAACCAGTGCTGGCCTGCGACAAGCCCAGAGGAGTGCGTGGGTGAGACTATTTATTTTCAAGAAAGAACACTTCATATGCCGGAAAAGTGGCCACATGGAGTTGAAAAGACGCTTGGATGGAGAAGCCTTTGAGTCCCAGAGCTAATTTGGACTAGTTGTTGTGCAGAGCTGATCTCTCATCCCTCTTGGGTCTAAACCTCCACAACTCTGATTCGGTTCAGGACCCTCTTGGTTAGGCTTCAGTTCCCATCTCCCCTCCAGCCTCACCTTTCTCTCTCCTTTCAAGATGTGCCTTGCAATTTCCTCTACCCAGGATTAACAGTTGTGTATTCTTATAGTCTGGATTTCTATCTCTATCCTTTCCCTTGGTGCATTTAAACTTAACTCTTATATGTGTCACCCATAAAGTGCTCTACTCTCTTTCAGCTGCAATTTTATAAACAAGCAGTCAATATTGGGTCTTAATAGTTTGTACAGTCCCTTTCTTGACCTTTCATTCAGTTGAAATTGGAACAATTTCTTTATCCAAATGAATGAAGAGTAAACTTTCAGTTTTCAGCGCCAGATTAAGATGGAATAACATTTTGGAAAATATGTTCTTTTCCAGACATTAATAAATATATACTCATGTGTAAAATCACCTAGGGCTTGAAATAATGGTGATCCTTCCATAATTGATTTAGTGTTAGGACTTATTCTCCGTAAATGTCTCTTTCAATGTACTGCATTTCAGCAACACAGATATCTTGATGTTGCCTCAAATCAGGTTCTCTTATTGCTACTTGTGACTTTTATTTTTCATGGTTAGTTAACAAACATAAATAGTTTCAAAAAAGATAAAAACATGATTTTATGTATTTTACAAAAATCTATATAACATTTAATCTAGGTATAACATCCAGTGTTCAACAGGAAATACACATTTAAATCCAGGAACTGAAATTCACTGTATCTCAGAATGCGTTGGGACCTCAGAAGCCACATAATTCATGACAGAAACAAATTGTCTTCTGTGATGTGTGAGCAATTCAATTTATTCAGTCAATAAAGAATAATACAGAGATGAAGCCAGAGGTATATCTCCTCTCAATTAACTGTTTTCTGGTTATTGGTTTTAGATTGTTTTCTAACAATTTGATGTTTCTAATAAATTGTATGCTACTGTGTTCAATTGTGCCCCTTCTACTCCATACTGCTGACAGATCTTTCTAAAAAGCAAATCGCATCATGTTACTCGGCTAATTAAAATCTTTATGCTGGTTCTCATTGTCTAAAACATTGATTTTCAACACTGGCTATACATCAGGCCTGGAAAACCTTGGGAAATGGTGCCCAGGCCCCTTCTAAACCTATTACATATGAATCTTTAAGGGTAGGGCTGGCCATAGTCATTTTTAAAATTAGGATCCTTGGATGATTCCAAACACAGTCATTCTTGAGAACAGCAGGCTAAATATTCCAGTTCGATTTCTGCAGCATGGCATATCTGTAGGATTCTCATAGCACGGACTACCTCTCTAGTTTCCTAATTCTCTTCCCAACTGCACTTTGTTACCCAAAACACATGGACACTCATGCAGACGCACACATATCTGTGCTCAGCAGACATGTGTTTGTAGAACAGTTTAAGACTTACAGCAAAATTGAGGGGAAAGTGAAGAGATTTCCCATATATCCCCTACACCCACACATGCATAGCCTCCCCCACTAGAGTTATCAACATCCCCCAGTAGAAATGGTGCATCTGTTACAATTAATGAACTTACACTGACACATCGTTATTACCCAAAGATCATACTTTCCACTATAATTCACTCCTGATATTGTATAATCCATGGTTTGGGACAAATATATCATCATATGGATCAATCATTATGGTATCATACGGAGTATTTCCACTGTCCTAAAAAATCTTGTGCACTCTACCTATTCATCCCTCCACTCCCTGCCAAGCCCTGGCAACCACTGATCTTTTATGGTCTCTATAGTCTTTCCTTTTCCAGAATGTTGTAGAGTTTCAGATTAGTTTCTTTCCCTCTCAACTGCTTTAAAACTCCCTGAAGTTTCATAAATGAATCAGATTAGAGTTAAAAGCTAGCTGAATGTGGTCAACCTAAGATCTGGATCACCCTGCCACTCCAAGGACACTTCAAAAAGACACTGGTTTGCTCAGGTATCTTGGTCGTGTGGGGAAGGGCTGCACCTCACCTACTCCTCCCTCCTGCTGTGTAGTGAACCACAGGGCTCTCATGGAACAGGTGTGCACTGACCACACCACCCACACCCACACTAAAGGCAGACCACTAAGGTCTGTGGACCAGGAAGGAAGTGAAGACCAGCCTTCATGTCTGGCATCTACCATGCCACTAGAATTCTGCTAGTCCTGGTTATTTGCTGCGTTTCACAGGTCAGTTGGGATGAAATCCTCCAAGACTCATATGCCACTTTGTTCCAGAGCTAGCATAGGGTTCTGTTACTAATGACCTAAAGTTAATTGATAAATAAATGATAACAGTAATCATAGCTACCATATATTGAATACTTCTTGTATATCAGGAACTGAATTCCATGCTTTTTATATCCTATCTTTGTATTTTAATTCTTAAAAAAAAAAACAACTATGGTTGAATAGTATGATCTACATTATACTGATGAGAAAGCTAATGATGAACATCATCATCGTTATCATTGCAACTAACATTTATTGAGTTTTCCCTTGGCCAGTCACTGTACTAAGTGTCTTAGCTATAATAACTCATTTAATTTTTATTATTACCGCGTGAATTATAGATTACAGCAAATGACAATATTGGGACAGAGAGAAGTAACTTGTCCAAAGTCACTCAGTTACTAACTGTCAGTATCTGGATTTTAACATAAGCACTTTGACTTCAGAGCAATGGTCTTAATTATGATGCAGTACACTGTTATTGAAACACTGGCCTCTGACTTCAACTCTCTTATTATTATCCAATATTTAATGATATATTATGATTACATGACTTACAAAAACTATTCCTCTTCTAAAATCGTAAGCCGTATTTATTAGTCTTTCTTGTAACGCACAATCGAGAGTGCAGATATTTAACAGAAACATGGAGAAAGAAGCATATTTAGGATATAAGAAATAGGAAAAAAATTAAATTTTACTATGACTAGAGAAATAAAAATATATTTCATTAATTAAACACATTTGCAAAGAGTACATTATATTAGCCCCCGAGAGAATGTTACTCATTTGCACACCGGTGCAAGGCCATTGGCCTGTATTTAGAGGATATTTTAAGAACCTATGTCTATGAATCTTTGTGCTTCCCTTGCATGTGGCTGCTGATGAGATAGCTGTTTATGTTTCACAATGTCTTCTTAATTGGAACCATTGGGGAAACGTCTCTCTCATCTCATTTTCATTAAAAGTTGTGCTTCCCCTGAGAAAATGATTTGCTTTAATTTCATGAACCTTGTGAATCATGTAACATGTTTTGATTACCCCTTCATCCTGGCTGCTAAAAATCACAGAGACAAATTTATAACATACCTAAAGCAAATGTTTAGGGAATCATAGCCCACATTTGGTATACTAACTTCAGGAAAAAGTACATTTTGCATTCCTACATTTATTTCATCATCAATGCTAAAATATCTTTGTCAAGCCAAGATTATGGTAATATTATCATAGTGTCCATACCAGTAGAGAAATCTACTCCATTCCCATTTGCCTTGATTCAAAAAAAAAAAAAAAAAAAAGAAAAAGCCCTGGAAAAAATATAATCTATTTTTGGACATTCAGTGCATGGAGGACCTAAAATGGAAATAACCAAAATGTGAGGGTTCTTGAATTTGCAGAATATAGAAAAAGGAAATGCAATTTTGTCTGGAAGGGCTAAATGTGGAAGTACAACACAACTATATTCAAATAGCAAAAGCTGTGATCTTCACTAGATGTTAGTGACTAAGTGCACAGACTCTGAAGCCAGACTTCGTGGGTTCAATCCTGTCTCTTTTTATTAAAAGAACAAAGTGAGGGGCGCCTGGGTGGCTCAGTCGTTAAGCATCTGCCTTCGGCTCAGGGCGTGATCCTGGCATTCTGGGATCGAGCCCCACATCAGGCTCCTCCACTGGGAGCCTGCTTCTCCCTCTCCCACTCCCCCGGCTTGTGTTCCCTGTCTCGCTGGCTGTCTCTCTCTCTCTCTGTCAAATAAATAAATAAAATCTTAAAAAAAGAAAAAACGAACAAACAAAAAAAAGAACAAAGTGAGCTACTTAACATCACATGTCTGTTTCCTCATCTATATAATAGACTAGTTCTTACCGTATAGGAATTGTTACAATGATTGAATTTATTTACATAAACTTTTTAACTGTGCCTGTTGTATTATAAGCACTGTAAGTGTTAGATATTATTGTCTGCTGGATTTTCCACAAGTGCTGATATTATCAAGAATGATATTAAGAGTAGGCATAGAAAGAAGCGAGCAGGGGCGCCTGGGTGGCTCAGCTGGTGAAGTGCCAGGCTCTTGACTTTGGCTCAGGTCAACGATCTCAAGGTCGTGAGATGGAGCCCTGCGACAGGCTCTGTGCTCAGAGGGGAGTCTGCTTCTTTCCTTCTGCCCCTCCCTCCAGTTGCATGAGGGCTCTCTCTAAAATAAATAAATCTTAAAAGGGAGGGTGGGAGGGAGGAGGGAAGATGGAAGGAGGGAAGGAAGGAGAGAGCGAGCAAAAGTTAACGTCTTCAGCGAACGAAGAAAAATAACTGGGAGGTCAGTCTATGATCACCCAGTGAGGAGTAGCAGGAAAGTCCTTCAAGACAAAGTGAGCTTTGAAAGACACAGGAGAAAAACAAAAAGAAAACCAGAATGGAAGTTTCAATAGGATCAAGCAGGACAATACTCCCACTTCTAGATTCTGGGGTAACAGGTATGATAAAAGCCAGGTCTCTACCTGTGAGGGCTGCAGGGGAACAGGAACCGTCCCAGAAGCTAGTTCTCAGTGAAGAAGGTGATGGGAAAAGCTAAATAAATTTGAGGATTCTGGGTATATGCTATTGCCTCTCTATCAAAAGTTAGTTTCAAACTAGTTTTCTTGTACTCCTTCCATTCTCTGTGCTAACAATTGTTATGGGTGTTTCTTAACTATTTCAATTCTTCCTAAATAATATCTTTTCCATTTCCATATCATTACAAGCCTCTTCTGAATAATGACTAGATGCCCTCCTGCCACATCTGTGTTAGATGCTTCATATACGTGCTTCCTTTTTACACCTGAAATGGAAACCACTGCTTATTGTGTAAAGTGTCAATGTGAAGGAAGTAATTTCTTCCATAGTCTATACTGGAATGCCAAAAAGGGAACCATTGACATTATCCATTAGATTTCATCCATCTGAAGAGAACAATCATCATGAAGTAGTAGGCTAAGATATTTTATTACTGATTGGTAGGCATTGAACACCTATGTTCTTTTTCCCCTTCATACAATAGGAAGCTGAGAAGAAAACATACATTCACATGGATTGTATTTGGTGTTTGAGGCTGAAAAACAATCAGAGATGTTGGAAAAATCCAAGATATCGGGAGTCAGTCATTACTAAATATTTTCCATTTCATTGAAATGATTATTAAATGTGTCCCGAAAACTTGTAATAAGGAGGTTCCAGAACTCAATTTGGGGTATTAGCACAAAACTCACCTGAGAATACTTCAGGGATACACCATTCTCATGGAAGTCAGGTGTGAGTTAAAGTACGAAGATGATAGAAAAGCCAAACAAATTTGAGGATTATAGAGTTTGTTGGTCATTCCATGGTAATTTCAGAGTGTACAATGGAAAGGTTTTTGTAGATCTCAGATTAAAGGATACATAGAAGAGTAAGGTGGTAAAGTAGGTGCTCTGGGAGTTTTGGGTTTCTGGAAGTTAGATATGAACAGCCACAGGGCATGATGGGATTGGTCTTGAAAATTGTTTAAAGAAAGGTAGTCTATCGATTTAAGCTAAAATTAGTGATCGCCTGGCTGCATGAAATGGGGCTTCTGAACAGCTACTCCCCTCAAGGACCCTGAATGATTGATGGACATGGAAGGACAATCTAACAGGGAACACCTGGTAAGGTAAAGACACCTCTGATTATTCACATGAATTTCCCAAGCAGCCAGAGAAGGAGGGACAATGGCAGAGAAAGATGCTAAGTGATAATTCTTTAGAAGACTGTTTTCACTCCTGTTAATGTTGTTTAAATGAGAGACGGTATATATTAAGTGGATTTATCCAGTAATGGGCCAGAGGAGTATGGAATAAGTGGATATATTGCTGTAAAGTTGCCCACAGATGGAACATATGCCTTGCTCTAAGTTTGCTGTCAGCTGGAAAGAAAGGAAGAGGTTATGAAAAGACTTAAGAAGTCAAGTAACAAAGGGTAATATCCTAAGAATAGCACAGGCCATGGGTCTGAGGTGTGATGGAGTTTGCCCACTAGAGAGGTTGAAAGCTCAAAGTAGCTAGAATACAAAATTGCCAAGTGGCAGACAGAGGAACTGGAGATGTAAGTAGACCATTTAAGGAGTGGTTTTGAGCCACAGACGCATTTTAAGCAGGGGGTTAAAGGAATATTTGCTTTGCAGGGGACCAGAGGTGTAAGTTGAACAGTTGTAAGTCTGCAGCAATAGTACTGATCAGAGGAATTTGCAGTAATTGTGGAATTCAGTTACCACCTGAGATTCTCCTGTCCACAGAATCCAAATTTCTGTAGGAAGTCCATACATCCCCTTAATGTTGTTTGATTCTCCAGGACTTATGTTCTGATGATTATTTTTTAACTTGATTTTCATCTACTGCGATGCTTGGCCTGTCACAGTTCACTTCCAATTGCTGAACCCCCCTCTGCCTCAAACTGCACTAGCCATAGATTGCGGTGCATTTTCCGTGCTTTCTTCAATACAACACTCACACATGACATTTTTGACTGACCTTCTACGGAGGCTTTTTTGGTGATGGGAAGGGCAGCCTAACACACAGTAAAAAGAAACCAAAATTGAAATTAGACATCACGGTGCCTAAAAACACTTCACGACTCACCCTAACAGCCAGGAATTCATCCTGAGGGGCATTTCCCTGTCTGATTCTCGCCCTTCAATATCTCATATTATCTTCCAGCAACTTAGACTGCTTCCACAACCCCGAATTTAGATGAATTCACATGCAGAACACGTTAGCTGTCACTCTGTCACTGTTATACCATCTCATGGAAGTATTTTACTTTAAACAAAAAAGCAACTCGCACCAGAGGAAAAATTATGACAGTATTTCATGCAGAAGGGATTGCAGGCATTTGTGGTTTAAAACAACATGTTTTCATGCCTTAAAAAAAACAGACAGCTACTGCCACTTACTGAGAAAAGAAAACACCAGAGGAAGTTTCTAATAGAGATCAGGAGTTGTATTCAAACGGAATCAATCAAATTGAGTTTATCCTCACCTGCTAACATCTGGGCAATCTGCCAACGCAATAAAAATTCAATAAACTTATCAATTATTACCACAGCATGCAGACCTCTTTTTCTAAAAGTGTGCATGAAGATTGCTTATGGTATTAAGCATGTGAAAAATTAATTAATAACTACAACTGTTACTTTTGTTATAATTTACTGTTATTGATTTTTATTCTTTGGTCTAAATATAGTGCTATGGGAGAAATGAGGATAGACAGGGAAAAATAAAACTAGACTTAAAAAGTTTTTAAGATCTGTAGCTGAGATGATAGAGGAGCTTAGCCTAAAGGAAGTGCATTTGTTTCTCTGTCTCTGTCCATAAATCTAGTTGGACTTTTCTGTTACTTCATTCTGAACTTTCAGAATCACTGAGATAACAATATATTTTTATGTATCTTAAAGCAGCTTGCCAGGTGGAAGTATTAACAGGTATATTTTTAAATAACAGGTACCCATTGTTAAACACACTGGCTTCACCAATAAATTCACCTACCTCTGTTCAAATTCACTATCTTGGAGAGAAACGTATTTCATTTCCAATGCCAACCATACTTTTGAGTTCTTGAATGAGCCATTGATTCTGGAATAAATCCTTGGGGGTAGCTTTGTTGGAGAAACCATTTAGGGATAGGACAGTCTGTTTTTTGCCAAGTCCAGGATTCATTCAAGCAGTGCTGGCTTTAGGAATTCCTTTGCATCATACTGAGTAGGTACATAGAAATATATATGACAAAATAATTTGTAATCCATTTCTGATGGGATTCACCAGAAAATAAATTATTTCTCTTCAGTCACTATTGAATTTATCTCACAAATACCGATGAAATCGTTGATTTAACTGGTTATTTATTGTACATGGCATTAGAGTCAGTCCACAAGGGGGCTCCCTTGCTTTAATTTTTAGATTTCCTGTAAAATGGATTATGATGCTTTGGAAGATTTTTTCTACCTTTGCAAAAGAATATAATAAACCAATTTTAAGTGCACCAGAAACTCTGAAATGTATTAATGGGTCACATTAACCTGAAAGAAAGAAGTGCAGCCTCCACACTCTCTGGGGCATCTGATTTGTCTTAGTAAAAACTTTTTTTTCAACAAATGTCATGTTGTTAGTCAACTATGACAAAATTGTGCTTCTCTAAGTTGTGCAAAGCCAACTGTGTCAATGCTACACAAATTCTACGAGACAGATAACATAACTGCCATGGTTAGTTCCGTGAGACCCCCAGGATTTCCATATGACAAAATGTTATGTCAAATGGACAGACACACAGCATATGTCATTTTTGTAATGTGAGTCTTCAAAAAAAAAAAAAAAAAGAGGGCTTGTCTTTTCTGTAATATAGGATTTGGTGATCCTTGAAAATATCTATTTGACTATGCATTTCTTAGGTTCTTTTTTGTGAATCCCACTGTTCATTCAAGAGATTGCTAGAGCGTGGACTTCATCGCAAACATTGTTTTAAAAACTAGATGGATTTTATAAATGAAGTACTGATGCCTCCGAGCAGCTGATGGTTTCCTAGTAGGAGTGAAATAGTGCAATTGTGTGGCAATGTGACGGAGGTGCTGGGTGTGGGGAGGTTCGTAGCGTGATAAGATAAAAAGAAAGACTATGGAATTATGTTAGGTTTACAAATACATGAAATACTGCATAATTCAACATTAAGGAAATATTTGTTGCTTATTTGTCTTATACCAGTCACTGCTGAATATATTTTTTTGTGCATCCTTTTATATAATCTTCATACTAAACCATGCCATGGCCTCCATTTCCATCTGTTTGAGCTCTATTCCCCTACAGGCAACAATGGAGGCCTAAACAATCCAGTGATGCCAAGTTTGGCCTCTAGGTGGCAAACAAGTCTTTTTTGTTACTAAGCAGATGTCCCCAATCCTGTTCCATCCCCTCTTTTCTAAGGAAGAGTAAAATTCCTCAGGCTTTCAAGTTTCATAAAATTCTGTGAGTAGCAACACAAATATTAATTCAAAAGAGGAATAAAACACGTGACTTGACGTTTTATGTTACCAAGAACAACTCTAAAATAACTGAAATATTTTTATACAGAGGGGAAGGGACTAGGAGGAGATGACATGGAAATTGGAATGTTGGAATGAATATGAGCTGACTCTGGAAGGTAAGCTATAAAAGATCAAGGATCTTTATGTCTTCGTTTGCCCACTTCTATATTCCTTGCACCTAATATACAGTAAACATTGAAAAGTTATTTGGTTGATAATCTGCCTCACCAACTTTTTCTGTTAAGACTCCAAGAGGAAATATTTTTGAGTTTGTTGGCCATACTGGGTTTGACACAACTATTCAACTCTGTTGTCATAATATGAGAGCAGCCATATCCAATTAAAAAAAAAAAGAAAAAGAATGAACATGGCTATATTCCAGATAAATTTACAAAAAAAAAAAACCCACAAAAACAACAACAACAAAAAAACCAGGTGCCCAGCCCATGGTCTAGGTCCTTTGGCCCCTGCTACACATCTTCTTTCTTGTTCCTTGGATACTCAAGAGTTTAGAAAGTTATACTTCATGGTTCATGACAAACCAGATACTCTGGTTTTAGTGCCTTAAAATTTACAATGGGATCTTTTTGCTTATATATTAACAGAGGTGATATATTTATTACCAGGGCCTAATTTTGTCTCTTCTGAAGGCAGTGGTCTTTTGTGAGCACCTCTAACTGTACTGGACCAGTCTCTCCAATCCCCACTTTATCACGTTGCTAATAGCTTTGGAAATAAATAATAGTTACCTGTCCCACAGCAGACTAAAGCAGAGGTCTTTACTATCTGATGGTTTTCAGTTTAAGTGTTTGCCCTATAATACTTCCATTATAATAATCACTTGAAAAAAATATACAGTAAAAAACCTCTGCCTTGAAACTCTTCTCAATTTATATAGCACAGCAAGAAATAATCAGCCAGGGATTACACAATTCTTAAAGAACTAAGTTTAGTAGCCAGAATTGTGCAAATCCTGTTACTTTCATTCTCTACTCCTCCATCCCTACATCCTCCCCATCAGATCTTTGCTATGATAAGTGTCAATGAAGAAAAGATATACCAACCAACCTAATGAACTGAGATATCCTTGAAAAGAGAACAAGGATGCACCTACCACATGTATTTCTAATTAATCTTTGGCATAAGGTGGTGGTAAATTTAATGCGTCAACTTGACTAGGTCATGGGGTATCCAAATATTTGCTCAAACATAATTCTGGGTGCATCTGTGAGGGTGTTTTGGGATGAGATTAACATTTAAATCAGTAGGCTGAGTAAAAAAGGTTATTCTCCCCAGTGTGGGTGGGCTTCATCCAATCAGTTAAAAACCTAATGAAACAAAAAGACAGACCCTCCACTGAGTAAGAGAGACTTCTTCCTGCCTAATGTTCTTTGAACCGGGAGGTGGTCTTTCTTCTTGCCTTTGGACTGGAACTGAAATATAGGTTCTTCCTGGATCTGGAGCTTACTGAAACTTTTGATTGGAATGACACCATTCTCTCTCTCAGTCCTTAAGCCTTCGAACACAAACTGAAGTTAAACCACTGACTCTCTTGGGTCTCCAGCTTGGTGACTCAACCCACAAATCTTGGGACTTGCTAACCTCCATAATCATTTGAGCTAATTACTTATAATAAATCTCTACATAAATATTCAACATATAAACTATATAATATACACATACCCCATTGGTTCTCTGGAGAACCCTAATATATACACACATATGTATGGTTTCATTGGTACCCAGCTCCCTGCTTTCACAGTCCAGATACTCTCCTAATACTCTCTGTGTTTTCATCTGTGAACACTGACTACAGAGCCTTTCTCTGCTTTGGGAATTCAATGAACCCTTCACTTTTTTTCTTGGCTGTCTGCTGCAGATGGAATCTTGGTATTCTTATTTCTACAATGAATGTTTCTACTATTAAAGTTGAGTATAGGAAGGGAGCCTGCCTCTTCTACAGCTGGGTATATACCAGGGGACGATGATGTGCTTAATATCCCAAATGGGAACATCGTTGTGTTTTCCTAGTACACTCTGGTGAAGCTGAATTACAATTATATCTTTTCAAATTTTTTAGGCTTTCATAGACAATAAACTCATGAAAACATTTTTTAAAAACATAAAGACATTCAGTCTTCCACATAATTCTCAAATAACTCTCAAAACATGATATTGATGCAATTTAGAAACCAAGAAATGCCATCGTTCTTTTTGGTTTGTTGCCTAATTTCTTAAGGTTTGGATTGATTTTTTATAAGTCTCTGGCTTGTGGATATACGCTGATTTGTTTAATTTATGTAATGGATAAAAAAGCAGACATCAAAATGCACTGACTTTACTGATGAGGTTGAAGAAACAAGGCATTTGGTTTACATAAAGTTCTATTGAAATGTCTGGAACCAAAGCAGCAGTCTGTATTTCAAGGCTGTTTAGAAAACAAGACATAAATCTTTACTTGATAAGAGGAACAAATCAATAGAAAACAAAACACATTTATATGTTCCTGATAGCACTACAGATGGGGACTAGAGCGCTTAGGTTAACCTATTGTTCAAGAAGAGCCATTCAACTCTGTTGTGCACAGAGAATATAATTCAGAAATTTTGATACTTTTTGAAGTAAGGGCTTCTATTTTTTAAGTACCTCTAACCCCTCTTGTATGAGTTGAAAATCTGATAAGTTTTCTTATTTTTAAGCTGTTAGATTTCCCTGCAAAGTACAGAAATAAACAGAAAAAGAACACAGTGTCTCTTACAACTGAAGAAAATCTACTTTGACATTCACAGTTGCTAGACAAAGTCATTGTTTTTTGTCTTGTTTTGCTTTTTGAAGAGTTGGAAAATATGGAATCGTATTAAAGGAGGAAAATAATTGTGATCTCATATATATTGAATATTAAATCAAATTAACAGGCAAAGGTACAGTTGTGGCCCCAGAGATTATACAATGAAGCAAATTTCTGTCAGATCTTGAACTTGATTTATATCTGTTAGTAATGAAAATAATGAAGAATTATATTTGTGTTATATTCTCTTAACCCTGTCTAATGAAGAGGGTGGGTTTTTTTTTTTCTTTTTTAAATGGTTCTACTGAAAAATCCTAGTGATTCACTACTTGAAACAGAATCTACCATTGTGAAAAATGAATTCCTCACTGTTACCTTTTTTGTTCTATGCTTTCAGTGGACTTAAGTCTGTGCTTCAGAAAGTGACATGCATAAAAGCAGAGAGAGGCATGGATCCTGGATTCCTCTTCTAAGACTGAGTAAAGCTCAGCCTTGCCACGTCAGGCTTCATCGACCCATCTTAAAATGGATTTTGGACATCCCATTTAGAGATGGATTTTGGACACCCCTGTGTTCTTTCACACATTTTAATAAAAAATATATGTATTTCTGGTCACACATCACACGCTTGCTGCTTCTGCTCTGACACTGGTAGATGGCGCACTAAAGGATATTTAGAAGTATTCAAAACAGCTGAATGGTGTGGCCACGGGTCACACAGATGTTGAGGAGTTTCCCCTGTGCATCTGAAGCAGCGAATGTGATTAAACTATAAAGTAAGACTTCTAATCTTGTGCCACAAGAAAGGAAGGAAGGAATGAAGAAACAGGCCAAGAAAGAAAAAGGAAGAAATCTTTTAATTCAAATTTTGCTAAATTTAAAACTTTTTGATTTCTGCCTTGGTCTTGTACCCTTTCACTTTCCTCCATTTACACTAATATTCAAACTGGTTCCAATCAAATGAGTTTATTGGTGTGCAAATTCTAATTTGTTTGAGCAAGTATAAGTAAACATTCCTCTGAGAATAAGGTGTATGTGTGTGGTACTGGGACAAGAGATGAATTCATGAGAAAATCACTTCTTATAAGACAAAACTTACAAAACTATCAAAATAGTAGGTCCACAAGCCCCTGGCCTTGATCCAACTCTTAAAACGTCCTCTCCAGAAATGTGAAAGGTGATTGAGAGATTGTCTACATGGACCAGACTGAATGCACTTAGAGGGGTATCTGAATTATCTCCAACATACCAACTTTGTAAGATTATTCTAAGAACATTACTTATGTAATGGCTTTTTTCACAAGGGTGAAAAATGTTTTTTATTTAATTTTTAACCTATCTTTATAATTAATTGCTTATAATAGTTGATTTAATTAATAAGATGATACGAATCCCTATTTAATAGGTTAAATATAGAAGAGTAGGAGAACAAATAGGCCCAAGATCCACCACTTGGTGGTAAGAAATATACATTCATGAGTCCTCTCGTACATATTAACTGCTACATTATACTAGTGTATATAGATACACACCCAGGGTTCATAAATACTATTAGAGAATGCAGGTTTCCTCATCCCCACTAATGTTCTTTCCCACAGCATACTATACATATCTACATAATTCTTCACATAGAGTCAACGAAGAGTTGACAGTCATTTAATAACCTCAAAACAAAAGCCAAGTTGATGGATAGATAAGGTGTCACAGAGGATCTGGGGCATTTTTGATGATACCACTTATTTTTTTCCTTAGATTTTACCTTCCTTTTCTCCCCCTTGCCCCCCACCATGGGTTTCCTTTTTGAGATGTGCTCCTTCTCCATTTTTTTAGTTCTATCAATCCTTCAGGATTAGCATTCTAGGATACTGGATGCTTTCACAATCTGACAATGGTCATGTTTTTGCTATTAAATTTATTATGTAATATTATAATTAACCTTATGTTGAATTTGTCTCCTGAAATTGGCCAAGTACTTTTTAAGGGAAATTACTACATCTTAGATATTTGTGGGCTCCTTTGAATCACATAGTGGTTCAGTAGAAGACCAAAGAATGTGTGAGTGAATTTATAGTTATTTAAAAACCTAAACCTGTTAACTGTACCAATTCCATTTGCTTACTCCATTTCTCAGAGCAAGCATAAATGATCAAGAGTTGTTTTATATTTAGATTGAAATCATGGATTCTACTTTATAATGTTGGCATCAAGGGATCCCAGAAAATAATTTTTTTGCCCATTCTGATACCCATGAGACTTTCAATTAATGATTTTAATAAAACTGAAATTAGCAACTGGTAAATAATTAGTTGATTGAGAAATTCCTAACTTCGCATTTCTTGATAGTTTAAATTATTGATCTTATTTGCTATGGTGCTGGCATTTGACCAAGTATCCTGCCAAGTTAGTAATTAAAATACAAATTGGTTTTATGAATCAAAGTGCTTCCTTTCTAGATAAATAAATCCTCTGAGACACGCAATTGATATCGTACACACTTGTAATGTCAAACAAGAAAAGGTTAGTTGCAATTGTAGACAGAAAACCATTAGTGGGGTTCTGGTTTGTATTGACAGAATCACTCTAAACAGAGATAGCGAGTCTAAACACTATCATTCACTGTAATAAAATTTGCCAGAAAATCTGCACTATGAAGCATTTGGTTGATAATAATCCCCTTTAAAATGCAGATAACTCTGTCTCATAGGTGTCTGTGTTTATTTGTAAATCTATAATTTCAAACTCAGAAAAACAAACATCTCCCATGATGATTATGATCCCTTTCTATCCTTGACAGGCTTATTTCAAGCATAGACCATTCCTGGGGAATGAACTACATTACAAGCATTCAAAATCCTGAGCATCGTGTGTAGGGTGATATTGCCTCAAATGTTTATCTTTACAAACTCAGTACACATGTTCACTTAGAACTGGGGGTTTTCTTCACCCCACCCCCACCGGTTAGACAGTGGAAAGAGGCATGCGTGCCTTAGAGGGTGAAACCAGTTCCTAGATGGGGGGCACTAGAGAATTATATTTTCAAAGGGGCTTGGAGTAGGTATTCTTAGAGTCTGAGGATGTGAGGAAAAGGAACAAGCTTAAATATAAGAACTGATGTGGTAAAACCACCTTACGGGTGTTATTGTTTTATTTCCCCTTACATTTCTCTTCATCCTAGCTGAGAACAGAATGAGAAGAAGGGGGTTTTATAGTAGTAGAGGGGGTCCTCCCCTCATTTTCAAGCATATCCTTACCGAGGTTGATGTGATTATGAGTCTTGTGAGATGAGCTCCACTTGTGATCTAGATATTTTCCCTCAGCATATCATTTAGATCTTCCTTTTTCCCTGTGGATTTTCGGAAAATCAAAGGGACATTCCATCTACCTTTCTATCTAAATAATAAGAGATTTAGACCCCTTCTTCTAGCCATAGTCTCCTCTGTATCCCAGCATAAAATGGAAGTCAGGAAGCCGGAGCTGTAAATGCGAGATGGTGTGCAGGGCTGGGGTCCCTAGCCAGTGGTTCTCCATCTCTCTCTGTTATTTAATCCTTTGTCATGTAGGTAGGACTAGGGGGCTCTAATAAAAGTAACCACTGCACATAGTTCATTAATTTAGTTCATGTACATTTAAAAACTACTTCTAAAATTGTTCAATGTGAGAGAAAGTGATGGGGTTCAATATTCACTGACTTCAGAAAACAAGAGGGATCTTCTGCACACATAATAAGTAGATTTTGTGCTATGAAAGGAAGAAAGAGAAAAAAAGAGGGGGAGGGGAGGCAATGAGGAGAAACCGGGAGCAGCAGTCCACATTACAAGGTGATCACAGCACGGTGCTGAAGGAATCCAAACAGGACCAGGAGGGAGACAAATGCTTATAGGACAAAGATCTGTTTCCCTCTGCCAGTTTAAATGTATCCTTCTAGCTACATAAATGCTATCATTTAATACTGGAATTTGATTTAAAAAAAAAGAGGGAGAGGCAGGCAGACATTGACTGGATCTGTGGTGTAGCAAAGATAGCTAAGTGATTTGAACTGAGGGTTGGTGGATAGCAGGTAAGAAATCATTCCCGTACACACCCAGAGAGCAAGAACAGTTCATGGAAACTCAGGTTGTAGATGCCATTCTTAGGTAACATACATATAGATGAATGGGGTCGAGATGACTTGTATTATCTGAATCAGAAAGAGTTTTCAATGGGGCAAAACAATCTTATTTTTTCTAATTTTATAAGCTGTATTTGCCATTAAAAATCTTAATTATTTATAATAACAAAAATGTGTGTTCCTCAGAAATCCTGTCAAAGCCATGATTATATTTTCTCAAAAGAAAAGATTTTTTAAACTCACATAAGGTCATATTGAAACCACCAGGGTCTCAAGCCAACAGAACCATTACACGTGAGGAAGAGGCAAACTTCACTGGTTCTTCCAGAAAGGAGGTTTGGGAGGAGGGAAGGATGTAGGAGGTGGAAGGGGAAAAATTCTTGCCCTGTATGTGATGATTACACCCTCACTTCTTTCAAAATTTTAGTAAATGTATACTCACAAAATGTTATAGGCAAGTTATTCTGTTGTGGGAAGGATATGAAAGACTTGGTCTTCATGTTCAGCTTGATGCAGGAGACTTGTGTCAGTAAGTCTGGAACAGGAATCCACAGAAAAACAAGGCAAGAAGAAATTGTATAGAATTTGAAAACTTCCAGAGCTATGTGGAGGGGGTAATCTGGACTAGTATACGATGTGACATTTGGAGTTAAATCCAAATTTAATTGATCTACGGGGCTCTCAGCTAACAGGTGGTTTATAGAACATTTAGTCACTTTTTGGGGTGGGGGATCCAAATATATGTGTGTATAGATACACACTTATTTGCAGTTGAGATCTCACTATATATATAAATGTCTTTTCATTTTTTGAGGCTATAATTTGTTCTAAAAAAACTAAAAATGTGTAAGTAAACATAATTTTATAGTATTTCATAAAAGGAACATTCCATATTTTATTTTAAATTTTCCTGTTTAGATTTTTTTCACCTTACTTTGGAATTACATTTAATGCTATAATAAACCACTACATACTTAAATAGTTTTTAATGTGATTGACTTCTCTGGAGAAATTCCTGGAAGTTTTACAATATATAACATTTTTAAACTGTTGATACTTATTGACAGATTGCTTTCCAAAACTTACCACTTCCTATTCTCCCCAGAAATTAGAAAATTTCCTTTTTATCACCTTTCATTGGAATGGAACACTCACTCTCAATTTACGATAGTTGCTAATTTGAAAGCTGAAAGGGTTCTACTTTTATTTTTCTTAAATTTTATTTACTTGAGAGAGAGAAAGAGTGAGACAGGGGTGAGGTACAGAGGTACAAGCAGACTCCCCACTGAGCAGGAAGCCCGATGCGGGGTTTGATCTCAGGACTCTGGGACCATGGCCTGAGCTAAAGGAAGACGTTTAAAAGGTTCTATTTTTAATTTTAAACCTGAGTACTAATAAACTAACAGTATGAGTTTGTTAATTTTTTGGAGGGTCTTGGTTTTCTAACAGAGTTGTATTATCTTTGTGTAAGGATATGAATGAATATTAAAGGTTTCAGACATATTACCTGGCAATATAATAACATGATTTTTGAAAAGGTTTCTTTAAAATCTGAATGAATTAACTATACACCCCTTGGAAGAGTTCCTAGAGGTTTAGAAAAAGCTGCTGTGTACATTAGCTTTTTACTATTATTAGTACTTCACTTGCAAATTCATCAATTATAAAAGATAATTTATAAATTCTAACAGGTGAAGATATCTTAGCAACTATGGAAAAAATGGTGATAGATATTTTTATTATTGGATAACTTACTCTAATTATAAAACATGTTTTAAAGAAACAAGTATAACCACTCTGGCTCAAGTGGGTAGGGGTGTGAGGTGCCACCAACTCAGCTTTTCCCTGTCCAGAGTAATCCATCTTCAAGACAGCTCTTAAGAACTTCCAGTGTCATTGAACATCAAATACAGTTTGATCAAATCCCTTATTTGAAAATAAGATTCAATCACCCCAAGAAACAAATTAACAGTCCTTGATCATACAAGTTAAAAGAGGCACATCTTTTATATTTTTTCTTTGCAGTTGATACAGAATAAAAGAAAAATCGATCTAGTATATTCTCCAAGAGTACTGAGTAAAACAGCCCTTATTTCAAAACATTTTGAAAAACAAAAAAATCAGAATTATTTGCCTGGTTATTGTTTTGTGATACCAGTGATGAAACGTGTGTTAACTTTCTAGAAACAGCTATATTTCAGCTGCCTGAAAATTCTGAATAGAATCATACATTTAATTCTAATTGCATAAATATAAGTAAAGTACCAACTCAGCAGTGATTCATATTTAAAACACACAAATCTTTCACAGAAGCATAAATTATATGAACTTACATGGCACGCATACAAAAAAAAGACATTTAAATATCAGAAAAAAAATCTCAAAGGCACATCAATAAGAATATTTTTCTTTTCCTAAGGGACTAATGAACAAGCACTTATACTTTATTATTTTATCGCCTAACTTCATTATTTTCATTACCTACTTGAAGACTTAGTTGAGAAATTATAGGACTTTTACTTATTCTTCTCTTACCAAACCCAGTGTGTCAATAACATTTATTTCCACATTTTCTATGGAAAAAGGATAGTTTAGGTGATAAGCATCTGTTTTAGGGTTGCATGCAATATACAAGAAACTAAATGCTAATACTCACAAGTTTAATACGCTTTCTTTTTGCTTCTCTTCTGGTTGCTTTGTGGGATTATTATATAGGTTATACTTTTTGAGCTCCTGGAAACCCAAGGAGTACTTTATTCTTTCCTTTGGATTTGGGAGTTTACTACATGCACATAACAACGTGCAGTCCATCTTTAATGCAAATACCTTAAAAGGCAATGTGCCTGAAGGGCTGTTTTATGGCATTATTTCATTTTATATCTTTGCAATCAGCACCATACAGTTAACAGGGCCATGCAAATTCATGAGAGATTTTTCTACTGAAACCCAAACAAGGTCACCTGCTTTTGAAGATCAGAGTGAGATAAAAGTGACACCGTTTCTATAACAGTACTAAAACAATGTGCACAGCACCTTTCTTTAAAAACTATCGATTCCATTTTTGAAAGTATATCATTGATTTTTCCCCCGAATCTGGATTTCTAATGCTAATTCTAATGAAGGAATTTTGGACGAGCTCTGGTACCAGCTCTTCGTATTTATTTCCTTTTCTAGAACCCTCTCTAAAACATTTAAAAAGTTTCAAAACTTGTTTTGCTTTCTGTGGCTACAGTGAACTTTTTCAGGTACATTTACGCATGGAGGTAAATGGGCGTCTTATATGCTTTTATGTGTCCTTAGGATGCATTCTACAATATATACTACAGAATAGGCTCTACTATTTTAAAATATCAACTGGTAAATATAATAATGAGATTTCTTTTTCTGAGGAGGGAGGGTGATGCCTTTATCACCTTTTACACTTTATACATAGTTTCATTTTTTATTAAAAATGAGAGTATTCAAAATGAAGCTCACATTCACTTGTTTTTTTTTTCTTTTTGTTTTGCAGGAAATATGCTTGTAGCGCTAACCTAAAGTATGTCTTACTAAATCCTCTCTTTTAAAAATACCATACAGTTTATTTACATTTTTAATGAGAAGGAGAAAAAAATAGGATCTTGATACCTAGGCTATATAAACAAGATAAAACCAAAATCAGGTCCCTGGCCATGCACTTAATGATTTAAGAAAACCCAGACCAAAGGTTCCAACACATCTTTCATTGAATAACCTACAAAACGGAGAACCAAGGTCATTATTTTTACATGCCCTGAAATACAGACTGACACCTTTCATTAACTATTTGTCACACTGTCCACTCATCTTCTATGATTTTATCTACTCTTAAGAACACAATGTTAATTCAAATGGCATTTTTTTAGCATAGTTGACAGACAATGTTACATCAGTTTTAGGTGTACAACTTACTGATTTGACAAATCTATACATTATGCTATTTTCACTACAAGTATAGCTACCATCTGTCCCCTTATATAGCTATTACAATATCACTGTTACTTTTTATAACAAAATTTGTGTATAACCACAGAATACTCT
Source organism: Ursus maritimus (assembly GCF_017311325.1). Classification (NCBI taxonomy): domain Eukaryota; kingdom Metazoa; phylum Chordata; class Mammalia; order Carnivora; family Ursidae; genus Ursus; species Ursus maritimus. Next base: position 60,868,553 of record NW_024423344.1, on the reverse strand, counting down.
GACTAGCCAAAGCAATCCTGAGAAAGAAGAACAAAGCTGGAGGTATCATAAGACTAGATTTCAAGATACACTACAAAGCTGTAGTCATCAAAACAGTATGGTACTGGCACAAAAACAGACACATAGATCAATGGAACAGAATAGAGACCTCAAAAATAAATCCACAATTATACAATTAGTCTTACGACCAAGGAGGCAAGAATTTACAATGAGGAAAAGACGGTCTTTTCAATAAGTAGTGCTGGGAAAATTAGACAGCTACATGCAAAAGAATGAAACAGGACTACTTTCTAACACCACATACGGAAACTCAAAATGGATTAAACAAGGGGAAAAAGAGCAAAAATAAACTATTGGGACTACATCAACATAAAGAAACTTTTGTACAATCAAGGAAACCATCAACAAAATAAAAAGACAACCTATGGAATGGGAGCAGATATTTGCAAATGATACATCAAATAAGGAGCTAGTATCCAAAATATATAAAGAATTTATAGAACTCAACACCAAAGAAACAATCTGATTTAAAAATGGGCAGAGACCTGAATAAACATTTTTCCAAAAAAAGACATACAGACAATGAACAGACCCATGAAAGGATGTTCAACATCAGTCATCATCAGGGAAGTGCAAATCAAAACTAGAATGAGGTACCACCTTACACCTATCAGATGGCTAAAACCAAAAACACAACAAACAATAAATATGGGTGAGGAGATGGAGAAAAAGGAACCTTGTGCACTGCTGGTGGGAATGCAAACTGGTGCAGCCACTGTGGACAACACTACAGATGTTCCTCAAAAAATTAAAAATAGAAACACCATATAATCCAATAATTCTATTATTTACTCAGAGAAAACAAAAACACTAATTTGCATCCTTATGCTTATTGCAACATTAATACTTAGAATAACCAAGACAGGAAATCAACCTACATGTCCACCAATAGATGAATAGATAAGGAAAATGCGGTGTGTGTCTATATATATAAACGGAATATTACACAGCTGTAAAAAGCGATGAGTGTGTCATTTGAGACAACATGGATGGACCTAGAGAGCATTTTAGTAAGTGAAATAAGCCAGACTGAGAAAGACAAATGATACCATATGATTTATTCATTAATGGAATACAAAAAAAATAAATAAACAAAAAGCAGAATCTGACCTATAAATACAGAGGAGTGATGGTTGCTGAAGGGGTCAGGAGTGGGGTTTGGGCAAAATGGGAGAAGGGGAAAGGGAGACACAGGCCTCCAGTTATGGAGTAAGTCACAGGAATGAAGGCTCCAACCACTTTTGAAAGAGATTCCTGTGGGGATAGCTCTTTAGCAGAGAACATAAAGGAGCTTACTCAAGATTAATCCCAAGCCTTCCTCCTTACCAGCCTGGACTTTCTACATACTGGAGTTCTTTTCTATTACCCCACTGTGTAGTATTTCTAACAGGACCTATTCTCAGCATTTTATGGATTATTAGTTTACCCTTAAGCCCCCTGATGCCTCAGGACTAGGATTTTCCCCCACGTTACTGAGGGAAACTGAAGCAGAGAGTAGGTAAGTTTGTAGTTGCCAAAGCCCACAAAGCTAGCACGTGGTGGAGCTGAAATCCAAAGCTAGGGGGCGCCTGGGTGGCACAGCGGTTAAGCGTCTGCCTTCGGCTCAGGGCGTGATCCCGGCGTTACGGGATCGAGCCCCACATCAGGCTCCTCCGCTAGGAGCCTGCTTCTTCCTCTCCCACTCCCCCTGCTTGTGTTCCCTCTCTCGCTGGCTGTCTCTATCTCTGTCAAATAAATAAATAAAATCTTTAAAAAAAAAAAAAAAAAAAAAAAAGAAATCCAAAGCTAGGCAGGGCCTTCGTCTGCCAGCAACCAAATTCTAGAGCACCGGTCCCTCAAGTTTTCTTAAGAAAACAAAATATGGAGTAGGGAGAATAGAAGAGGCACCCTGAAATTTCGTTTTTGTTTTTGTTTTTGTTTTTTTACCAATTCTGGATACGTGCAGAAATTCTTGTCACGCTGACAGAGCTACAGCGGGAGAGCTAGAGAGGCACTGGCGTGAGTCTCAGGAACGCTGGCATGGAGCCTCTGCTTAACCTCTTAATAATTGCAAGAAAAAGCTGGGGTGCGGCACTTCATGACTGAGCCTCAGTTGATGGAATGAGGATAAAGACACCACTTTAACCCATCTACATCACAGGAGGTTATGAGGCAATAAACATGTGAATGGAGGGCACAGTATACAAACAGGGGATTACAGGTGAGAAAAATTTCTCTTAAAATTTTTTTGAAAAGTTTAAACAATTATAGAATCATACAGATTGAAAGACAGGTGTACTCATCGCCAATAATTAACTATGTTTATATTTTGTCATTTTTAGAAAACTGGAAACACTATAAAGAGTAGCCCCCCCCCCGCCGCTACCTTCCCTTTCAGAGACACAACCACCACGATTAATTTGGTGTTTTCCATCAGACCATGTTTGCAGACTTTAACTGAAAAATGTGTGTACCTTTGTTTCATTGCTTTATGTTTCACAAATTTACATAAACGCTGTCAGTTTATATGAAGCAATTTTTACACCACGATATTTTTGAACTCTTCCCTGTACGTTTCTATATCTGATGCAAGTGTATGAACATATCACAAATATTTATCCATTCTCCTACTGGTGGATACTTTGTATCCAAATTTGGCTATGCTTTAATAAGCAGCTTTGCATAGATCTCCAATTATGCCCATGGAAAAATTTCTCTTTACATGTGTCCTAGATCAGAGGCACGTCACGATTTAAGGCACGGTGCCCTAATGTGATAAGTACACCTCATTTTAAGAAGTGTTTCATGGTTATTCTGTTTCCTGCACTGAATCATTTGCAAGCATCACATCTCTGAAAGTGCACAATGAAACAAATGTTTTGGATTACAGTTCCTTGGTTTAATGGTGTCTTGAACCATCTTCTCTAGATATGAAAAAAGAAAGTATATAAAATCTTCTGTCATCTGGCCTCTGGAATTCATTTTCAAAAATGCAGATGTGACCATCAAATGCTTCAGTTTAATGCTTCTCAATTCAATTGATAACAAATGACTGCCAAATACAAACAGAATTCTTACCAAGCTCTGAAGAACCCTCAATGATCTCATACCCAATTTTCCCCTTTAATCTCTTGATCGGTGCCCCTGACCTAGCTTTGTCTATACCAAATCTCTTACAGAGATTCCCGATCTGTACCTTCTAGTCTAATACATTCACACTTTGGTAACGTTGTTTCCCCTATCATCCCGGAGAAGGCAATCCTTTCACGCTTGGCAAACATGGTCAATACCTGTTTGCTGAAACTCTCTGTGACTACTTGCTCTTTTACTCTGCATTCTGTCTGGTCCCTAATTTAATACCAATTGGTTTCAGGATCAGAACAGAAAAAAGAAAAAAAAAAGATGAAAAAAGTTTACTATATTCCCATCGGTGATTTTCCTAATATGTGAAGGACTCAAAGCAGGCATTATAAGCACACACAGACAGAGAACAGTTGCATGAGGAAATCTTGCACTATTTCTCCTACCTCCTAGGCCACTCCATGAACAGGCTAGGCTCCGTTGCAAGAGACAAAGCTGAAGTGGCAAGGGACTGGCAGGGAGCTATGCCTTCTTGCCTTAACCATCACTTGCATTACCCTTGCCAGGAAGCCCCATCAGGCCGATGTGCCAAGCCACATTCCTCCTGGGGCAGCTGCAACTTCAGGGGCTCACAATAAATAATCCTAAAAAGCAGGTGCTGTGAATTTAGTGTATCATAATTCACTATGTTTCAGAGAGTAGTGTTGCAAGAAGATAAAACCAGTGTTTTAAAACCCAGCTGTCTCTCTTCAACTTTGAGGGAAGTGTTTGGGTTGAATTGGGTCTTCCCCAAATTCCTATACTGTAGCCCTAACCCATAGCACCTCAAAATATGGCTGTATTTGGAAATAAGACCTTTAAAGAGGTGACTGAGTGAAAATGACACCGTTAGGGTGGGCTCTAATGCAATTTGATTGATGTCTTTATACAAGGAAATTGGATCCATAAGAGACAAAGCAGGGCTGTAGGAGCACAAAGAGAAGATCACGTGAGGACACAGGGAGAAAGTGGCTGCCTGCTCGCTGAGGAGAGAGGCCTCAGAGGACACCGAGGCTGCACAGACCTTCATCTTAGATTTCGAGCCTCCAGAACAGTGAGAAAACCCATTTCTGTTGTTGAAGCACCGAGTCGTGGTATTTGTTATGGCAGCCCTAGAAAACTAACCCAAGTGAGTTGGAATGCCATCTGCAACTTGGACAATGTAGTTCACACGTGCATTAGGAAGTCTGTTTTGGCAGATGGTGAACCTAGTGATTTGTCCTTGATCGGTCAATATAAAGTCTACCCCGGTGTTTCCTGTCACTTAGCACCCTTTTGAATCTAAGTTTTTCATGTATCTGTTCATGATCTGGGACCCCGGCTAACCCCCACTCTCCCCACATACAATCACTTCACTAGAATGCAAGCCGCCGGAGGGCAGAAATATGTATGTTGTACACACTGACCAATGACCAGTATCTAGAACACTGCCCAGCCCAGAGCAGCTGTTAAGAACTCTTTGTTGTCTGAAAGGAAGACCCATTTTAAGATTAGGTCACGTTCATATTTCTATACAGAGAAAAAGCAAGGTGGGACATAAATACATACTTTGTAGACAGTTTTTATTGAGTAAAGGCAATATTTCACAGGTCTTCTCCAGAAAGCCTAGTCATGGCAAAATTTCCATCCTTTCAAAGTCAGTGTTTCCTTCTTGTTAAAAAGTAATTTTGTGTTTTCTTTTAAATTTCACAAACCATTGTAAAATGCTTCAGGCATGGTTCTCAAAGTGTTATAAATACTGAGAAGTTTAGCTTTCATAAGAATCCTTAGTGGATTTTTTTTTTTAAGATTTTGTCCAGGAAAGATAGCGGTGCTTGCAAGAGCACCAGCAGGGGAAGTGGCAGGCAGAGAGAGAAGCAGACTCCCCGCTGACAGGGAGCCCCAGGACCCTAGGATCATGACCTGAGCCCAAGGCAGCTGCTTAACTGATTGAGCCACCCAGGCGACCCAAGAATCTTTCGTGGATTTTTAAAAGCAAATTGTGATCTCCTAAAAAGTGGGAGACGGTGGGAGAGACGGGCCTGCTTTAAGCTTCTGCCTGCTCAGTAGTAATTCCAGCATGGATTTGGAAATCAACAGAGCCCTTAAAACACAGATTAGCAGCAAACCACAGGAGAGGTAGGAGCCATCATTGCAGACCTGATCTGGTACATGGGGAATGTACAATTCAGAAATAATACATAATTTTTAAAAAATCATTCCATCAGTGGCGTTTTTAATGGCCATTTCCACTGGGTTCAACAATATGGTCATTTTATTTTTATTTTGTATTTGTTTTAATTTTTTTGGTCATTTTTTAAACACATCAGCTTATGGTATCGTGTCAAAAACTGTGAAGGATCTGAACATTTACCCAGCTTATAAACTAACAAATTAGTCTGTACCATTTTATAGATGCTGGCAGAAGACAGGAGATTCCTATGTCAGAGACAATAGACTTTATTACTCACGGCCCCGCAAGAAGCATGAGCTTCATGTTTGCATTGGCTCCCTTCCCCCTACAAGTCCATGGGGGCAAGGAAGGAGCCCAGGCAGATGCCGCACACACAGCGGGTTTGTGCCGCAGCTGAGGGACTGTGAGGTTAAGCAATCCCCAGTCTCCTAGAGGGAAATTCAGGCAAACGTGCCCAGCTTTCGATCTGGAGGGAGACATCTTTATTATCTTGGACACCAAACAAATCTGCCTTTTGTCCCAAAAGGAGATATTTCCTCTATCTTCCACGGCTGTCCCTATATATACTTGAAAAGATAGTGCAGAAAGAAAAGCTGCCATGAGAAGTGCAGAAATATATACAACCCGTGAAGCATTGTCTCCCAATTTCTCTTTATACATTCATGAGACACTGAGAGGCTGCTATCCTGCACCTGGAATCCCCATTCTCTTTTTTAAAAAATGTTCTCTGTGCTTTTTAAAAAATCATATTATTTGTACAGTTTCTCCTGAACCTCACTGTGAATGCCAGTTTGATTTGCTATGCGAAATGATTCATTCAACAAACATTTACTGAGCACGTTCTTCGTGCCAGACACTGTACTAGCAACTGGAGATGCAACAGTGAATAAGACAGACAAAATGCCTCCTCTCCTGAAAGGTCAAGTAATTAAATGATTTTAGAGATTGTTCAATACTATTAAGAAATACACAGAGCTATGTGATAGCTAATGATTTGGCAATTGGTAATGTCAGATGAGAGGTATCAGCAAAATGCCCTCTAAGGAGGTGATTTGGAAGCAGATACATGACAGATGAAAAGAGGCTGGCAGAGATTAGGGATGAAGAACATTCCAAGAAGAGAGAAGCGTTAGTACAAAGAACTTGGAATGAAAGAGGTAGGCTGCTTGCTGAATGGAAAGAAAGCACTTATGTAAAAATTGTAGGGAGGTACAAGTGATAGGAAATGAGATCAGAGGTAGACAGAGCCCCAAACATGTAGCCTTTCCTTGTAAGTCATAGTGAATATTTTCGTTTTTATTCTAAGTGTTATGGGTACAATTTGTCTAAGTAAAATCTAAAGGAACCAAGGTGGGCTGGTTTGGTCTAGGTAGGCTGGTAGCTGTGAAAATGGAGGAAAGTAGGTTACCTTGGAAGTTTCAAAACGAGAGCCAATGAAATGATTTTATGTCTCTCCTGGTTTGTATGCTCAGGTTTAATTTTATATTCAAGCTTATTCTATATTCAGTTTTAACTCTGATGCCTGTTAATGCCAAAATCTCTACAAACATAAATCAGATTTTTAGTTATTTCATGCAATGCAATTGGTCATAGCATCTCAAACATAAGGAAATAAATCAGGGGTATTGGAAGAGTCTTGCTAGGAAAAGAATATTGTTTGATAGAATAAAATAATTATCAAATAATAATTAACAGTCTAATATTAGTAAAGGATTGAACATGATTTAGCATTTCTTCTTAGTAGCATTTTTTGGGTTTCACAACAAAATGATTACTATACATGTTTAGGACAGAGCCAGAAGTCTTATTTAGACCACCGAAGCTGTAAAATTTTAAAATATTTCTTAAATCTTCTTGGACGTCAGGCTCTTAACTGAGGAAACAAATTTTGTCTTGTAAAATTGCTGTGATATGCTCAGGCTAAAATGTGAGAACAAGATTAACAAATGAGGAAACAAACTATAAAAATATACTCCTCCCAAACATGGAATTGATAAGGAAACCTTGGATTCTTATTAAAGATGACCTTAAAGTATTTAATTTATTCTGTAACAATTTGCTGTATTTTTCCTCCATCTTGAATTAAAAACACAGACATATATGTTCAGAGAAAAAGAAAGCTAAAGCATTTGAACTGAAAACAAATTGTTTCATTATCTAATTTGGTTCAGTCTCTAAAAGTATGACTTTTACCAGAAAAAAAGATGATTGCATGAACTTTAAGGATTAATCATTCTAATGAATCAATATGGTCCTAAGTGGCTGAAACATGCAAAATACAAGTTGTGAAGTCATCATTTGTTATGTCATCCAACAGATTTTATCTTGACACACTTTTAAATTGTTTAAGATTTAATTATAATTTCAAAAATGTAGTCATAATTTAGACTTATACTCTCCAAATTTTTTTAAATTTTGTGTATTCTTCTAATATATGGTATATGGGTCTAGATGTCGAATAAGCATTTATAAATGATGATTTTGAAAAGTTTTCAGTTGTTTAATACAGATACTTAAAAAGGCAAGAGTTAATTTGGTCAATTGAAGCCACCAGCTACTGTCAATGAAAAATGTATTTTTAATGTTTAAAAAAAGAAGAAAGTTTTTCATCACAATTTCAATTGTGTCTAATATTATTACCCATATAAACACGTAAAAGAAATCTATTCGCATACTTCACACTTTATCGATATTGCAGGGTTAAACCGATCTTGTACTCTTTGAGCATTAGAGAATAGACATTACATACATTTTGGTTTGCTTTTAAGAAAGTAAATGTTTCATGGAAAGAACTTCTAAATCTAAATATAATTTATAATTGAGTGCAAAAAGAGCTACAGTGGTGCCGTTTTTACATATGTTAAAGAAGCTGAGAAAGCTGATAAGCCAACTGTCCATGCCATACTGTACAGGTGCGATTCCTTTATTCTTGATGCATGGGGTTTACCCTCCATTTGGTTCTTTGTCTTATGGGCTTTTGCTTAACAGTATCTTCTGTACCATCTGTGCATTTGTTGGGTAGCTATTCTCTCTTCCAAGCCTTCTCTCTTTTACATTGTTTTAAGATGTTTGTTATATCCTCAAGGTTTTTCTTTAGCCTTCCCCCTGCAGAGCATTATCCAAAGTGGTGTATGACATGCAATTACTATTAGCCTCCATGTAAGCTTTGTCCCACAGGCTTACTTTGGATTAATCATCATATGTTGCTTGCAAATTGGCAGATTTTAATAGCTCGTTTTCTATGGTTCTGTCTCCCTATTTAGCATTAAGTATGACTCATGAGTGACATCACTGAACCTGCTTATAAAGACTTTGTTGCAATGTGTTCTGAGGAACACACTATGAACACTACACAAACTGCCCTGTTTCTGTCTTTAACTTTGTCCTTTTTATTGCCCTTCCTTCCCTGTTCTTTTTGTATCATAACCTTTCACCACCTACATGGTTTTTCATGTCAAAGACCACCTCTCTCTTTCACATTTTTCCACCACTGAATCATTGGTGTTTGTTTTGACCTCCAACGGCTTCTAACAAATTCCATTCTATCCCCTCTTTTATCTAAAATGAACCTTATTTTGCACCACATTCAACTGAATTGCATTTTCTTGGCTTAGTCTATAGAATTCCAACTTGCTAATTGTTTTATATATCTTTCTACAAAACAATGTTGGGGAACAGATGGCTACAACTGCCCAGGATCTGCAGCCAGAACCACTAGTCAACTACCAACAATCTTTGGCACCTACACTAATTTCTTGTTATTAGATCCCTGAGAACAGGTTGATAGAGTTAGGATAATTCCTCTCTTATAGTCTTGACTGTGTTTTCTAAAATAAAACATAGCCACAATGTCCATAGTAATGGTTACAATTTTAACGCCATTATGACCATTTCCACTGGGAGAGCTGTCAACATGAATCTTTGATAAGAACATGGAGATTTTTACCATTATTTTCCTAATCATAGATAATTACTGTAGCAAATAAATGTTCACAGGGAATTGCAACCCAGGTTACATCAGACTTCCTTTGGTTTTCTGTGATATGCTTCCAGCAGAATAAATTACTTTCCACAGTCATTGTGATGTAGCAAAATCTCTACAGATGTACCCCCTTTATATTATTGTTATCAGATTCTGTTTTTCAATTGTCTATATTGAGAGCCAAACAAAATAAATTCCCCTTATCAACAAACATTTATTGAGTGCCTGTCTTAAGAAATGTAATGGCACATTATCTGCTATCATTAAAAAATAAAAATGTCCACTGTTCTCCTAAAACTTTTCTTTAAGGATTAATTCCTTTATATTGATGCAAAATCTGTTATCTTGCATCCTACTTCATGTGGCATATTTAAACCCTAGCTGGGATATTCTTAAATTCAGTGTTCTTCAATTTGGGACATATTATCCATGTGGATTTTCTTCTAGAGTGAAAATGTGATTGTGATAAAATTTACCAGATATATTCAAACAATGTGGGGCTGCATGGTTGTTGTTGGTTTTTTTTTTTTTTTTTTTTTTTTTTTTTGAGAGAGAGAGAGAGAAAGAGAAAGCATGAGTTGGTAGGGGGAGGGCCAGAAGGGAGAAGGAGTGAGAGAATCTTAAGTAGGCTCCATGCTGGGCATGGGGGTGGGACTTATATCTCAGGCCCCTGAGATCATGATCTGAGCTGAAATCAAGAGTTGGATGCTTTATGTATTGAACCACCCAGGCACCCCCAGGGAGCATATTTACACTACATCTCACCAGAACAAAGCACACCTGATTAGCAAGTGATCACATTCTGAAGTCTCCATGAGTTTTCTTAAGTATTTCATTGCTGTGCCCTAACACCACTAACGCTTTAGTTGCTCACTGGTTTCTCCTTGGCATAACCTCCATCACAATATGCTCTCAGAAATTACTATATCTTAATCCTAAACCACCATCTCTTGAGCAATAACCATTTTGGCTCTGCTTGAAGAAATTATGTGCCTTACATGAAGGCTGGTGAGAACAAATAGGTTCTTCCTACCTCCATCATGAAGTTGGCATTATTCTCTCCATTACAGGTGGGTCTCTATTCTAGGAAGTAGATGTAATAGACTTTTTTTTTTTTTTTTTTTTGTCTAAATGGAATCCCTTTTTTCTTTTGTTAAAAGCACCCATCTTGCACATTTCATGGTTTGGTTTGGGAGAACTGCAAATTAGAGAACTCAGCACCATGGTCAGATCTGGACAATCAGATTATCCCATTCTCCAACAAAGAGTGATTAATCCAAGCAGTGTGCATGTGAATTCTTCTCGATGTTGACATGGAAACCGAGAGGAAAAAAACAAATTTTTCACCTTTGGTCACAATAAAATATGTTTGCCTAATATACATTCTTTGACACTTGAAGATTCAACCACAATAGGTAAAAACAGAGGCCATATATAAAACTGGCTTTGTGAAAAATAAGCATATGAGAGATGATGCATACTTTATCTCAGTGGCATTGAACTCAGTAGTAAAGTCAAGGTTCTTTGATCTGTGATCTCCCTACTATCTTTCCCAGTTTCAGGAATATCCCCCCTTTTAATTTTTCATTAAGGTATTTTGAGTTGCTGGTCTATAAAATTGCATGTAGAAATTATTAACACAGTAAATAAGGTGATCCTATTTTAAGGTAAATACTAACAATTATAATAGCTAATACATATTCCAAATTTACTGTATATCTGAGACTCTTCCAACTGTTTTATACATATTAGTAGCTTTAACCCTCTCAACAACTCTGTAAAGTATTTAAGGCACAGAGAAATTGAATAAATTGCCCAAGGCTTTGAGGTAAGATTCACAATCTATTTCCAGGTGGTCTGACTCCAAAACTAACTTTAAATGTGTTTATATACTGAAAAGGAGAGATGAGATTCATAGAAGCTCTGAAGGTATCACTTTTGGCATTATAAGACCTACAAGTTGTTGTGTACTTGCTTACTTGCTTACAGGTTGGGATTTTAATACTTTACTGGCATTGTTGAAGAATGACAAAAATTGTATATATTTAAGGTGTACAACTTTCACCATAACCCTGTGGTGTAGAGGTGATTAGCAAATGAGGGAACTAACTCTTGAATATTATGTAGCTTACTCAATTTACAACTAGTGAGAGAAGGGGATGGGATCTAAATAACCACCTAAATCCAAGAGTTGGGCTCTTCGCTCTGCTTGACTGAACAGAGACATGTAAATGTTAGGACCTGAGACTTACTTTGTGTTGGGGGTCTTTTTCAATAAATAACCCACATTGGGAGAGAAAAGTAAACTCTTTGTATAGAATGGCGCTTATAGCAGATCAGATTTAACTCTAAATTCCACTTGATCTTACAAGGTAGAAATAAATATAAGCTGCTAGGCAAATAAGTAGAGGAAGAAATGTTTGGGACAGGTTATAGAGAAGAGAGGACAATGGATGTGGGCAAAGGAATAAGCAAGCGGATATTTAAGACAGATTAGAACAGCTTGAGCAAGGCAGAGCAAAAAAGAGCAAGTAACGGAGTCATTCATGGTGGATGGGGGGGGGGACTGTGAAGACATCTGAAAACTTGTCTGGGGCCAGGCTGTTAGGTGCTGTTGGATTCAATAAATCAAGTGCAGTCGGCAGTGGAGAGTTACCATAGGCTTTTGTAAAAAGGAGCAGTGTGATTGGTTCATTTTCCAACTATTTATTGAACATCCAAAACGAGCAAAATATTGCTTGAGCGCTGTAGGAATCCATGAAATCAAGGTGTATCCCAATGTTATCATGAGGGTAGACAATAGTCACACAAACACACAAGATCACAAGACATGGTGAAATGGGTCCCACACAGATGTACAAAGTTGCAGAGCATTATGCAGAGTGCTCTTGACAGCCCCCAAACACATTCAGAGAGCAATGTAATTGGGGAGGGGGCTTCAGATGGATTTTAAAGGAAGTAAAAAAGTATGAGAGCAGAAACATATGAGATATAATCAGCTATAAGCTATCTCCTTTCGGCTTTTAATGTTGTTTTCATGAGTATCTCCACATTGGAGTATACGTCCCATCAAATCATCCTAATGAATACCTGCTGACAACTATGTGGAGTATATAAAGAATAGGTGGAAATTTGGAAGAATCACACAAATTACCAGTTATCATTCTGAGTTTAAAAAATGAAATTAAAATAACATGCATTGAATATTATTGTCTTGTCCATATGTCTGTACATTTTATAGTCTAATTTTCATTGGAACCGTGTAACATGCATAATAAGCGCATGGTAACTTCTCAATAAATATTTGTGGAGTGAATGGACTTGGCACATATTTTTTCTCTAAACAACGTGTTTGGAATCATTAATGCCCATGCCAACGTAAATGTTTACTATATTTAAATTTATTTCCCTTTATCTCATGCTGTACCCAGAATTGATTGCTTTTCAGCTTATAAGTGAAAGGTCACCACGTATAAGTAGAGGAAAATGAAATTGGTGACTTATAAACACATTTATTTAAATGGAATCAGGGCAGCAAAATCTAATTCCGTATATAGTATTGTGAATTATTCATGTTTTTTATAGAAGTGGGCCACATGCATTTGATGACATTTCGTAAATTCTAACATTTTTATTATGCTGAGTCCTATTGTGCTGCAGATTTACAACTTTACAGGTGTCCTAAAAAACAAATACTAAGACATTACCCCCTCAGTACACCTTGTTTTAATTATAATTTATTTACAAATAGCTTAATTAGTTGAAGCATTTTGAATTACTCAGAAAACCAAATAGCTGAACTATTTTTGGTTTTTGGCTTAGTAGGAACAAATAGTGGTTGTAAAGACTAAAATGCTAAGAGAAAATGGAACAGGGCTGACTTGTGATTGCTGATAATTGACCTTTTCTCCTAATATACAGAGGTGCTAGTTCCCATATGTACCTATTAATTTTAAATGAAAAGCAGAATGTGACCAAAGAAAAACAGAGTCATTGTAACTTAACTATTCAAAAGAAAACCTCTGTTTGCCTTGATCTAAATTGAATATTCATCCCTGTGATTCTGGGGCAATACATTTTTCTGGCGACTTTCACCTTCCTTCCTCAATTAGTGGTAATACTTGGACAAAGGGAAATTTAAGAGCAGAGTGAGATGCTTCCTAAAGGTAAAGGAGAAGTATTTGAACTCCAAATGTCCACACATCCAAGTATCCATGCAACAGTGACCAAAATATATCAGTTATGTTAGTTTAAAAACTGGAGCAATTTAATGTCAGCTAAGAAACTCGAAACTCAAGGTCTTCCCTTTTCAGTGAGGCTTTATCTATGTGTATAGGTTGAACCAGTGATCAATAAGTATATTGTGCAGTATATGTGCAGTCCATTCAATATGTAAGCATTCTTTTGTTCTTTTGTGTATAAAAACAGAGGCATTTTTATAAGAATGTAGTTTAGAAAAAGAGCACAAACCTGGAGATTTTGATTCAATCAAGTCAGGTTTTTCTATCACAGACCTAACTTCTCTCAACCTCAAATTTTTAATCCATAAAAAGAGAGCGTAATTGCCATACTCACAGGGTGGCTGTGAATTAATAGATGTGAAACCACTTTAAAAAATATTTTTGTAAGATATGCAAATCCAAGGTGTTAAGAGATTGTTGTATAAAAATGAAAGATTGGCCTACAATCCACAGAAATGATAAATTTTAATGTGAGTTTTATGTAAATGATCTTTAGATGCTTAGCAGGCAGAGGTATAATCTTTCTGACCCATTAATGCCTTTCTTCATGCCAGCCTAAAATAAATTTAATAAGGCTTATATAATTAAAAAATGTAACCTTGACTTTGTGTTACCTTTCTTTCTTGAACTTTAAGGTTATCATACTACATGCCTTTATAGGATAGAGCCAAGTGATGTTATTTTGAAATAACCAAGCTATCAGACGCATTTTCTAAGAAGTGGAAGTATTGGCAGCTCTCATTTCAATAGTTTAATCTACTTGTTAAAGAAGAAAATAGCCTTATGAATCTTGGGTTAATAGAAAAGGAAGCCATCTAAATTCAAGCAGAAAGTCTACTGAATAAAGCTTTATCTTATTAAAAAAACAAAAGGAAAAGAATGAGGATTGACCATAGTCTCCGTTAAGATTTAAAATAATTGTAGCTATAAAGAAAAGTAGTATTTTTATGGTATCATAATCTCTTTTTCAATGAATACTCAAACTGGTGAAGTGATCCAAAAGCAACTGAATAGGCTCACAGAATTCAAGTTGCTAATGAGTTTTCTTGCAGCTTTAGTTAATAATCTCAAAATGTCAATATTTACAAATAATTTTACAAAGGTGTAAAATATCTTTATGAAGTCCAAATTCTGTTGATGTTTCAAATGGCATTCTAACTAGACGATTTTGTAACAGTTATTTTTATGGCACTAATCTAAAGAACTCTGAACCTGGGTCAATTTGCTCAGTAGTTGTCATTTTATGGACACATCAACATGTTCCTTCAAGTAAGTGAATCCCTTACCAAGGATTCTCCCTCAAGGTTTACAGAAAGTTTATGTACTTTTTCAGATCACATATATGTTGAAAAGTTGGTCGACATTTTAGCCCCACTCCACAATAAACCCCATATGTACATCGCCATTTCAGTGTTCACAAACCCATAAAGTGAGTTTATGGGTGCTTTAAAGATGTGGGGGGCAAACCTTTCTGTGAAAAGCTAGATAGTACTCTTGGCTTTGTGGGCCATATGGTATTAGCTGCTCTACTCAACTCTGCTACTATAGCACGAAAGCAGCCATAGACAATAAGCAAACACATGAGCATGACTCCGTTTCAATAAAAATAGTTTTACAGAAGTAGGCAGTGTGCCATATTTGGCCACAGGCCATAGTTCACTAACTCCCGTGATGGGCAACCACTGACACTAGATGAACGACTCTTAGAATACAACACAGTTGTAACAGTTACGACTTCAACCATCTGGTATTTGGAAACCAGTGCTTCCAGAATTAGTATAGCTCCCTTTTCAGCTCCTCACACTATAGGATGTTCCTCAATATTTCATTCTCTATATCATTATTTTTACCTAAAACTGTGGTCATCCAGATCAGGGACTACAATCCTGCTATAGCTGAATGTGTCCCCTGAAATTCATGTTTAAGCTCTAACCCCCAGTATGATGATGTTTGTAGGTGGGATCTTTGGAAGGTCATGAGGGTGAGGTCCTTCAAGATGGGATTAGTGACCTTATACGAGGAGACAGCAGAGAGCTTGCTCTCACTCTCTCTCTTGTGGGAACGCAGTGAGAAGATGACCATCAGCAAGTCAGAAAGAGCCATCACCAGAACCCGTCAATCAGCACCCTGATCCCAGACTTCCCTCCTCCAGAACTGTGAGAAAATAAACTTCTGTTGTTTAAGCTACCCAGTCTGTGGTATTTTATTTGAAAGCCTAAGCAGCCTAAGACAATTCCCCAGTCTTTGTTGCTACAGAGCATGGCCCAGGATCTTGAGGACAAGGGTTACCACCTTTGGGATGGCAGAACGGTGATGTGGAAGAATGGTTTTCCTGATGATTTTGTAGAACAGAGACCAAGCCATTCCAGGACCAAAAAAAACCCAGTACAATTTATGTGAGAAAAATAAACCTCTATCTGTTCAATTACCAGATGACTTTCTAGTTACTTTGGGATTTTTCTTACATATAAGCAAACCTCCTTTTAACTAGTAAAGGGGATGGGGGTGAGTTCACTATACACTCTTGAGTTTATGGAGTTGTGGTTATTTGGTATAATCTCTCCAGGCCATTTCTTGAGTATTTGTTGTCAATATTCACTTGTGGGGCTCAACACTATGGATGCATTCACGGTTGTCATTCATCTCGGGATGGTGATGAAAAGCATAGCTCAGGGCCAATGTGATCAGCGTGCTCGATCATGTCTGACCACTTGGGTGACATTTGACAGATTTTGGTAGGGCTACATACCTCTTGTAATAAGCTTGTCAGAGAATATAACCAATACTGCCCTTGTCCTCTCTGCTACCCATTTTGTTCTTTCCTTTTTTTTTTTTTTTAAGATTTTATTTATTTATTGGACAGGGAGAGAGAGAGAGAGAGCGAGAGAGAGCATAAGCAGGGGAAGCAGCTGGCAGAGGAAGAAGCAGGCCCCCACTGAGCAAGGGAGCCTGACATGGGGCTCGATCACAGGACCCCGGGATCATGACCTCAGCTGAAGGTGGACACTTAACCAACTGAGCCACCCAGGTGCCGTTGTTCCTTCCTCTTTTGCAATCACTTCTACTCACCTTCTTGGCATGATGCATGGTCTCAGGCCAGCACCATATGGAGCAGTCTGGGGTCTCACTAGCTTTCATTAATATCTAGGAACTAGGAAGAAGGACCAGTTGAGCTATTCTACTACTTAGGAAGTACCTTCTCTACTTAAATCACTGCTCTCTTCTGTTTGTCTAGATCATTCCATGTCCCTCCCTGGTACCATGCCTTGCTTACTAAAGCTGAAACGCAAGAGCTGTACTTGAGCTATTTTAGAAAAAAGATGACTTTGAAGTTGAAAGATTGTTGCCATTTCTCTTGGATCTACTATTCCCTTAGATGGGCCAGAGTGGTACAATATCATGGAGTCCCTGGTAGCAACAACTAAAATAAAAACAAACAAAACAAAACAAAACAAAATTAAAAAAAAAAAAACCAGAAGACCTAGATTTAATGTCAAACTATCCAAAAAATTCTCATGTCCACTCTTTTATGTTAGTGGTTGTCTTTTAAGTCCCAGTGAAATTAAGATCCTCTTCCATTTTGGTTATTGTCAGTTGTTAACTGGGCTGTTTTTGGTTAGAAAAATGTCCATGGGTTAAGAATATTTTCATATACTTGCTCCTTTAAAGCCCATCAATCTTTTAATTACTTCCTCTGCCTAAAGATAAAATAAGAGGTGAAATTCCAATTGTAAGAGCGCACTCTTAATATCAATGGTGGTGAAATGAATTTTTTTAAAAGTATGGAATACGTCACCAATTTGCATGTCATCCTTATGAAGGGGCCATGCTGATCTTCTCTGTATCACTCCAATTTTAGCATATGTGCTGTTGAAGTGAGCATGAAATGGGTTTCTTAATCAGCAGCAATAGGAGCAGGGATCTCAAATGCCAAGAATAGATAATGAGTAGCCTAGCAACTCA
This sequence comes from Ursus maritimus, assembly GCF_017311325.1. NCBI lineage: Eukaryota > Metazoa > Chordata > Mammalia > Carnivora > Ursidae > Ursus > Ursus maritimus. The sequence continues at coordinate 60,851,035 of NW_024423344.1, read as the reverse complement.
TACTTAAGGGATTCTTCATGACAATACACTACTCGTTTTTAGTCCTACTGAACTATCCAGGAACAGATACAAATTTATAATTTCCATATAAGATGGTCTATCAGAGGCTCTGGTTCTTATTTGGCTAGAATACTTGTGTCTTATACATCTCCCATCCGTCTAGAATTTACTTCCATATAGTCTACAGTTCCTTACCATCAGTACAATTGCAGGTACAGTCTAAGCAAGGGCTGGGAAAGACCAAAGAGAATTACCCTGAATAGTCATGAGAATGTTCTTTAACCAAAAATCGTTAACTTCAAACATGTACCCTTAAAAGCCCATTCCTCATTTATCATGGTAGGTTCACAGAAGCAGTCAGCCTTCAGATAGTAAGGGGTAGCCAGGAGCCAAAACTCTAAACCACAGTTCAACCTTCCATTGTCATTTCCTAAAAATATACAGGCCATCAGATACCAAGAATTCTTATAGGCAATTTCAGTTTTCATTCTTACCATTGTCTCCACTTACTCTTGTATTAAATCACATCAACGTGACAAACCCTTGAGGTATGCCCAATGAACTAGGTTAGGCTCAAACGGTTGATCTGGGCTTAGGACTAACAAGGAATCATTGGATCCAATTGAAGTTATTTCCCCTTAGTTTTACTCACCACGAAATAAGCAATATAATACGCACTTGGTCAAGGCAACCCTCCCTATACTTCTCAGGTTCCTCCCCATGGTGCTCCTCAAGTTTGGAGGTCTTGGTACTCAGTGGAGAGTGAGGAATCACCCTGATGGAGAAAGCCCAGAGACTTGGACTTGCCGGTTTTTTGTTTTGTTTTTTTTCCACATAGGCCCAACTTTACTCTATGGACCATCGTTTTACAACAGTAACCATTTCTCGCTATGCTACACGTATATACATGATTCATTTCTCCTCCATCGGAAGACACAAGATAGTTTGGCAAGTCTGGCCATGGCCTATCTTAAAGACTACATGAAATTATATATAAAATTATGGGTATATCATTACATCTTTGTTTTTCTGGAGAGAAATGCCATTCCTTTCATCTAAGTGGTCTGTGACCCAAAATTTAACAAAACAGGGGCGCCTGGGTGGCTTACTCAGCTGAGTGTCTGACTTCAGCTTAGGTCATGATCTCAGGGTTCTCACTCAGTGGGGAGTCTGCTTGTTCCTCTTCCCCTGCCCCACCTCCCTGCTCATGCTCTCTCCCCACAAACAAAATCTTTAAAAACAACCAAACAAGAAAATCCCTCGGTTACAGAAGATGCCATTCAAACAAAGCAACAAGTGATATCGTAACTACAACGTAAGACAAAACAAAATACCAAATGCTTTATCTTAGGAAAATAGTCTAACATAATTCTAATTTAGGAGGATGTAGATTCACCCATGTTAGTGAATTTCTAATCAGAAAATTAGATTTTAGTTGCTTAACTGAGTTAAATTCCAGCATGTATTTCTGAGACACGCCGTTGGACACTAACATCAGGTGTGAGATGCAGAAGGTGCATCAGGTACTGTTTTTTCCCTCATAAATGTGACTTTTATTGTATCTCTCATAACCACATGCTGCAATTTTAGAATTACCACTAATTCCACAAAACGAGTTTTCAAATTTACTGAAGACATAATAGTTATTCATTAAGCAAATATTTATTGAGTATTTACTGAAAGCTAGGTCTATTCCCCACCCCCACCCCTGGGGAAATTCAGTAGTAAGCAGGACAAGTCTCTGTTTTTATGGAAGGCAGCATCTCTCTTTTTTTTAATATTTTATTTATTTATTTGAGAGAGTTCATGAGCAGGAGGAGGGGCAGAGGGAGAATCGGACTCCCCAATGCAGAAGCCTGCCCCCCTCAACATGGGTTTTGATCCCAGGACCCTGGGATTATGACCTGAGCAGAAGGCATATGCTTAAACGACTGGGCCACCCAGGTGCCCCAGGAGGCAGGCTCTTAAGGTAAAAGATTAGAGACAGAAAATGTTCAAAGATAAACAAATAAATGAAAGAGGTTATTTTGGGCTATTAAGAAAATACGGCAGAGTAATGTGAACTAAAGGAGTAAAATGGGGAAGTTTCTCCTGTTGGTGAGGTAGTCAGAAAATACCACACTAGGTCAATATATCTACATATAAAATAGTGGCTGGCATAGGGTTAAAAGATATTTTCCGTCCTCAAGAAAAACAACATCGAAAAAAATACATGAAAATAAAATTGCATAATGAAATTTCATAAATGGCATGATTGGAAATATGGACAAGGAAACAAATTTTACCAGTGCAAGAGGCCCATTTGTCTGTTTGTCTGTATTAGCTTTTTGAAATGAGTTTTGGAAATAAACAGATAAAATGTGCAATATAATATTCAGAATGCTGTTGTAATATAATTAAGCTTATTATTTGTCATTATTTCAACTTGTTTATAATTAATTCAGTTACAAATTGCCTCTTATGAATGTACTTAGCTAAATTTAGTTGCAGATAGATTCATTCATTTCAGAAAGACTAAAGGTCATGAAGAAAATAATTATTCAGAAACAGGAAGCAAGATCAGTTTAATGGTATCATATAATTAGATACAGTTTGGGCTTGGAGAACATGATAAATGTTGAAAAAAACAAGAGGCGGGTACTTGGTTGGAATAGTTATTGATGGGCTAGAACATGAGAAGCATGTTCAAATTCAAATCATAGAGTTGGTTCAATTCTACCTAAAAATATTTCTTGAACACACATAGATGAGGAATTATTTAAAACTTAAGGGTAATCATGACACTACATTTTTACTCTAAAACATTCAGCATAATGTTAATAGCATAGACTCTGGGATCAGGCTCCCCAGGTTGGAATCCAAGTTCTATGACCTACAAATGTTCTGTACCTCAGTTTCTTTATCCTTAAAATATTTTTTGATAATTTTTAAATGTTATAGGAGATAAATGAACAAAGAACAATTATGAAAACTAATAAACAATTATTAGCTAGCTTTAATGTAAATAAGCACAATACTAGCTCTTGAGAGAGATGGAAGGTTCTGTGAAATTCAAGAAAATGGGGAGGCTGTTCTTCAAAAAAATGGATCAGAAAAGGCTTTTAATGAGCTGGGATTGAGCTGTGCCTATGCATAAGTAGCATCCTAACATGTAGAAATGAAGGGGAAAACGCAAGATCAAAAAGAGGGAGATGGAAAAGGAAGGCTCTTTTAGGGGCAGTCAGGTAAATTCATTTTTCTGGAGTGATGGTACTCGGCTTGAAAAAGTGGGAGTTTAATTTATTCACTCTTGAATTGATTCATTTATTAAACCAGTTTTTTTTTCCAACTCTGTGTGAGCTATGAGAATATAGAAAGAGGAAGAAAATAATGCGGGATGGAAAGATGCTTTGGATACAGATTGTAGGTTGTCTGCAGTACCTGAGATTCAGTATTATTCATTCTCTAGATGAAAGAGGGCTCTAATCCACATGACACTGGGGATGAGAATATTAAGCAGGAACATAATGAGAAAAAGTTGTCTAAGATGTTTAATTCCACAAAAAGTGCCATCCCAGGAGGGCATGAAGAAGCTCTTCTAGCATTGTTACCCTCACAGTGTACGTAACATATTAGAATGGTTAAAGGAAAAGATGATTAAACACTTACTGAAATTTCGTACAAAACCTACTATCACCAACCAATATGTGTGTTTGTTACGCATTTCTAAAAAGGATTTGTAAGAGATGAAACATTCCCTGATAAGAATAAATGTAAAAGTGAGCTTACTGCAGGCAGACTTACCGAAGCTTGCAAAGAAATGATTCCAAGGAAGACAGGTTAGCTTCCAAGGAAGACATGCACAGGCTTAGAAAGTCTAGACTTACAACATTGTGTTCAGATAACTAGAATGTCAATGAATACATTATTACATAATACGATCTATGTATTCAAAAAGTATTCCCTACAAATATAAGACACTTACATTGGGGGAAAAAGGGCTAACGTATCTTTTCACATAAATCAATGACACCTTTATTCCAACAGCAACTACAGCTATGTTCAAATGTTCAAGAGTATAAAAGAATAACTATTTGCATGTTATCTTAGAAGTATTTGATTTGGAATACTGTATTTAAAAAAAAAAAAGCTTAACTGCAAAGAAATAAAAATCCAGCTTGAATAGGAACTGAAATAAAATGGCTGGAAAGATTTTTAAGAACTTGAATGTTTAAACATGACTGTTTCTAACGAGAACATCTTCTAGAGATTTCTTTAAAGCATCAGCATTATTTTAAGAAACACTTGTAAGGCCTCCAATTCATCCCCAGAAAGCTGATGTGCTAAACGAACAACTGAGGCCAATTTAGTTCTACAGGGACATAAAAAGTACTTCTCCGAGAAAGCTGGCTATTCCTAATAAAATATAAAAGATCTGCTAGGGGGAAAGATTAGTGAGACAATAAAAATAAGAGAAGACAAGTTATAAATACAAAATGGCAAAAGAAGAAATAAATGTCAACATGTAAAAAATACTCTCCCTCAAGCAACAATGTATTTTCAAATATATTCAAGGAAACAGCACATATACTCATTTTTCCCTTTATAAATGATAGTGAAACAGGGAGAATAGTTTAGGAACTCATAGATTTGACATGTATTTGGCATCCATGTATAAAGAGCAGTGTTTGGTTTCTGATAGGGAATCTCGTTTTAAGTTTTGATTCACAGTTTATGGGAATATGGACCATTTTAGCTTGGTTCAGTAGTTAGAAAAAGAAAATAACCTTTTGTCTTACATTCAGCTCTTGCAAGAATCCAGATCTTACCAGGAAAAAAAAATAAACAAATATATATGTAAAAGTAGGAAATAATTGGCCAAATACAGGTATTTCAAGTATTTAAACAAAGTGTCTGCATTTCTTATTCACTGTTACCTTACAAAATTTACCTTAAAGCAAACTTATTCAGAGCAGAATAAAACTACTAAAATATTAAAATCACCAAAGACTCAATTTATAAAATAAAAAATAGACATAAATTTTGCTATCAAGATGCTATGCAGTGAATCATTTGATGGAATGATTATTGCTATCTTGCCCATGAGACCTCAGATACTAAGACAACCATCCGTCAATTTACATAATATGGTGAGTGCTGAGAAAGGGATGTTTGCACCCCACGCCACTATTATTTTTTTAAACAAGAGCATATTCATCAGTAGACATATTTTAAGTTGTTAAAGCAAAGCACTATTCTATTGGCCAATTTTAGACATGATATTGATCAAGTCTTAATGCAGAATACCTCATATCCCCTCTTTGTCTTTTTAAAATAAGGGGCATTTAATATCTTGCCTCAAATATGGGACCATATTCCTTTCACTGCCCCATTTGAAATCATTGACACTAACGTAGCATAATTGGTGGGTATGTATATGTATCACATCTCAATACCAAAAAAACACACTACGGTCAATTACTTTTTTAAACCACTAAATAAAATGAAGTAGAAGGCAACATATGGGAAAGGCAAATGTGAAAGGCAATACTAAACCAACTGGTGGTTGGTGGTTCTAGCCACAAGTTTGGAGCCCTCTGAAATTAAATGATGGTTCTCTATGTTCACTTATCGCCAAACTGGGAATGTTCTTCAATTAACCAAAACCTATAAAACTTTACACTCAGTATAACAAGAAAAAGGGACTCATGTGCTCATCCCTCTTTCTCTTGCTCTTGTTCTCATTCTTGTATCATCTCTTTACCATATATTTATCAGCACTTAATCATGTATACCAAGCATGTTCATAACATCACATGTGACTTAAGGTCCCTTCTACATAGGGTCACATAATTCTATGATAGACCCTATAAATAAGGTTCAAAATGGAGTAAATAATTTTGAATTTACATTTTCTGAATCATTCTTTGCATTTTAGGTTAAATATACAACTTGTTTCAAGCAAATGGTACCTGCATATTTTTTCCTAGTGGTGCTCTGAACTCACTTCTACTTAGGAACATGTAGGTAATGACAGTACTCAGGAAACATATGATTTCCTTTTTAAAAATAGGAATCTAAGCTATTCAATAAAGATGAGGATAATGACGTTGTTTATGAGTAAGCTCTTATTTATAAAAAGTGGACCTAATGCAGCATAATCTATAGCTTTCTCTTAAGTTTCAAAATTAAGCACTGCTCTTCAGACAATGTTCAGCAAGTTTCACGTCTCTCAAAAAACTTTATAATAGGAACTTAGTAGTAGAGTGTTATAGTTTTACCCTCAGTTGATGACTTAAAGCACAAGTAATCTAAATTGTTGGTTGTGGTTGGATCTACTTGCTTTAGAAAACGTATAAGCATAAATCTTGTCTGGATGGAGGCATTCTACTTCCCCAAGGAGGGGACCTTAGTAGGCATGGGGGACACTGCATAAAAATTTGCATATTTATCTATAATGTGTTCTAGGACTACTGAAGTTTTATTTCTATCTTTTCTCCCAGAAAAGTAAAAACAGTTCTGGGAAACTTGAACTGGTATGTTGATATAAAAGGTGAAATATTTATATGATCTGAAGAGAAACCAGAGGATTAAGGTCTTGACATTTGGGGCAGATAGTACATGGCAAGTATGTAGACCAAGATATTTTAATCACAAGCTGAAAGATATAGCCTGTAAAAAAAAAATCTTAAAGCAGAACATGCAGAATTGTTAACTGTAACTTGAGAAAGCAACATATTTTTATTATGCAATGAGTTTTTAATCACCTATTATTTAGAAAATACTATTTAAAATTTGTTACAAATAATTGAGAAAAAAGAATTATGAAAGCTAGAATTAAACAACAAGGAACAAGGCCAAACTATTCCATATATATTGAATTTATAGCATCTGAATTCCATTTGTTAAAAGATTTTATTTGAGAGAGTGTGTGAGTGCATACATGAGTGGAGGGGCGGGGCAGAGGGAGAGACAGAATCCCAAGCAGACTCCCCGCTGATTGTGGCCACCATGAGGGGTACAATCTCATGACCCATGAGTTTATGACCTGAGGTAAAATCACGACTTGGCCTTTTAACCGAGACACCCAGGTGCCCCTACACATTTTTTTAAGCATGCATGTATTATGTATAAAAGCACCTTATATTCTTCATGACTTAATTTGCTTTATATTTAAAGTGCATCTCTTTTAGATAGCAGAGTTGAGTTTTGCTTTTTCATACTGTACTTATTTGTGAGAGCTGCCAAAATGAAATACCACAGATCGAGTAACTTAACAGAAATTTATTTTCTCATGATTCTGGAGGCTAGAATTTCAAGATCAAGGTATTGTCAGGTTTGGTTTCTTCTGAGTGCTCTCACTTTGGCTTGAGATGCCTGCCTTCTCACTATATCCTCACATGACCTACCCACACTGTGTGTACTTGCGTCCTATTATAACTTTATATTTAAATAGTTTATATCTTTGGAATTTATTAATAAAGGAAAATCAAGTATTTTTTCTGTCACTTCATTCCTTCTTTCTGATATCATTTGTCTTCGGCCTAAAATGCTTGTTAGAATTTCTTATAGCACAGGGATTTATCTTGCTATGGATTCACCATGTTTCTTAATTTACATTAATTATTCAATAAATTTGGGAAATTTCCAGCTAGCATTTTTCTAATGTTTCATATGCCATTCTCTATTTTTAAGATTCTGAATCTGCACATGTTAAAATGACTGATATTATCTCACGTTTCACTGTTTTAAACTTTCCTCCTGCTTAGATGTATTGACTTTATCCTTTGTTTGATCTTCAAATTTAATTCCGCTGGTCTTTAGTTTACTGATATTTTTCTCTGCAATCTCCCATTGGCTGTTAAGGATTCATTTTTTAAAATTTAGACATTTTATTATTTATGAATATAGAAGATATACTTCAAGTTTTTATAGATACTTTCCAATAATGTATTTCATTAAAATATATTTCCATTATGTATCATGAACTAAACGATCTTGACATTTGATACTGTATGTAAAGCCATTACTTTAATGAATTTACAGATTTACTTAATGGTGAAGCTGAAGAATAACACTGGACTTTCAGCTGATTTTCTTTTTGATCAAAAGGGACAGAGTTAAATTAGCATTAAACAACTAAAAGCAAAAATATTTAATAGTGTAAATCTATTAATAAAAAACTAATGAAAAATTATGTCTGATTCTGATACTAACTGGCATCAGTCAGCATAATTTGATCTTAAATTTTATTTCTTTTTAACATACATTAGCAAAGTAGGAAATTTGATAAAAACAATCAGTTTTCAATGTTAATTTCTCATGAACGGGCAGCTTCTTTTCTCCATGTGTTTTTTTGACGAATCAGTTAGACATTGAGTTCATTGAGCTCATGTTCAATTCAACCTTCTTCTTCTACCACAAGTAACTCAAGGACTAGATGCTAACAATGATGTTGTTGTAAACAAGCAGTTAGTCAGGCTGTCCTCCCGTCACTTACCATTTAAGTTTATTGCACATGATATATATTATGACAAATATTTGAAAAGCAGATGGAAAATAGGGTATTTTTTAAATAAAAATGATTTTAAGAGCAGTTAATTATAAATGACATATTTTTAAAAATGCGAATTTAATACGTATTGGTTTATAGAGAATTTTTTTAATGTTTCATACTTCCAATAAACTGAAATGCAGTAAAAATGATTCTTCTTAAGGTCAGTGGTACACATTGCAAGTACACTAAATTAGTAGCTATAGGGCTCAGGATATTAGCATGAATTAAAATTCCGACTATTCTTACATATGAAAAAACATTTTCGCATTGCCTTCTCTCTTACCTAATGGTATGTTTCACTTAAAATGACAACATTTTACAATGGAAAGAAAACTTAATTAAAGTTCTAAGCCACTCCTTTTTAGAAATGAGATAACTTCTATGCGTGGATGTGTACCCCACAAAATTCAAAAGCTGAAAACCTAATGCCCAAGGTCACAGTATTAGGGGGTTAGGTCTTTATGAGGCAATTAGGTCATGAGGACTGAATCCTATGAATGGGACCAGTGCCCTTATAAAAGGGACCCCAGAGAGCTAGCTTGTCCCTTCTTCCACAATGAGAGGACACAGTGAAAACTGGCAATCTGCACTGGAAAAGGGCCTTCAGCAGAACTTGACCATGCTGGGATCCTGATTTAGGACTTCCAGCCTGCAGAACTGTGAGAAATTTCTGTTGTTTCTAAACCATCCAGTCTGTGGTATCGTGTTCTAGCGGACTGAGTGCTGCTAACCTAAGACGCTAACCTAATGATGCTCTGAAACCTGCCTGTGGCCACAGATGGGAAGCATCCGACAGGAGACTGGAATTGGGTCTGTGTAGACCTAGTTCCAGAATACCTCACCTTTCTAACTTATAGCAGACTTTTAAGAGAAATTCTTTGCATTTTCCTAGTGAGGCGTATTAAACTTTTCCATGCAACTTAACAACAGTGTTATACATAGAGAAGCAATGGCCAGGGTTCAAACAGAATCTGGCAAATGCTTGGTAAAAATAAACTTAAATTTCCCTTTAAAACCTAAGATAAAACCTGCATGTGTATGTGAACGTATTTTCTTGAAACAGTAAATATTCATATAGGTTAAGAAATATAACAGTTATTTTTTACAGAACATTAAGGTGATCGTTCTTAAAGACTGTTTTTAAGTTTTATGCCATGTACTCTTAAATAAAAGATTATATCCATAATATCATATTTTTAGGAAGAGAACTTTGTTTCAATGACTGTCATTAGATAGAATAAGGTTTGCTTCCTCCTAAACTGAAAGTAGCAAATGTGAAAAGCAAAAAACAAAGATGCACAGATGTTGTAAGCAATCTCTAAGATGGCCCCCAATGGTCCTGGCCTTCTGGTATTCTTACCCTTGTGTAATTGCCTCCAGTTGAGTGTGTGGACTACACTTACTAACTTCTAACAAGGAGAATGCAGAAGTGATGGGATATCACTTCCAAGATTAGGTCCTAAAAGACTTGTCTTCTGTCCTCAGGGCTTCCTGTCTCTCATCTACAGCAGCCATGTTGTGAGGTCACTGAGGTAGGCTATAGAGAGACCTAAAGTGGTAAGGACCCAAGGCCTCCCAGTAGCCATGGATGTGAGCTTAGAGGAGTATTATTCTGCCACAGATTAGTCTCCAGTTGCTTGATGTCCAGGCCAACAGCTTACCCGAAAATTCATGAGACACTCTGAGCCCCAGCACCCAGCTAAGTTGTGCCCACATTCCTCATACACAGCAACGATGACGTGATAAGTTTGTTGTTTCAAACCTTGAGATCAGGGGGTAACTTTTTACATAGTTGTGCATAGCTACCATAATACAGTTGAACAGAAGCAAAAACCAAAACTCAAGGGTATCGTCATTATTTTCTTTCCCATTCCCAAAATATTGCTTTTGAGAAATAGCTTTTAGCTAAAGGTCAAAATCAATCTTAGCTTTCCTTTTAAAGACTAACTTGGTGTTTGCTTCCCAGAAGAGTATTTATGTTTCCATAAACTTTAAGGCCACACTAGGTTTCATGTATGTTAAATAACAAAATCACTCTGCAAATTACACTGCTTTTTACTTCTTCTAATCACCTGGGATAATGGAAGAGAAATTGTTTGCCAGTTGAGTTCCCCCGAAGTAACATGCCACAGCTAATCAGTGTTCGCGCTCTGTAGTTACAGAGAGACTGTTAGCAAGGGGTTCCGCTTTATGATGCTGTGGGGCCGCCATTATTCACCCCTGGTTTAACACCATGTAGAGGTGGCAATAGGAAATCTAATGAAGAAACCAGCAAGCCTGGAGTAGTAATTTCAGGAGAAATCATGCATGGTTGTTTGAATAGGGTTGAGTAAGAAGTGACATTTTGCGTTATTGACTGTTGTATAGGTGCTTTACCCTCTCATCCTTTGTACGTTTATGCCACTGTGATTCCTTCTGTTTTAGTAAGCATCAGAGCATATTATCACCAGAGCCCTATCTTTGTGCCAGACTTCTCTGCAGCTGTTCCAGTAATAATTTTTTTACTAAACAACAATCTCTAAAAAAGGCTCGGAGAAGCTGTTCTACTCTTAGTCTGGCTCTGTTTTAAATTTTTTATTGTTTTCCTACAAAATCAGATTGCCTAGCTTAAAATACTTAGGAATTTTTTTCTTCTTCTAAACTTGCCTATCTGTTTTCTCGCTAATTGAAGTAGAACATTTTACATATTTTATTAGGGTTGTGATATAAACATAAAGTCAAATGTTCCTCTTTTATGAAAGGTAAGCTCAGGCTTGTCAACAGAATTGAAGCAACGCTATTATAAGCACATAAAATCTGGACTGGGTAATTTATAACATCTTGTCCTGTTAAAAAAAAAATCTATATGCTTGAACTTCAAAGGTAATCTAAGTTTACTTTCTTTAAACAAACTTAAAATATTGAATGTTTTGGCCTAGATTTTAAAACTTTTTGAAGTTCACAGAAAGAAAAAGAACTACCACATTGATCGATTACCTTTACTATCGGATACAAATAGCAATATTTCTATTACTTTCCTGTATCTTTTAACAAACACTTATGGAAGATAGGAATGTGTTCTGTTTTATCAAACTAAAGAGGATATTTCTATGTCAAGGATTTAAAACAGTGAGTCACTGGTGTAAATGTTGAAGAGAAGTGCTTAGTCACCACCTGAAATTTAACTTTACCATTTTTAAAACTGTGATTCATCATTCTTGGTTGAAAATCTATAGCTAAGGTAACTATTGTTTATTTCCCTGAGTACTCCAGTTCAATGCTAACATAGATTTTTTTTTAATGAGCAATTTTTTGAAGCAAATTTAACCACAAATCACAAACCAGATTAAAACAAATCAGCTTTCTCAAATATCTAAAAGCAAAATTATTCTAATTCTTTAGGATATTATGTACATCTGAAGCATAACTTCTGTAATTGTGTTGAAACTTTAGACTCCATTGCCCCATGGCAAGGACATAAAGCAGTTCATTTAGCTGATAGGTCTCTGAGAGACCAATTGAAGCTACTCAGTTCAAATGGGAGAAAAGAATTCAATCCAGGTGCCTTATTGAGTGATTTCTTAGCTTAATCAAGAGGGCTGCAAAATGAGCCTGGTGATATTTCATCTGAGATATAACTGTTAAAGAAATAGACTCATGGGTGAAGGTGAAAGGTGCACGGACAGAATAATTTCCTTTTCTCCCATTTAAACATGTATTTCTCATTGTGGCCCATCTCTATCAATACCCGTAACTTGTAAACATTCCCGATGACTCTTAACAGTGATGCTAAATGGAGTCTATCGCATAATGTATCGGTGCCCAAATTTCAGTAGCCTTCTGACTTACAGAAATAAACATTTTGATTTCCAACTCTCAGAGTTTCTGCCTTTTGAATGCTATAAAGTCTGTTTTTCTACTGGGTTTCCCTTCCTAAAAAATTTCAACACGTTATTGAACAATGCTTGCATGCTCCACAAAACTGTCCAAGTGATGGCTGACCTCCTTTAGAACTGTTCCTGCAGAGCCCTGTGGGCCCCTGAAATCAACTGCATGCTCCTTCTGTAGGCGTATATCCCCTCCAAGCTCTAGGCCATTTCGTCCCTCAACTTCACCAGATCATGTGAAGTCCAGACTGGGATCACAAAAGACACAGCATGCATGGCAATAAGAGAGACATGATGAGACTATGGTACACACTAGTTGTAAGTGGTTACTTCTTCCAGGCTGTTCCTTGATTTGCAACTTCAGCCTTGAACCCAACACATCCCAGATATGGCAAATAAGTCTTCCCTTACTCACTATATTGTGTTAGCAGTGCAGGAGGGAGAGAATGGTGGCTCCAACACGTGCGTATTTCTGTGTTTTTCTAATGGAGAACTAGAAAGATTTGGAATGTGTTTTTAAGTGAATACTGGATTTATTGATGGATCGGATGTGGAGGTGGTGGCAGATGAGGTTAGCACACAACACTTTGATGGAATGGATGTGGGAAATCAAGAAAAGCTCTTTTCCCGGTTTTGAACATCTGGAAACCCTCTCTCCCCCACAGTCAGTGCACAGCTATTCCAGTTTTTCCCTAAAACTGTACAGGCTTATTAAGGGCTGGAAGGAAATGCACCATTCATTACCCACCATTTCACGGTTATCTTATTCCCTTAAAAGCCCAAATGGTTAAACCATAATAATTCTTGTTTAAATGGACAGGTTGTAATTTGCTTCCTTAGATTAATAAAGTTGCCTAAGTAGAGAGATTTTAACATATAAAAAGTCAATAGCTGGATGCTTGTTTAAATGGACATATAAAAAGCACAATATAGGAAGCACAGTGAATCAGCCATGAAAACCCATCAATATTTAATCTGTTACTACATTTTGTAAAATGGCTGGACAGATTTTCATTGAATTTATTTATTTATGTTTTTATTTTTCCTTGAATTTAGAGGGCGGGGACATTAAAATGTCTTTTGGTGCCCTTAGATTCCCTCAAAGACAGAGGCAGACATTCTTCAGCAAAGCTAACACTGTGGGATAGGAGAGACCATGGTGACACACATTGCTCAGTGAGATGTCTCTCTCTCAACGAGGACTGCCTCAGAGGTCTTCCTGACCATAATTTGTAAGCCACCACCCCTCACTCTAGCCTCTCAACCTCCTTTATCTTCTTCACAGCTCTTATCACTATCTGGCCAAGTTATGTGCTGACTTCTTTACTTTTTATTGCCTGCCTCTTTTCCCCAGGTCCAGAATGGAGGGTAGGTTTTGCTATGTTTTGCTTACCATTGTATCTCCAGCACAGACTAGCAACTTATACACAGGGAGCAAGCACCTCAGATCTCTTGTGAAAGACGTATATGGACGAATAAATGCTCTGCGTTTGATTCTGGCTGTGGTAGCTAGCAAAATCTGTCATTTAGCTTCTATTCACGCCTTAGCCTTTTAAAGACAAAACAGGGAAATGTCAACTTCATTGTCATTTCGGACATCCCTGACCTAGTAGGTGATCAATGATTACGTTAGCACATAGACTACCATCATATCCCATCAGTAACACAACATCAGGAATAGAGACATGGAATGAATAACAAAATATTTACTTAAAAAAAAAAAAACAGTAAGAATTAGAGATGCAACTTACAGTAAAAAAAAAAAAGTCACCTTATATGTTTCATGTTTTAAAATTCTGCCAGTTTAAAAGCATATTCTGAGGAAAATAGTACAATATTCAATGAGGGATGTGATGGTCATTAACTGTAATAAAGCAATTAAAAACTTTCAAGTATTTTAACAATTAGCAAAATAGATTACAGCTGATAATATGGTAATAACTTTGTATGGTGACAGATGGTAACTAGACTTATTGATGGGATCATCTTGTAATGTATAGAAACATCAAATCTCTATGATGTACACCAGAGATAGAATATTGTATGTCAATTAATACTTCAACAAAAAAAGAGACTAAATTACCTAAGCAATTTGTTATGGATAATTTCAGTAATCTCACTTCACCCTTTTATGCAAACTTGTGTTTATAAAAAGTTCAGAGATTATACTAGACACGAAATTAAAAATAACAATTTAACTAAAGTCATTTACTTCCACATAGACCCTATTTGTTTCAAGAAAAATCCTACTGAAAATTCTTCACATATTTGAGAATAAAGTTAAAACAGTAACTTTGCCACTTCAAAGTTCCCAGGGGAGGAAAATCTCCAAAATCACTTATGACATCTATAATAAATCATCTCTCATCTGGTCTGAAAATGAATATAAAAATACAAAAAAATGAAGTGTTCAAGTAAATGAGGTACCAAAAACATATTTTGTTTCCAAAAATCAGACTTCATAATAACAGGCTTTCAAAAATGCATTAAGTGTAAAATATGCTTAACAACAACAAAAGTAAACTTGTTCTAAAACAAGGCAATTCCTTAGAGTATTGACTTTATGGAGGCTAAAGCTTTAATCAAATTTGCTGAAATAATTGTGTTGGAACACCAAATATTTTGACTAATTAAAAACAAGCTGCTTTTGAGAACTACCCAAGGTACAAACGAGAGAAACAACTTTTCTTTAAAAAAAAATCTTGTTGCAAAGCATTTTTCTTCTAAACAATTTATTCTGTAAAATAGAGTTAGTGTAAAATATAGCTATCTAGTGAGCCAGTTGCAAATAAGCACGGATTGGGATGTGTAACTATGAAAAGAATAGACGGCAAGAGTGAGCTAGTGGCTGGCAAAGTGAAGAATTTCATTCCTGCATTATGTATCTTCAAACTTGTAAAATTTTACTAAAATTTCAAATAGTAAGTGTGCTGATCATTTTAAATTCTTTATCACACATGTTCTTTCTTTAAGGTGTATGTTAAGGAATGTATTGTTGATTTTAAGAGACCAACATTTATCTTCCAAAAAATGTCTATTGGGTAAACCACTGTTATGTGATACAAAATACAAAAAGGACTTTCACGCTCGAGCTCTCGGTTCTTAACACAATGCAGATGCTCTGAATTTGATACTGAACTTTGTAACGTGGCCTCCCACCAGGACACCTCTAGAGGGATTCCTGGTGAGGAGGAGCACATGGAATTTATTTATTTAACAATGCTTTATGATTCTTTATTGCAGCAAAAGTCATGCCAGCTCGACTACAACCCTGACTGTCCTTTTCAAAGCATTAGCTTGACCCATGTTATTGTCACAATAAGAAAATCTTTGATACTGAGTTGTTTTATATAAATGTACTACGAAATGGCCTTTGAAAATGGCACAGATTCTTTGATAAGAGCAAGGGTTTCAAAAAGTGCAGATCTTGACTCATTTTCATACACACTGTGATGCATGGTGAGCATAAACATTTTAAGAGTAGGAAATTTGCATGAGAAAACACTGAAATTAGCATTTTATCAAGTAAATACATTTTGCTTAGCTTTCTCTTGGTCACGCTTCTCTTTTCCTGTTTCTTCTTCCAAGTTTTTATTTAAATTCAAGTTAGTGAATATATACTAGTGTAATATTAGTTTCAGGAATAGAATTTAGTGATTCATCACTTACACATAACCAATACTCATCACAAATGCCCTCCTTAAAGCCCATCACCCTCATTTAGCCTATCCTCCTACCCACCTCTCCCCTAGCAATGCTCAATTTGTTCTTTGTAGTTAAGAGTTTCTTATGGTTTGCCTCCCTGTTTTCATTTTTCCTTCCCTTCCCATGTTCATCTGTTTTGTTTCTTAAACTCCACGAGTGAAATCATATGGTATTTGTCTTTCCCTGACTGATTTGTTTCACTTAGAATACACTCCAGCTCCATCCACAACATTGCAAACAGCAAGGTTTCGTTCTTTTTGATGGGTTAGTAATATTTCAGTGTGTGTGTGTGTGTGTGTGTGTTGTCATACATACGCGCACACACACCCCACCTCTTCTCTATCCATTCATCTGTTGATGGACATCTGAGCTCTTTCCATAATTTGGCTATTGTTGATTGTGCTGCTATAAACATTGGGGCACATTTGCCCCTTTGAATCAGTATTTTTGTATCCTTTGGATAAATACCTAGTAGTGTAATTGCTGGGTCGTAGGGTAGCTCTATTTTTAACTTTTTGAGAAACCTCCATACTGTTTTCCAGGGTGGCTGCACCAGTTTGCACTCCCACCAATAGTGTGAGAGAGTTTCCCTTTCTCCCTGCATCCTCACCAACATCTATTGTATCCTGTGTTGTTAATTTTAGTCATTCTGACAGGTGTGAGGTGACGGTAGCTCATTGTGGTTTTGTTTTGTATTTCCCTGATGCCGAGTGATGTTGAGCATTTTTTCATGTGCCTGTTAGCCATTTGCGTTTCTTCTTTGGAGAAATGTCTGTTCATGTCTTCTACCCATTTCTTAACTAGATTATCTGTTTTTTGGGTGTTGAGTTTGATAAGTTCATTACAGATTTTGGATACTAGCCCTTTATCACATGCATCATTTGCAAATATCTTCTCCCATTCCATAGACTGCCATTTAGTTTTGTTGATTGTTTCTTTTGCTGTGCAGAAGCTTTTTATCTTGAGGAAGTCCCAATAGTTCATTTTTGCTTTTGTTTCTCTTGCCTCTGGTGATGTGGCTGGTAAAATGTTCCTGCAGCCGAGTTCAAAGAGGTTGCTGCCTGTGTTCCCCTCTAGGATTTTGATGGTTTCCTGTCTCACGTTAGGTCTTTCATCCATTTTGAGGTGATTTTTGTGTACGGTATAAGAGAGTGGTCCAGTTTCATTCTTCTGCATATGGATGTCCGATTTCTCAACACCCGTTTGTTGAAGAGACTGTCTTTTTTCCATTGGATATTCTTTCCTGCTTTGTCCAAGATTAGTTCACTGTAGAGTTAAGGGTCCATTTCTGGGCTCTGTATTCTGTTCCACTGATCTATGTGTCTGTTTTTGTGCCATTACTATACTGTCTTGATGACTCAGCTTTGTAATACAGTTTGAAGTCTGGAATTGTGATGCCCCCAGGTGTTTTTTGTTTTTTGTTTTTTTTTAACATTACTTTGGCTATTTGGGGTCCTTTCTGGTTCCACACGAATTTTAGAATTGCTTGTCCTAGCTCTGTGAATAATGCTAGTGTTATTCTGAAAGGGATTTCATTGAATGTGTAGATTGCTTTGGGTAGTACAGACATTTTAACAATATTTGTTCTTCTAATCCATGAGCATCGAATGTTTTTCCATTTATGTCTTCTTCAGTTTCTTTCATAAATGTTAGAATGTTGGTTAGGTGTATTCCTAAGTATCCTATGGTTTGTTCTGCAATTGTAAATGGCACTGATTCCTTGATTTCTCTATTGTTTCATTATTGGTGTATAGAAATACAACAGATCTCTGTGCGTTGACTTTATATCCTATGACTTTGCTGAATTCATACATCAGTTCTAGCAATTTTTTGGTGGAATCTTACGGGTTTTCTTTTTTTTATTTTTTTTAATGATTTTTTTATTATATTATGTTAGTCACCATACAGTACATCCCCGGTTTCCGATATAAAGTTAGTTGATTCATTAGTTGCGTATAACACCCAGTGCACCATGCAATACGTGCCCTCCTACTACCCATCACCGGTCTATCCCATTCCCCCACCTCCCTCCCCTCTGAGGCCCTCAGTTTGTTTCTCATAGTCCATAGTCTCTCATGTTTCATTCCCCCTTCTGATTACCTCCCCTTTCTTTATCCCTTTCTTCCCCTACCAATCATCCTAGTTCTTATGTTCCATAGATGAGAGAAATCATATGATAGTTGTTTCTCTGCTTGACTTATTTCACTTAGCGTTATCTCCTCCAGTGCTGTCCATGTTGCAGCAAATGTTGAGAATTCGTTCTTTCTGATAGCTGAGTAATATTCCATTGTATATATGGACCACAACTTCTTAATCCAGTCATCTGTTGAAGGGCATCTCGGCTCCTTCCACGATTTAGCTATTGTGGACATTGCTGCTATGAACACTAGGGTGCATATGGCCCTTCTCTTCACTACGTCTGTATCTTTGGGGTAAACACCCAGTAGCGCAATGGCTGGATCATAGGGTAGCTCAATTTTTAACTTTTTAAGGGACCTCCATACTGTTTTCCAGAGTGGCTGTACCAACTTGCATTCCCACCAACAATGTAGGAGGGATCCCCTTTCTCCACATCCTCTCCAACAATTGTTGTTTCTTGCCTTGTCTATTTTTGCCATTCTAACTGGCATAAGGTGGTATCTCAGTGCGGTTTTGACTTGAATTTCCTTGATGGCTAATGATTTTGAACATTTTTTCATGTGTCTGTTAGCCATTTGTATGTCTTCATTGGAAAAGTGTCTTCTGCCCATTTTTTGATTTGTTTATTTGTTTCTCGTGTATTGAGTTTGAGAAGTTCTTTGTAGATCTTGGATGCCAGCCTTTTATCTGTAGTGTCATTTGCAAATATATTCTCCCATTCCGTGGGCTGCCTTAGTTTTTTTGACTGTTTCCTTGGCTGTGCAGAAGCTTTTTACATAGAGTATCATGTCACCTGGGACGAGTAAAAGTTTGACTTCTTCCTTGCTGATTTGGATGCCTTTTCTTTCTTTTTGTTGTCTGATTGTTGAGGCTAGGACTTCTAGGACTACGCTGAGCAACAGTGGTGATAGTAGATATCCCTGTCATGTTCCTGACCTTAGGGGAAAGGCTCTTAGTTTTTCCCCATTCTGGATGATATTAGCTGTAGATCTTTCATGTATGGCCTTTATAAATGTTGAGGTATTTTCCTTCTATCCTTACTTTCTTGAGGGTTTTTATCAAGAAAGGATGATGCATTTTGTCAAATGCTTTTTCTGCATCTGTTGAGAGGATCATATGATTCTTATCCTTTCTTTTATTAATGTGGTGTATCACATTAATTGATTTGTGGATATTGAACCACCCCCGCAGCCCAGAAATAAATCCCACTTGATCATAGTGAATAATTCTTTTAATGCACTATTGGATTCGATTTGCTAGTATCTTGTTGAGAACTTTTGCATCCATGTTCATCAGAGATATTGGACTGCAATTCTCCTTTTTAGTAGGGTCTTTGTCTAGTTTTGGAGTCAAGATAATGCTGGCCTCATAGGAGTTTGGAAATTTTCCTTTTGTTTCTATTTTTTTGGAACAGTTTCAGGAGAATATGTATTAACTCTTCTTTAAATGTTTGGTAGAACTCACCCAGGAAGCCATCCAGCCCTGGACTCTTATTTGTTGGGAGATTTTTGATTACTGATTCAATTTCTTTGCTGGTTATAGGTCTGTTCAAATTGTCTTCCTGTTTCAGTTTTGGTAGACTGTATATTTCTAGGAATTTATCCACTTCCTCCAGGTAAACCAATGGCATATAATTACTCATAGTATTCTCTCACAATTTGTATTTCCGTGGTGTTGGTTGTGATCTCTCCTCTTTCATTTGTGATTTTATTTATTTGGGTTCTTTCTCTTCTTTTTGATAGGTCTGGCTAAGGGTTTATCAATTTTTTTAATTCTTTCAAAGAACCAGCTCCTAGTTTTATTGGTCTGTTCTCCTCTTTTTTTGATTCCTATATCATTTATTTTTGCTCTAATCTTTATTATTTCCCTTCTTCTGCTGATTTTAGGCTTTATTTGCTATTCTTTTTCCAACTCCACTAAGTATAAGTTTAGGTTGTGTATATAAGACTTTGCTTGCTTCTTGAGGCAGGCCTGTATTGTTATACACTTCCCCCTTAGGACTGCCTTTGCTGCATCCCAAAGGATTTGAACTATCATATTTTTATTTTCATTTTCTTCCATGTATTGTTTTTTATTTCTTCTTTAATTTCCTGGTTAACTCATTCATAGTTTAGTGGGGTGTTCTTTAACCTCCATGTATTTGTGGTCTTTCCAAATTTTCTCTTGTGGTTAACTTCAAGTTTCATAACATTGTGGTCTGAAGATATGCATGGTATGATCTCTGTCTTTTTGTACCAGTTGAGTCCTGATTTGCGACCCAGTATGTAATCTATCCTGGGGAATGTTCCATGTGCATGCAAAAAGAATGTGTATTCTGCTGCTTTAGGATGAAATGCTCTGAATGTATCTGTTAAGTCCCTCTGGTCCAGTGTATCATTCAAAGCCATTGTTTCCTTGTTGATCTTCTGGTTCTATGATCTGGCCATTGCTGTGAGTGGGTGTTAAAGTCCCCTGCTGTTATTGTGTTATTATCAATGAGTTTAAGCTTGTTATTGATTTATATATTTGGCTGCTACCAAGTTGGGGGCATAAATACTTACAATTGTTAGATCTTGTTGGATAGACCCCTTTATTATGATATAGCACCACCCTTCTTCATCTCTTATTACAATCTTTGGTTTAAAATCTAGTTTGCCTGATATAAGTATGGCTACTCTAGCTTTCTTTTGATGTCCATTAGCATGATAGGTGGTTCTCCACCCCTTCATTTTCAATCTGGATGTGTCTTTGGGTTTCTTGTAAGCAGCATATTAATGGGTCTTGTTTTTTTGTTTTATTTTGTTTTTTGTGTTTTGTTATCTATTCTGATACCCTATGTCTTTTGATTGGAGCATTTAGTCCACTTACAGTTAGAGTAATTATTGATAGATATGAATTTAGTGCCATTGTATTACCTATAAAGTCACTGTGCCTGTAGATTGCCTTTGTTCCTTTCTACTCTTTGTTGCTTCTACTCTCTTTCCCACTCAAAGAGTCCCCTTTAATATTTCTTGCAGAGCTGGTTCAGTGTTCATGAACTCCTTTAGATTTTGCTTGTCTTGGAAACGATCTCTCCTTCTATTCTAAATGATAGCTTTGCTGCATAAAATATTCTTGGCTGCATATTTTTCCCATTCAGCACACTGAATGTATCATGCCAATCTCTTCTGGCCTGCCAAGTTACTGTGGACAGATCTACTGCTAACCTTATGTACCTACCCTTCTAGGTTAAGGACCTTTTGTCCCTAGCTGCTTTCAGCAGTTCTCTGTGCCCCTTAGAATTGAATGCCCGTTTCCTTCCCCCAGATTAAGGAAGTTTTCATCTAAAATTTGTTCAAATATACCCTCTGCCCCTTTTCTCCATTCTTCTTCTTCTGGGCTCCTATGATATGGATATTATTGTGCTTTCTGGAGTTGCTGAGTTCCCTAAGTTTACATTTGTGATCTAATAGTTTTCTCACCCTATACTTTTCAGTTCATTATTTTCTCTAATTTTATCTTCTATATCACTGATTCATTCCTCTGCTTCTTCCATCCTCATTATGATTACATCCAGTTTTGCATCTCAGTTATAGCATTTATTTTGGCCTGACTAGTTTTTAGGTCTTTTATCTCTGCAGCCAGGGTTTCTTCTTTCAAGCCCAACTAGTATTCTTAGGACTGTTTGAAATTCTTGTTCAGATATATTGCTTATATCTGTTTTGAGTAAATCCCTGGCAGTGGTTTCTTCTTGATTTTTCTTTTGGGAAGAATTCATCCATCTTGTCATTTTGTCTAGGTTTCTGTCTTTTGTGTGTTATGAAAGTTTGCTGTGGTTCCTGCTCATAGTCCTCCACAGAGCTCTTCCTTGCTTGCAGTAGAAAGTGTCTGGACCTTTAACTAGTTGTACTTTGATTTGTTAAAATAAGCCTGGGGGGAGGGGCGCGGGAAGGGGAGACTGATCTGAGAAAAGGAAAAGGAACAAAAAAACCCCAAACAAAAAACTGTAAGCCTGATTCCAAAGAAAAAGAAAAAAAAAATTAAAAAACCCTCCTCCTATTTCCACCAGAACTAAAGCTGACGTTTTGGAGCACTTGATGATGAGGGGCCCTATGCTGGTCTTCTGGAGGAGAGGCCTGCCACACTGGCTCACAGACCTGCCATAGTAAATTATACCTGGGAGAGGGGGGCATGTAAGCAGCTCCAGCCTCCCCTGGGGACACAGTGTTGGTCACTGAAGTCCAACCATGCTGGTGAGTGGGAGGGAAATGGCATCACTCTGCTCTCTTATCCCCCAAGAGGGGAGCACGTGCCTGCCACTATTCAGGAAGTCCTCACAGAAAATTGAATGATCTCCCCTCTTGTGTCTCAGGCTTCTGTCAGATCCCTGTCCTCACCCCATCTGTGCCTGGGGCTATTGGCATGCTTGGTGCCACAGTTCTGTGTTTTATCTCTGGCACATGTCTGGGATCCAAAACTCCAAATCTTAAAGGAGCCAGCGTGTTGTGGACCTGCTCCCCTCCTCCAGACAGCCTCACTGCACTACGTCTGGTGCCACCTCATCCCAGGAAAGTAGTCACATGGCCACAGAAGTGCTTGGAGTTTATGGTGAAGCACAGCAAAAAAGCAACAACCAGGTTATCTTCCCTCTGTACACACCCCTGCCCCCCGACAACGAACAGCTGCTGGATGGCGACTACCGGGTCTTTTGTCTTTGGAGTGGCAATGTACCCTCTTTCAAGTATACTCCAAGAAGGGGAATGTTCTCACCCAGTGCAACTCAGGGGATCCCTACACCACACTGTCCACTCCCGGGTCTCTGCCATCCTCCTCCCCAGGACCACCGCCACTCCCACCTGGCTCATCTCAGGACAATGGAGTGGACTTACAAAACCTCAGAATTTAAGTTCCACTGCTTGCAAAAACTTGCAATAATGGTTTGGGGGAAGTGCTTTTCTTGAACGAACCTGATACACTGCTCTCTCCCCCTCTCCTTTCTCTCCTATCTCCCCAGAAAGGGCTCCCTTCCCTCTGTGGCACCATGGCTTTTTTTCTCCCATTCACATCTCCATACCTCATACCTGCCATATTCTCTACCTCAATTTTTTCAGATTTTTCTCTAATCCTCACATCTATTTCTTAGGTGTTCAAAATGGTTTGCTGTTAATCCAGCTGTGTTCCAGGGAAAAGGCAAGCCCAGGGTCCCCCCACTACTCTGCCATCTTAACTCCCTCCATGCTTCTCTACAACCTGACCAATGAGAATAGTCTTAGTTACCAATGTAAGGATTTCTTCATGTATCATTGACTTCCAGCAAAATGGAGATGATCTTGTTTAAAATTAGAATTCTTGTTTGAAAGCATTTAGTGAGGTAATAATGTTTTTTGCTGGCTTTGGTTTAATGGAAGATATGGGTACATTCAATAGTATTTATATGTTTTATACAGAACTACATTAAAAATACCTAGAAATTATGTAAATGTAAATATCTTTATTTCTGTATTTTCTATGGAAATATAGTGATGTACCATATGTTGGCTAATTGAATTTAAATTTAAAAATTGTAAAAAAAAAAAGGAAATATATTAGAGAGCGTTTATAAGTTATATTAAAACCCATAATATTGTTTTTGTAGAATAACACTTTATATATTGAAATTTAAAAAAAAATCTCAATCCACTGTGTGAAATTAAAAAAATCTTACAGTATTGGCTGTATCTATTAACATATTTGTGCCCCCTCAATTTTAGATGTTTTTGAAAAACATCTAAATAAGAGTCTTAAATTTTGCCCCTTATTACAAATCAAAATCATGTAGAAAGTTAAACATACTTTTGAAAATTACTTATGTTTTTGGCAGAGCATGACTCAGCCATCATTTTCACCTACAAATGTGAAAGAAGTTTTCTCTACGACAAAAAAATGTTTAAAATTTTCTCTGAAAGTTGTATCAGACTGGGTTTGGTTGAGAAAACAAAAACACTACAGTTATTATGGGATAAGGATTTTCATGTAGGAGTCCGCATTTCGCCCCACGGAGAAGGCGCTGAATGGAGTTCTGCAGATTAGGAAGGGGGCAGCCGGCAATCAGACACTACACGCACTACCTTGCTTCACCAGCAGGAGGTGCTGGAGCAGAGGTAGGTAGGCAGGCCCACAGCGCAGGGAAGCCTGCCAACCGCACGCAGGAAGCCCTCTGGCAACACGCCGCAGCAGTGAGGGGGTGAGACTCTGGAAATCCTGGCTTCTGCTTCACTTCCACCTTGCAAATCTCTCACAGCTTCCTCTCCTCTGCAAATAGCCCTGAGCAGCAGAGGAAAGGAATTCTGAGAAATGGAGTTGGCAGTTACTGAAGAAGTTACTGATGGTGGCAAGGTGATAACCACCAATGCAGTGTCAAAAATACACTCATGGTGCATTTACAGTACATCAAAATGGAAGGAAAAGTGTTAAATTCCCACACTATCTAGACTTTGCGCAGAAGAGGAAAGGCCTGGAAAGGGAGTGGCTATAGCACAGAGTCCTGTGGAAAGGGACAAGACTTGAGCCAGGTGCTTATGAAAGCTTTAAGTCAAAGTGGACACACATCGCAGGATTCCAGAGAAACTGGAAAAATGTCTCAAGTCCTTTCAAATGCAGGCCTGCTAGACAAATACTTCACCTCAACCCTTTCAATTTAAATGTTTTTGTTCTTCCCTTAAAATAAAAGGGAATAATATTGAAGCAGGAGTTGTCTCTATCATTACAATCAGTCCAGAATCTGAGAGGAGGTTTCCACTTAGGAAAAGAGAAATCATGTAAACGCAGAGGCTCACTGATTGAAGAGCAGAGAACAGGGATGGACAGCCACGTGTATCTAGTTCTTTGACTTGGCAATCACGTTTGCATGAGTCCTAGGGGTTTTTCAACTGTTCTGACTTTCAGAAGCCCTTTCCTCTTCATGATTTTGGTATAAACTATTTCCAGACTAACCATATGGTAGCATTAGTGCTCTGCCTTGTTGTAGGCAATGTATATGTATACAAAAAAAGCATCATGATTAAAAAAAAGTGGTAGTGAAAACAGTATCTGCCAGCAAGGAAAAACACTCTTGTGTTTTTAAAGAACAGTAATGGGTTGTGGTCCTGCAGAAAGAGATCAGCTTTTAAACTTTCTCCAGCGTCAACTTAAGCCTAATAACCTACTTATGAGGCCATAATAGTGTAGTGTCTTCAAATTAGGTGGAAGGTTTGTGGAAACTTTTAGCAATGCATCTCACTGATACTAAAATTGTATTATCCATTACAAAATAATCATACCTAGAGGAGCGATGGAGGACACAGTTAATTGAACTGTATTTCTAAGTAGTGCACATTTATGGAACATTTACCTTCTCAGAACCCTGGAAAATGCATGTATCTAAAAACAATTCTCCTAGTCATAAGGAGAAGTGGGGGAAAAAAAAAACACAACAAAATAGGATCTGTTCCATATATAATTAATGCATTTACATAATTGAGTCATCCAATCCCAAAATTTCATTTCTCCTTGAAACTCAGTCCAGAAAAAAAAAGGGGGGGTGAGAGGCAGATATAAACAGGTCTTCCACCTGGGTCTATTTCATTTTACTGAAAAGAAAGTATTTGTTTCTGTAATTGCTTTACTGCTCCCAGATAATGTTGTATCACTGGTGAGTAATTTGAGTTCGGTGAAAAGTTAAGAATTTTTTTTTAATGTTAATTACATTTGGGTTTTTGTAGTCACTGTCCTCAGGTTGAAAAAAATCTCTGAGGTGTCCATTTTGACTTGTGGCTGTCTTTAGTGCTCCGCAAGACTTATGATATTGTCTCTTCAAAAAATTCAGGGACAGAAAACTCCAGCACAAAATTTGAAACTGTGAAGCTCATGTTACTTAGCAGGGTATATGGTTGAAAGCTCCCAAAATCAAAGTTAGAAAGCAGATGTGCTAATTTCAGGTATGATTGTGAGCATTTAACTACTTTGAGCCTTCTCGTCCTTATTTGGTAATTTTTAGATCGACAAGAGATCCTTTTTTGGGGCAACATTTTATAATTCTGTCACTTTGTGTTATTTGCAGAACCGACACTGTTTGTGTGAGAAGGACTTTCAGAAGACTGTGCTCCTAAGCAGAGAAGAAGGTAAATCAGATGTCCCCATTCCCGACGGGGTCCTGAAGAATAAGAGAAATTCTCCTAGAGGTGTTTAAGGGAGAGATTCCTAAGGATTTACAAAAAGGAATCCGACTATCTCCCCCGTGGGAACAGAGGAAGCGGTATAGTGCCTACAGAGAACAGAAACACAGATGTTTACTAATCGATTAGCTTTTGGTGATGTTCCTCCCCACATCTGGAGACTACTAAGAAAAATCTAGTAGTGGTTAAGACCTCTGGAAGCCTGACTTTCCAGCTTTGCCATCCCCGCCAAAAATCCCACTAACCGAGCAAGCGCAGACAGATTACTCAACCTGTTTCCTCATCTATATGCCAGCGGACAGTTCTCCACGATGCTTCCACATGCTTGTGACAGATCTTGCCCTGGCCTAACTTTCCAGAGGTTTGGGTACCAAACAGTCTTGAAAGATAAAGATAGGGTCTCCCTGTGGGTCACATGGCAGCTTTCTTTTCTGATTTGGATCAGAGAAGATATATATAGATCTCTCCAACTCCGAAGTTGGGCAAGTTGGCTAGCAGACTCCTTTATAGGTCAGGGTTTTAACTAAGTTATTGTTTATGATTTATGACACAAACAGACTGGGTACCCAGCATCCACCTGGCCCGCCAGGGCATCTCCCACTATGGGAATTGGGGAGACCAGGGGAACTGATATGAAGTTCATGGTGCTGCTGCACCATTAGCGATGAAGGCCTTTGTCTCTAAGGTGCATGTTTTCTGTCAGCATCTATCTAACTTTATCAGGGTAACCAATTGGCTAGAAATAAGGTACAATCCCAACCCTTCACAGTTCCTGATACTATAAAAGGAGGTAACATGACACTTCATCTCATCAGATTGTTAGGAAGTTTATGTCAGTAACTAACATTTTAAAAACCTCTAAAAGGTAACTTGTACAGAGTCCAGAAGCAAAAAAACTTAATAAAGGATATAATTTTATTTCTCACAAGTATCTTCTCTCACATGACTCACATGTACATATCCTTATATTCAAAGGGAATTCAAGAATACATGTAAGTTTAAAATGTAGCTGGCACATCTGTATTTTCATTACTCCAATATTTAAGGCTCTATTTTGAAATCGATGGACTTGTATTGGAAATCCTTCACCATTTACCAGTTCTGTGGGCTTAAGGAATTTATTTAACCGCCGTAAGAGCCCAACAGTAAGTTTAATTTTTTATAGCTGAACCTAATTTCTTCTACAAGATCCATTCCATGGATGTTAAAAAAAAAAAAAAAAGAAAGAAAGAAAGAAAGAAAAAGGAAACAAAATCCCCAACCTTTCATGAATTCTCTCTTGCATCTGAGCACTGGAGAGCGCGCAATGCCTTGCTAAGGGTCCTGCACAGAGACGGTCTCCAGCCACACGCCGCATGCAGACTGAGCTCTACGTTATCCGGCAGTGGATCCAGGTTTTGTATGTACTGAAATGTGTGCATCTGGTGGTGGGCAGGGGAGGATTTAATGAAACCATAAAATTCAGACACTGAATTAGGTACAAAAACAAGCATTTACTTAGAATGAGAAAACACATAGCAATTTACAACTGTAACAATGCTCATCGCCACTGTGACTATCAACCTCCAGAGAAATTACTCACACTTTCATCCTGTTTCCTACACTTTGACTACATCTTAAGTCCCTTTTCCAATGACAAGAATTTTTTAATTATTGGTACTAAATAATTCGATTACCTCTTGATCAAGTTTTATTATTAATAACTGGGTTCATAATATATGATTTCACATGAAGACAAACTCATTGTTTATAGTTCTACTAGAGAGATATGATCTACAAATAAAGGGGCTTGGGTAAATTCTATATGGTGTGATTCTTACATTATCTTCACGTATGACATTAATAATTATACTTTCCTGGTAGTTACAACTTCCTGACAGACAGGACTTGAAAACGTTCACAGATTATCTTCTGGTTTTCAAGATGGGAATGGAGGTAAACCAAAGGGACACAGGAGCCAATTGAAAGAGCTCTCAATGGTCAAACCTAGAATAATTTGAGCAAAAATAATAAAGTAATATCAGATTAAAGCCACAGCATATATGTGTGTGTGTGTGTGTATATATATATATATAAACAATATGAGTCCATACCTGAATGAATGAATGAATGAATGAATGAATAAATGAGGGAGATAATCCAAATCTTCCAGACAGAACTCCAAATAATTATGTAGATATCCTACCCTTAAGGACGTGGAACACAGCCCTTCACTCCTAGAGTGGGGGATACATAGTGACTTCCTTACAAAGGATACAGTTTAGAAAAGGGGAGGAGTGATTTCACAGAGGAGAAACCTGATGAAGCTTACCTCAGATCCCTGAGAAACATCAATAATGAGAAGTCATCTTGATAGCCATTACCCAGACATGAAGTGATGACAACGACTACACAGAGGTAACTCTGTGGTCCTCCTGGGTCATCAAACCCATAACCCCGAACTAATCATAACGAAATCATCAGACAAAATCCAATTGAGGGGCATTCTACAAAATGCCCAACTAGCACACCTCAAAACTGTGGAGATCATGAAAAAACAAGGAAAATAGAAATAGTCACAGCCAAGCAGAGTCTAAGAGACATACTACACGTAATCTGGTATCCCACATGGGATTTTGGAATAGAAAAAGTACATTAGACAAAAGCTAAGGAAGTATCAGTAACATATGGGCTTTGATTAATCACAATATTTTAGTAATGAGTCATTAATTATAAGAAATGTTACCATACTAATATATAAAGCAGATCAAGTAAGCTAAGTGTGGAATATAAGGAAACCCTCTGTACTATCTTCACAATTTTTCTACAAATCTGAAGCTGTTTTAAAAATAAAGTATATTAAAGGGGAAAAAATCTTCTGGCTTTGAACATGTCAAATCTTGTTCTCACCCACTACCCATATATTTCTTGTGTTAGGTAACCTCTAGTACTATGCACTTAAGTTATTATATCAGCTGAGAAAGTGCAATGGGCAATAAGAATATCTCTGGAAGCCATCCATTTACAGAATGCTAGCAATAATCTATTTGAGAATCACCTAATATCCCAATAAATTCAAACTATATGTATTGCCAGCTCTGTTTTTCCTTCAACAGATCCCCAAAATGCCTGCCACGACTCTAATGCCACCCTGAATAAATGAAGTGCACTAGAGTCGCTATCGAAAGGCGCAGTGCTCTTAACAGAATGCAGTTAAAAATACATTCTTTCCATGACTTTTTAAAAGGAGAGGATAGGTCCAGCATCTGCAAATACTAGAATATCATATAGGAAATTAAAAGTCTTTCAAAGACAACTATGCTTTCTGACTAGACAATTTTTTTTTTTAAGTTAACTGTCAAGACGCTGGAGAGTGAACAAAATGATTCAGAAACCAGAGGTTATATGTTCCTTGAAAGAAGAGAAAGAGACTGGATAAAACTAGATCTGTCCAGCTTTTTTTCTGCTAAACCATGCCCATGAAATAGATTCTCCAACAGTGAAGTCCCAATGGGCTGAAGTCAGAGGCCACAGTTGAAGGTCAAAAACAGCTGGAAAGTGAGGGGGGAGGGAATGCTATTTAAAATGAATCATAAATGGAAGTTCCCAAAACCTGCATTCAAGTCTCCGCAGCCTCTTGGCTATTTCTTGAACTACACACACCTTGCGTGAGACCCCAAGCAGCTCAGAAAAAGCGATAGCTGGAAGGCTGAGAGAACAAAGTATCAACAGGCACTGAGTACTAAGGAGACTAAGGTAGAGTTTAATTTCTGCCAAGTTAAAAGTCTTTTTGAAGAAATTATAAGGGGATTCTAAGATTTATATGAAAATGAATACACTGAGGATAGCCAAAACAAGCTAGAAAAAAAAACTGAATAGGAAGAGCTTTTGCCTCTGAGTGTGGAATAGAATACTTGGGGGCACAAGAGAACTTTCTGGTGTTCAGAAAGAAATCGTTATCAGACTGTTATGTATCTTGATGTGATTGATGATTACATGAGGGTACACATTTTTCAAGATTCACTGAACACATTTTAAATCTGTACATTTTTGCAATTTAACCTTCCATTAGAGTATTTGAAAATAATAAGGTAATTTCAATACATTTCATGTCTTTAGAGGAACTCCTACAAGTTAGGAGCCGTGAGACTTAAGCTTCAGCAGCTGCATGAGAAACCCTGTCCTGGTGGTGATCCCACTGTGTCCTCCAGTTTCTGTCCATGCAGTCACTGGGGCACACATTTCCTGTCTGGGCAGCTTTTTTGGTTATTTCTGCAATTTCCACCTTTTCTCCTCCCCACCTGAGAGGCCCTGCGAAGATTTGGCTGGTCTTGCACTCTTCTAGAGCTCTAAGAAATTTAACAGAGTTTCAACATGCTCCATCTCTGTGTTTTCTATGGATCAGGAAAAATCATACTACTTGCAATGCTGAAGACACATGAAAATGGTATGAGGTCAACAAGTTACATTTGGCCATCTACCTAGATGTACCATGCTAACATTTCTTCTACTCTGGTTTGATGGTGAGCTTAGAGGAACTCTCTCAGCTCTTGCAATTTCTCCAGTGTCTAACTGCATTTCAAAGGCACAGGTGCACTAGACCTTTGAACCTCCAACTTACACTTTCTTAAATCATCTCCTCTTTAGTTGGGCTCATCTAAAAATCAGAACATCACAGGGCATTAGAACTTCCCCAGTCTCTCAGGTCTTTCCTTGGGGTTAAAGCTTAGACTTCTGAAGCCTCATTCTACTTCTTAATTTCTATGTAACCTGGAAAAGATACCTTATTTCAGGTGTGTGTAAGGTTTTTATAAAACCACAGATACAGCTTTATAAAAATATGATGATCATAGCATGTATCTCTGAAATGAAATACTTCGTTTTTTTTTTAAAGATTTATTTTAGAGACAGAGTTAGCATGAGCAGGGGGGAGGGGCAAAGGGAGAGGAGAATCTCCAGCAGACTCCTTGCTGAACGCAGAGCCCGATGCAGCTAGATCCCAGAACCCTGAGATCTTGACCTGAGCCGGAATCAAGAGTCAGATGCTTAACCAGCTGAGCCACCCAAGAGCCCCTACTGTAAAATATTTTAAAAACTTGATATTGTAGAGTAAGAAATCAAAACAAAATTAACTACTATTATTAGTTACTCAAACTATAGTTTTGAAAGAAATGAAGTTTTTTTTTGGGGGGGGGGCACCTGGGTAGCACAGTCATTAAATGTCTGCCTTCGGCTCAGGGTGTGATCCCGGCATTCTGGGATGGAGTCCCACATGGGGCTCCTCCGCTGGGAGCCTGCTTCTTCCTCTCCCACTCCCCTGCTGTGTTCCCTCTCTCGCTGGCTGTCTCTCTTTCAAATAAATAAATAAAATCTTAAAAAAAAAAATGAAGTTTTTTTACTAGCATTATAAAATTCTCTGGTGACTGAGGCATTGTTCATAAAATATCCTAACTATGGATGAATGAGAAACAAAAAATACACAGGGGAAAAAACAATAGTTTCATATATAAAAATATTACCCTGATTTACTGCTTCAGGCCACTGTCTCCTATGTAGAGAAAAGGACATCCTCATAAAGTTATTGGAAGGATTACATAGGAAAATAACGTATTCAAATTTCCTAGCACAATGCCTGATATACAGTAAGCACTCAATAACATTAAGTGAACTGACTTGTACGATCATTTTTTCTCATGAACCCAGAGAGGAAGTATACATATTGGAAAACATTTATCAAGAATAAAATGTAACAAGGGCTCATAGTTACTTCTAAATGTACTGACCTGAGAAATTAAACCATTTAATAAGAATACTGAGTCCTTACCTTTCTAACTTAATAACTTACACTAACATACTACAGTCTTTTTCAAAAAGTCCTATTATACTAATTATCTGAAAGAGTCCTCAAACCCTGTGAGATAGGTATTATCTCTTTAATGAGAGGTTACAAGTCCTGTGGAGGTGACATACAGCCAGTGTCACAGCTGGAACGAAAAGCCATGAATCTTGATTCAAAGTCTTTGGGCTCTTCTACCAATGCAGAAGTTTTCATATGCAAAGAGAGAGCAAGCTCTTTCTGGCCCTTCCCAACTAGTCCCAATTAGGACTTCCCAGAGATCTCTCTCATCCAAGTTTTCTCTGGCTTGTTCTTCCATGAATGTTGTTGCCCCTTATTTTCCTAATTAGTTTTGAAACAGAATGATCTTGTTCATTTTTTTCACTAGGTAGGTCTGAGCTACCCAGAGACTAAAAGAAAGGTGACAATACGTTGTGAGGATGGGAGGTATAAGCCTTTAAGAAAGAGAAATAAATGGAATTTAAATGGGTATGTCGGTTCAGAAATGGGCAGGAAAGAACCAAAAAAATAGTTCTCATTTATCTTCCTTTTAATCAAAGCCTGCATTTGAGAAGATGAGGTACATCCTTCAAGACAGAAGGCTACAGGCTCTGTAATCGCTAGATATTAATCTATGGTAGAACAGACTCTACTGCCCACGTCTTTCCTAAAATGGGGGAAATTCATCTTTTAAAGACATATCTTTAGCTTACCTTCTGGATAGATAAAATTCTATATCTAGTAACTCTGATATTTATCAGATCTCATATTTTCCAGTGGTCATGTGTTCCTTTGTATACAAATATTGTAAATTAACCAAGATATCGATCAAGAATGAAAATCTGTGAAAATAGAAAGCCTGTGAACCAGGATGAAAATAGAGTACATAGTAATGTAAGAAATATTTTCTGTATCAGTGTTGATATAGGAGAAGTTAAGATGGGTTTTCTACCACTGCTACAATGAAGATTTGATCAACTCATGATATTGCAATTTGGGGTGAATTTTAGTTAAATTCAAGTACTCATTAGGATACACTATAATTATTTATACAGAAGCACATTGTTTGGTTTGGTATATCCTATTGAATCACGTACTTGTGAAATCAAATACAGAAGTGAGTTATTGTTCTTTAACAACATCATAAGCATTCATAATTAAAGAGTCATGTAGCATCATATACTAAAGTCCTGGCACTGAAATACAAAGTTATGTATTTCTAACACGTTTGTCAGAGGGGGTAATGTGAAGTGTCTGGTCTTGCTGTGACAGGAAAAATTGCATCCCAAGTCAGGTATTAACGATTCCATGCCTCAGTCAACAGTCAAATACCAGGGAGAGGAGGTATAAATTCTATTCTAAAACAATTTATTCATTGGTTAGTATTGTTTAAAGAAAAAAAAAAAAAAGATAGAAACCTATGTCCCAGAGCCTTAATAAAAAGAACTCACTAGGTGAAGATATAATTCATAATAGGTCTAAGTAATTGTAATGACTGGTGGGAGTAACCTAGGAGATACACAAAATGTGAAATGTGTTACCTGCTCTCTGGGAATAAAATTAAATTGTCAGTCATGAGTGTCAGTTTCAAGAGGCTTCCAACTGGCATAGGACTTCACAATCAGTACTTACTGTTCCTTTACCAAAGTGGGAAAGAACTCTTCGGATTAATCTTTTGGTTCCTTCCTGGTTGGGCCTGGGTCCTGACTGGCAATCACTAAAGCATGATGGGGTCTCACTGGCATTTTGGAGTGAAGAGCTGGTACCTGTTTTTGGAACCCAAGTCCCAGTCATATGCTTATTTTCCTGGCTTCCAGACTTTGGCTGCTAGCAATTCTGCATCACCTCACAGGGAATAGGGAGAAGCTGAAGGCTACCTGAGGACATGATATGCATCATCATTCTGGAGCCCCTCATGTCTCCTGCTGCCTCACGTCCTAGATCAGGCGCAGAGGAGAGGTCTTCTCTAGTGGGAAAATCTCCATAGTTTTCCCTAAGCCTGCCTTTTGATAGGTCCTTAGGAATTCAGAAAAACACGATTTTCTTCACAAAGCCTGGCAATTCAAGAACGTTCCTGATGAACACTCAAAAACCCCATTCTGGATGCCAGAGGTTAGAATTGAATAAATGCTTTGTTCTAACAATCCTTATGCCCTGTCTCTCCTTCAGCCTGTTCCTTCACCTCTTCTTCCCTTCTCTCCACAGATCAGTGTCTCAAGAAACCATGGAGAACTGTATATAAAACTACACAGGGAAGGAATATACTAATATTTTTATATTACCTTTTTTACACATATGTAGATGATTCCTTATTAAATGCCTTTGCTATCAATATTGGTTTGAATTTTACTTTTGTACTTATTATTAAGAAAAACTTTGTCCATATTGTAGTGACCTTTGTAATATTTTAAAAAAGTTATATTGAATTACAGTAAGTTTGTGTGAGCTAGACTGAACTTACCCTTACCAACCTTATCTTGGCCAACAGAGAAAGAGGTATTGAGAAAGGTACCCTTTGTTGTATTTACATAAGAATGAGTAGAACATTGGCTTCCTCCCCAGGTTCATTATTCACATTTTTGTCTATTCCTGACTCTGACAAGTTTTAAGACTGGTGTTTTTGTGATTTTGTTATCAGCTTTTATGAGCTCTTTATACATTAAAAATCTTTGTCCTATTTATTACAACTCATTATTTTCCTTTAGTTTTAGACTGTACTTGATTGTGTTGCTTATTGTAATTTCCATAATCCTTTTAGACTAAGTTCTGCAAGTAAATGAACCATAGTTGCTATATTCTTTATCTCAAGTGCTTTAAAACGATGGCTATATTTGTTAATAAATAATATCGTTGAATCAGTAAATGTTTGAACACTTTCAAGTCCCAGGAAGCTTTGACTGTATTAATCTAATTCCTACAGCAGCCTATGGAAAGCTAAAAGAAGTAAAACAAGAAAAAAATAAAGATTCAATTTTTGCTATGTAGAGTGATTTTGCTTAAATGTTTCTTTTCAACTGTAAGAGCAATTTACATTTTTCATGTAAGTTACTGGAAATTTAAAAGGAACCTGAAAAAGACTGAATAGTTTCAAAATCCAAACATAATTGATTTTTAAAAACTCTCCTTTTCTCTGTGGATGTAATTTGCATTATGTTTACGTTTTTATGTACATATGAACATACTGAATGTATAAACTATTTTCCTTTTTAAAACCAAGTATATCACTGATTTGGAAATGGATGTGAGTAACCTCATAATATATGTGAGAAGGATTGTTTCATCTGAGTTTATCTTGTTTACAAATTTGTTTTGACAACTCTTTCCCCAAGCTCTGTAACCTACCTACCTTTCTTTTTCTCTTTCTTTTCTTTCTTTCTTCTTTCTTTCGGTTTATTCATTTATTTGAGAGAGAGAGAGAATGCACACAAACAGGCTTGGGGGGGAGGGCAGAAGGGGAAGGAGAGAAAGAATCTCCAGCAGACTCACCACTGAGTGTGGAGCACAACTCCAGCTGCCTGGCTTGATCCCACTACTCTGAGATCATGACCTAAGCAGAAATCAAGAGTTGGATGCTTAACCAACTGAGCCACCCAGGTGTCCCATGTAATCTCTGAATTCTTAATTTCTGTATTAGGTTTAGACAGTGGTGTTAAAAAACTAAGATGTATTAAAAATCTTAATAACTTATTTGAGCAAAACTCCATTCAAATCAGGCAGCTCCAAACCCGAATGGCTAAAGAGCACTCCATGACAGGAGCCTGGGGGAGAGGCTTTGACACAGAAAAGGCAGAAGCAAAGTAAGGAAATTATTGACTGGCTATATAGCTTAAAGCATCACTGGCTGTTTGTGAATAGTTGTCCTTAGGTTTCAATTTTGTAAACTTAAGGCACTAAGGAGCTTAGAATTTCGTTTATGTAGGCCACCATGGCATCAGGGCCACCTCAGTATAATTAAATTTTTCTTTAAAAAATATGTAGGTATTCAACTGATGGCAGTTGTAATTCTAGTACCAACAGATTAATTGATTATGGCAAGTAGCAAATGAATGTTAGTATATATATTGGCAAAGCAATATAAACACCAGCCTACACTTGAAAAATGAGCTCTTCAGTCTGTAGTCATACATATGGATTCCCAGACCCCTTTCAATGTCCTGAAGCCTCAATGTCATCTCCCACTTGAACCCCCTGTGGCTCTCACACATTCTGAACCTGTTTGAAGAGGATAAATGCATCTGTCACCCACAAAATGTATAATCCCATTAAATAAATGTCACTTAAAAAACGGTTGATTTGTCTGTTTTTCCTCAAAGCATAATTTCCTCATCCCCAAAGCAGACATTTTGAAAGTTACTTCCTAAATAGGTCTATCTTTCAAGATTAAAAAAAAAAAAAAAAGGCATTCCTTTACAGCAAAACCCAATGATAATTTGCAGAATTACGGGCTGGCTTCTTCACCACAGATCTAGGTAGGCTACTCTGGCATATGTTACTTTGGAGAGGAAAGTTGGCATTTATAAAAACAAAAAAGCATTTTGCTTTTTCATCAAAGAGACACTTCAATATCTTAAGTGCTCATCTGCAATCTCATAAAATGTTTTCTTTCCCTTTAAATGTCAAGGTGATGTCTCAGGATTAATATAAAGTCATTCTTTACATTTAAGTGACTTTAGAAGGAGGGACACCAACAATTATAAGTAGGTTTTCCTAAAGCTAAAGCTAAAACACCTTTACCTTAAGAACTTAAATTCTTATGTAAGTGGTAATAAAGAGTATTTTCTGCTCTAAATATTTTAAGATGTACAATGAACACTAATGTACCAAGAAGGCAAAAACATTCACACACTAACAAATTTAATTGCATATCCAGCAGAGAAGCAGCTATATTTAAGTGTAACTATCATTACTCAAATAATCACATCTATTTTAACTGCTAAAACTACACCAGCAATAATAGATCTTATATTTTATCATTCACATTTCCAAATTACAGTATTACCAGAGTTATTTTGCTCAGAAAAACCTGAGGAAGTATGTAGATTAAGTATTACTGTCTTCATGGAAATTCCCAAGCAGAGAGAATGACAGGGCTCAGCCAAAAATCACATAATTAATGATTAAGATAAATCGATAATCAAGAGAAAGATAAATCAATAATCGAAATAATTTCATTCCCTGCCAAGTTTTTATTCAACTAGAGTACTCCCTATTGGTAATAATATAAAGCACTGGTAATATTTAATATTTATAAAGTCTTACTTCTGTAGTTTTATGTAAAAAAGGTGAAAAAAAATAGATGGTGAACACTGCTGCCAGGAAAATATCTTATCAATATTAATAAAAATTATAATACTCTGCTGGACAGGCGATGTGCCCTGTAAGGCTCTGGGCAACTCTGCTCTAATGGCTTCAGTGTCAGGCTGACCTGAGGTGGTGGCCCTAATGATATCTGCATCAAGTTCACGGCCATTCTCCCCTTTTCTTGAAGAACAGCACAAGTTCCCAACCAAATAACTTTACCATTTTGTCCTATAGAACCAAAGAAATCCAGCAGCCTTCCTACTTCATCCGATTTAGCTGTGTTCTCTTTAGTCCCAGCTGGCAGTATTCTTGCTGGTTTAATCCCATCTCTATTCCTGGCTTCCATTAGATGGCTGATTGGGTCCATGGTTTATACCCACAGTAATTTCCTTATTAACACAGGCAGTCAGTCACTCTTGAGTATTCTCTTTGGAACAGGCTTTTTTTTTTTTTTTTTTTTTTTTGGCAAATAGGCTAAAATTTTTAAAATCTCTAAATTCCAGTTCCTTCTTATTGCTTAACAAATCCTTCAATTTATTTCTCTCATCTTGCATTTTATTGCAAGCAGTCAGGAGGAAATAAGCTGCTCTTTCAACACGTGGCTTAGAAATCTCCTTGGCTAGAGGTGGCTGCGTGGCTCAGTCACTTCAGTGTCCGACTCTTGATTTCAGCTCAAGTCGAGATCTCGTGGTCCTGGGATCGAGCTCGGCATTGGGCTACCCACTCAGTGGGGAGTCTGCTTGTCTTCCTTTCCCTCTGCTTTTCCACCTCTGCTCACATGCACTCTGTCTGAAATAAATCAATCTTTTAAAAAAGAAAAGAAAGCTCCTCAGCTAGGGTTCCGGTTCAAGATGGTAACATCCTCCTTGGAACACACCAAATTGCACCTACGAATGGAACAATTCCTCCTGAAGAATAACTGAGAGTAGACTGAAGAGCTACTGAACAACTGAAGGCAGAGAGAAGGCAGAGAGAGATGGAGACATGGTAACAAAGCGAACTCCCACCCCCCAGTGCCAGGAAAGGCAGAGGGGAGGGATAGTCCTGAGGGACCAGAAAGGTTCTCTCTGTCCTTGGGCACAGGAAAAAAAAAAAAAAAAAAAAAAAAAAACCACCACAGTTTAGAAGAGCAACTAGCATATAAGAGAGAACACTAGAACCCCACTGAATTGCTGCTGGGAGAGCTCTTCTGGTGAGAGGGGCTAGAGATTGAAACAATTTACATTCCCACTCCACCTTAAAAGCCAACAGCTAGAGCAGGGTCTGGACACCCAAACAGGCAGGTCGGGTGATCTGAGTGCATTTGCAACCTCAGTGAGCCCAGGGTCCATAAGGCCATACTACTCCTAGTCTTGGGGCACAGATAAGAAGTCAGGGTTTAAAAGGGGGGGAACACTCTTTNTCCTCCACCTTAAAAGCCCTGACTGAAGACTAGCTCACAATAAGCTTGCAAGGGGGAGCCAAGGGTTTACAAACCTATTCCTGCCACCCTGTGATGCTGGGGCACAGAGAACAAGTCAAAGTTGTGTGTTATTTCTTTTAAATTTTCTTTTTTTTACTTTAAAAAATTTTTTTGTTTTTTTTCTCTTTTCTTTTTTTCATTTTAAAAAACTTTTTCCTTTCTTCTATTATTTCCATTTCTTCATTTCATTTTTTTTTCCTTTTTTATTATTTTTTTTCTTTATTCTTTCTGTAAATAGCCACAGTTTAAAAGAGTAACCAGCATATACAGCCACAGCTCCTCCAGCCAGCCAGCAAAAGTCAACAAGCACACAGCCTGCTTAGGAGGGAGAGTGCACGTGCACATGAGCAGAGGGAGGGGCAGAGGGAGAGGGAGAGAGAAATTCAAGCAGACTCTGTGCTGAGCACAGAGCCTGAAAGGGGGCTCGATATCATGACCCTGTCACGACCTGAGCTGAAACCAAGAGTTGGACGCATAACTGACTAAGCCTCCCAGGCATCCCAGAAAGTCTCTTTATCTCTGAGTATGTTTGCTGTACGCTTTTCATTTATAGTCTTACTGTGTTGAGATATGTTTTCTCTAACTTCATTTTGTTGAGTTTTTATCATGAGTAGATGTTGAATCTTGTCAAATGCTTCTTCTGCATCTATTGAAACGACATGATTTCTATCCTTCCTTTTTTTGATATGGTGTATGACATTGATTTTGTGACTATTAAACCATCTTGCATCTTGGTAATCACATCTGATCATGGTGAATGTTCTTTTAGTCTGGTATTACAATGCAGTTTGCTAATATTTTGTTGAGGATTTTTGCATCTATGTTCGTCAGGGATATTGGCCTGTGGTTTTCTCTTTTTGTGGTTTCTTTTTCTGGTTTTGGTATCAGGGTAACGTTGGCCTCCTAGAATGTATTTGGAAGCTCTCCTTCCTCTTCAATTTTTTTGGAATAGTTTGAGGAGGATAGGCATTAACTTTCCTTTAAATGTCTGGTAGAATTCACCTGTGGATCCATTTCATCCTGGACTTTTATTTTTTGGTAGTTTTATTTTGTTTTTGTTTTAGTACCAATTCAGTTTCATAACTTGTAACCAGTTTGTTCAGATTCTCTATTTCTTCCTGCTTCAGTTTTGGAAGACTGTGGTTTCTAGGAATTTATCCATTTCTTCTAGGTTGTCCAGTTTGTTGTCATAATTTTTTATAGTATTCTCTTAAAATCTTTTGTGTTTCTGTGGTGTCAGATGTTACTTTTCCTCTCGTTTCTGATTTATCTAGGTCATTTTTTTTTTTTAAGTGAATCTGGCTAAGGATTTGTTTTGTTTCGTTTTGTTTCCAAAGAACCAGCTCTTGGTTTCATTTTTTTCTATTGTGTCTGTATCTCATTTATTTCTGCTCTCTTATTTCCATTCCTCTATTTACCTTGGGTTTTGTTCTTTTTCTAGTGCCTTTGGACATAAAGTTAGATCGAGTTTTTCTTGTTTATTGAGGTAGGACTGTATTACTGTATACTTCCCTCTTAGAACTGCTTTTTCTATATCCCAGAGATTTTGGACAGTTGTGTTTTCATTTTTGTTTGTCTCCATGTATTTTTTGATTTCTTCTCTGATTGCTTCATTGACCCATTTGTTATTTATCATGTCGTTTAGTCTCCACATTTGTGTTTTTTCCAGATTTTTTCCTTTGGATTTCTAATTTCATGCCATGGTGAAAGGAAAAGGTAGATGGTATGATTTCAGACTTCTTAAATTTATTGAGGCTTGTTTTATGACCTAATATGTGATCTCTTCTGGAGAATGTTCCACAGGCACTTAGAAAGTGTATATTCTGTTATTCTGAGATGGAATGTTCTGTATATACCGTTATATACATCTGGTCCAATGTGTCATTCAAAGATACTGTTTCCTTATTGATTTTCTGTCTGGATGATCTATCCATCGATGTAAGTGGAGTGTTAAAGTCCCCTATTATTATTGTAGTACCATTAATTTCTCTCTTTATGTCTATTAATATTTGCTTTGTGTATTTAGGCTCTCCAGTGTTGGCTGCAGAGGTCTTTACAAATATATCTTCTTGTTGGATTGATCCCTTTATCGTTATATAATGCCCATCTTTGTCTCTTGTTATAGTCTCTTCAAAGGGTATTTTGTCTGATAGAAGTATTGCTACTCTGGCTTTATTTTCCACTTCCGTTTGCACGATGAGTGTTTTTCCATCCCTTTACAAGTTCTTTGCCACTTATAACCACCACCACCTTTTCTCCATTGACCAGTAACATGTTCCTCATTTCTATCTGAGACTTCATTGGAATGGTCTTTACCACC
Source organism: Ursus maritimus (assembly GCF_017311325.1). Classification (NCBI taxonomy): domain Eukaryota; kingdom Metazoa; phylum Chordata; class Mammalia; order Carnivora; family Ursidae; genus Ursus; species Ursus maritimus. The sequence continues at coordinate 60,809,741 of NW_024423344.1, read as the reverse complement.
CGTATTTCTAGTAACATTCTGTACATGATTACTTACATACTCTCTAAAACGGAGCTTCTCTATAGCTCCTTTTCCTTTCTGAGCCCTCACCAGGATCACTTTTACCAGTCCATAGTCTTTTTCTAATATGCTTGTCAGAAATCTTCCAGCCTCTAACCATAACAGTTTTAAAGCCACTTACGAGGTTTGCTTATGTGGCTCAATTGATTGTCTGACTCTTGGTTTCAGCTCAGGTCATGAGCTCAGGGTTGTGAGATGGAGCCCTGGGTTAGACTTTGTGCTCAGCACAGAGTCTGCTTAAGATTCTCTCTCTCCCTCTACCCCTCCAGCTGCCCTCCCTCTCTCAAATAAATATACCTTTTTAAAAAAGCCACTTGTGTGTATTTTGCAAAGTATACACTCTTAGAGATTGTTTCATTATACATCTGAAAGGGAATCCTACAAGCCATTCAATGGCAGATAACCACCCTTATTAGAAGGTTAGTAATTTTTTTAACCTTGGGTATTCATTTATTCAACAAATATTTACTGAGAGCACACAACAGGTCAAGAAATTTATCAGGACTGGGGATTTTTAAAGTTAGTAATTTTTATTTTTTAAAGTAATTTTTAAAAATTTAAAATCTTATGTGATAAAAGTAGCCTATTTTTGTTTTCTTAATATTACATTCCCCAATATTTTACTTTTATACAGTGGATTTAGAACTTAATAACTATTTTAATATGATGTTATTATAATGCAGTATTAAGATTATTATTTGTAATCCACCAACTCATTTGTCCCCTACTGGAGATTTTCAAAGGGAATAAAAAAGAATTTAAAGACAAACCAGATACTAATATTACACAATTCATACATTTCATGAGTGAATTATAGTAACATACAGAATGAATGAATAAAAAGGTGCCTTGCTTGGAACAATTTATTCTGCTCTACGTCTAATCTTTCCATATATGCTCACATTCAAAGATATAAAATTTTGAATGTCATTTTATAATTCATTTAAAACACTGTTTCCTATCTTTAAAGTTATTTGAGCATGAGAATTCCTTTTGAGAAAGTATCACTAAAAAAAGTGTTGCAAGGAAATGAAGAGAGAAAAAATGATAAACTTTAGGTATATCAAAAATGTTTAGTACACTGGAGTGTCATTTTGGAAAAATATGTGCAGCATAATCAGAGCAATAAAGGTATGTAAAACAATACGTCTAAGGTTCAGACCTGGCATATTGAATGCATGTGCAATGCGAGTTAGATAAAAGCAATTATGACCTGTCTTCATGAAATGAAGAAGTAGCTTATAAAATTTTTAAAAAATGGGTTGAAATTCATGAGTTAAATGTGTACTTTATTTCAAAACTGAGTATTTTAAGAAATAAAGGAGCAATTTCAGGGGAACAAAATGCATTTTGAGATTAATATTAAAGTGATCTGCAATTAAAGGACATGATGAAAGAAAGAATTGGTACATTTCCTTGATAATGGCTGCCATAGAAAAGTCAATCACATCTGCTTATGGTTATATATTTCTTAAAGTGTCATTAGTGACATCTAAAAATGTTTTTATTAAGGGTTTGTATCTGATTTGATCTGGAGCAAAAATTAACTTAGCATCTATGTTATTAAGTGTTGAAAACACTTGAGTAAAGTTACTGAAATAATTATACCTCAAACTTTTATGTACAAAATATGTATTTCCACTCTTTTTAGGAAAACACAGAGCTCTATTACACTAGAAACTGTGCATTTATTCTGTGTTTTCCCCCACTATTGCCATTTATGTCATCCCAATAAAAACATTTGCAATTTATTTAATGGACAATAACTAATAAGTCCATTTCTTATGTTAAATTTATTCAGAGGACTATCCCTAAAAGAATGATAAACTATCTTATGCACAATTCTCTTGGTGGCCATGGTTTTTGTTTTTTCTTAACACCAGACATTGCCCTTTATCACTTTGGTTACAGCTGACTAATCCAGAGCAAATACTTCACCCAGGGCCAATGAATCTGCAGCCTAGTCAGGGGTTGTTGAAATAAAAGATCAATTAAAAAACTCAATGAAATATGAACTAATTAAATCTGAGAAAGTTCGTTATATGAGAATATCAGATGAATGGTCACGACCAAGGGTTAGGATTAAAAAAAAACAACAACAAAAAACCACAATGGAAAATGCTCAAAGTTAATGAAGAAAAGGACTTAACTCTCAGCAGATAAACGTTGGTAGAGAGAGGTATGTCATAACACTTAGCTATGCCATGGGGGAGAACACTGATGCCACATGGGAGCACAGTCCTACTGGTTTTGGATGACTTCCACATCTTTTCTATATATGTGTCTTCACGATAACATTCTTTGGGCTTATTTCCCTTAAAAAAAAAAATAGTGCTGCTGCAGATTGAAAGAACTCAGAGCAACCTGAAAGCCATGTGGTGTGTGTGTGGGGGGGTGGAGGATGGAGTCTTCCAACAAAAATTCTCTATAGAGAATTGCTCAAAGAATTCCTTTCATATACAGGTCAGCACATTGGGCTCCAAAAGTTATTTAATATAAATGTACACATAGAATCATTGATTGCCAACTTCTTAGGTGAAGACTCCTTACAGTTAGTGGAATTATCCTCATCATTTCCAACAAGAGCACCCATTTTTGCATGGCTACAGCCTGGAAAGAACCTAGTATGTTGACTTTGATACATACTATGAAAAAAATAGGCATTAATCAACATTTGTGTATTAAATAAAAATATCTTAATGAGACAAATTATAAAGGTAACTGGTGGACACAAAAGGACAAACTTGAATATTGATTGTCCTCATCTTTAGAACAGTGCCCACATTAAACTGTTTTCAAAGGCCCTTCATCCACTGCCCCCCACACCAGCCTCAGGTTCTGAATATTAGATGTAGGAACTAAAAACCTTGTTGTCACATTTATGCATTATTAAATGATATCATTTAATTCATTTTCACCAGCTTAATTGTTAAAAATGTTCATTATGCAGAAATCTTAGTTTACTGAGTAAAGCTATTATGCTTATTCCAATATAGTTAGTAATCTGGTGCATTTTAATTTTTCTTTTGAGATAGTCAATGCTGAATAAAATTGAAATCCCTTATTATCTACAATTCAAAAAAAACTTTTTTTTTAAGTAAAAGGGCATCTGTCGTGACTGGATCCACTTAAAAGGGAGTGTCTCTCTAACCCAGATCCCCAGAGTGACCAAAGTTGAGAATGAGTTAATATTTCATTTTTAAATTACTTTTTTCTGTTTAGATTTTAAATTTCTGAGTGACTTATGCTAGTCTATATTCACCACTATTCTGTCGGAATAAAAGAGCAATGGTTAGGTGTTAAAAATCACATGGGAAATTAAAGAAAAGGTCCTCAAAGAAAACATTTTTTTACATAAAGAAGAACAATATTTATCCTAAGAACTGTTTTTTAGACATCATCTTTGTCCCTGGAAGAATTTTAAGTGAAAAAGAAAGATCAATTATACCTTTTGCTATTCTCTTGAGCCCTGAGACAGGATTAGCTAACGGGGAATCTTGGGGCCAACTTGAATATAAGGTTCCCAAGGGAGAAAAGCAGGTCAGAGTCAACCTGCAGCAGTTTTTCTGCTGCATTAGCTGCCTGAGAGGCTGTCAGATTGTTCCGGGTCTTTTGAGGGTTAAGACCCTGGCAATTTTTCCTCTGAATATGACCACCCTATGTCTGACACTTAGGATGCTATAGCGCTTTTTGGACTACAGAATTTTCAAACGCATTGTGATAATAGGTAATGATTTTATAGTTCCCATTTTGCTCCAGCTCGGAATCAGAAAGATCTGTGGGTGGCATTTTCAAAGAAATTTAACAAAGCATTACTGCTGTAGTACTTAGTGCTGATTCCATTGTTTACGAGGTTGCTAGTATGCCTGCTCTCAATTATTCAAGTCACTGGGTAACTATGAAGGAGTAAAGGTACTTTTATTTTAACCAATTGTTTCAATTCCCTCTTTCAACTCCTCTAAAATGTCAGCAGCACTCCCTGGAAAGGTATTTGAACTAGTTTCCTTTTATGCCTCCTGGTGCACTTTAAAATTGCTCCTGTGTAAATCAGCAAGTTTTCATGTTATGAAAGCAAATGGATGGGGTTTTTTTTGTTGTTTTTGTTTTTTGGGGGGTTTTTTGGTGTTATATTGCATTACCGCTTTTCATTCATTCATTTCATGAATTACTGAAAATCTCCTATTATAAGGTACTAAAGAAACAGGTCCACAAGACAGAGACAGACCACATCCTTATGGTATTCATGATTTGGTTTGAAGGACAGACACTGAACAAGTAATCACAGAGCTGTGAAATGTTAGAAAAAGGGAACTTATAGCTAAGTGACCTATCCTAGTTTTGAAGTTAGAAAAAGTTGCCAAGTGGAAGCAATTTTTGGTTGAGTTCTAAGTGTTAAGTAAAGAGTTGATTTGTGAAGTAGGGATAAGGAATTTTTTTCTTTTTAATAGGAGAAAGTTCCACTTTTCCACCTTTCAGTTAACACCTATTAATCTAGCAAAGTAGCACTAAATCTAGATGAGAAATAATGAGGATCTAAAGTTGGGGAGAGAAAAGGAACATATTCAATTGTATTAAGATTTGATAAACTGGATGTCAGTACGAATGTGAAGGTGTGAAGGTCAGGGAGAGAGTAAAGTTAAGGAGGCCCCGCATTCAGGCTGGGTTGCCAGGTAGGTGATTGTAGCCTTTATGAAGACTAAGAACACTGGCACAGAAGTAGGTGTGGAGAGAGCTCATGAATCTAGTTTTACATGTGTTCAATTTAAGGGGTTCTAGAGATAAACTGGTAAGTGGGCAATTAAACACGCATTGTCCCAGAAAAGAGGCTAGAGATACTTCTAAGTTTCTTAAATTAAAAATATCCCCAAGTGAATTCATCATCGCAACAAAATATTGATGTGGGAAACAAAGGCAAAAGAAAAATCAAATTTCTTTACTACTTACAGCCCTTGAAACAGGCGGAGTGACCTTCCACTGGGAGCTCAGCAGCCTCAATGCTGACACTTTGCTAAGGGCAAAAGGCAATCTTAGCCCAAGCCCCGAGGATCCTCTAAGTCTCCTTTAATATAGAAAAAGTCCTTTGGAAACTTCCTTTACCTCAACTCCCTAAGATTTCTGTTGGCCATCATCCCCCAAGCCTATGGCTCACTGATATACATTTGAAGGGTCTCATGACTGAGTTTTTACTAAACAGCAATAAATGACCATTTCCTAACAATAGCTAGCACCCCCCCAAGGTCCTGGAAACCTTGTTTTCAAAATATCTTGGAGGCTTGTTCTGTCCCTAACCTCCTCCCAACTTGAAAGTATATAATGGGCCACTCCTCACAGTGGTGCAGCTCTTTCTGTCCACAGTTCCCATCCCTTGCTTTAATAAAACCACCTTTTTGCACCAAAGACATCTCAAGAATTCTTTCTTGGCTCCCACAACCCCTACATCTTTTCTACATCAATAGGATCCAGATTCCCCTGTATCCTTATGATCCCAAGTCTAAGATTCATCTTGTCAAAGCCAGAAGTGTGAGAATCACATTTACTCCTCACATTTTTTTTTCATTGTTCATGACTCTTCGATTACTCTGTTGGTTCAATTACACTTTATAAGTTTCTTCAGCTTCACCTTGTTCCATTCCTCACTTCCCCCAAGTGCTCTCTTCCCTGGAGAACTGCAGGAACCTGCTAATTCAAATGCTTCCCTCAGTGGTGGCATTAAAATGAACATTTATGGGGACTCCTGGGTGGCTCAGGCAGTTAAGCATCTGCCTTTGGCTCAGGTCATGATCCCCAAGTCCTGGGATTGAGCCGCACATCGGGATCTCTGCTTGGCCCGGAGCCTGCCTTCTCCCTCTCTCTGTGCTGCTCTCCGTTTGTGTTCTCTAGCTGTCAAATAAATAAAATCTTAAAAAAACAAAAGTGAGCATTTATGTTATGTTATGTTTCTCCCTTTCTCCTCTTCCTAGTGTTAGAGTTTCTCACAGGTGGTCTTAAGCGTCTTGGTTTTACTGTGGAGTGCTTTCTCATTTTTCCGTATCTTTCCCCCTAAATATATGGGTATAAATTCCTTTCAATTCTTTCATTTGCCACCTGTTTTGCTTAAAGTCTAGCCAATATAAGATTATAAAGCATGACTTTGATTATGGAAGTAACAAGAATAAGATGATGGAGAACAGCATGGCCTCTAGAAAGACTGCATTCAGGCTTCAGCCCCATTATGTATTAGCTTGGTGACTTTGACTGATTTACCTAAGCTATCTGTGCTTGTCTTTATATGTAAAATAGGGACTATTCATAGTATTGCTCCGAGAATTGAACTAGTTAATGTAACTGACATATGAAAAAACACTACGTGAACAATTAAAAAAATTACTTCTGAATACTCATAAAAGGGGAAATGCATAGGATATTAACTAAATTAACCCAATTATTATTGGAATCAGATATATTCAGTACCTGTTGTGTGACAGGTACTTCCTCAATATTGGCTACATAGGAACAAATAAAAATCTGTTTTCCATCATGACACTTAGCACCCAGAGGAAACAATATACATTACACATCTGTGAGGAGAGAGGTATGTACCAACAGCTGATCACCACATGGCCATAGCATATTTAATATTCTTGACATAAGATTTATCTTTTCTCCTTAAACTTACTTTCCTTTGTTTCTTGTTTTCAAAAATGGAAAATATCTACTCATTTGCTCCATTCAGAACTGGGCATTGTCTCCTCCTTGCCCTCACTTCTATTCATGTATTTAACAAGTATTTATTTATTGGGTGCATTCTTCAGTGATATATCACTGAACACAATAGACACAATCACCATCCCATCAGAACTATGCTATTATAGCTTACACTTCCTGGTTAATTTCCTCAAGGAGGTAGTGGTCCTGGTGAGCAGTAATCAGAAACATCTGAAGTTTTTAGTTGCATTAAATAGTTAAGTCATTCAAGAAAACAATGTAAGGGCCACTAGAAGGCCACCAGTGACTCCAATGAGAAGGAAAGACGAATTTAGACTTAGAGGTGGTCACCTTGGTCAAGAACGATTATTTAAGCTTTTTATATTAGGAATGGGGTTTGAGAGATGGTGAGCCCTATACAGGTAAGGAGGAAGTAGGGCATTCCAGAGAAATTGTCAAATTTATTATCTACTCATTGAAGCTGATTATTTTCCTTTCATTTCTGATCAAATGCCTGACTGTCGAGACCCCATCTCAGCCTCACAGTGGAGGTCTAGGTACTGGAAGTAGCAAATGGCAATGAAGATGACTCGAAAATTACTAAATTATCAGCAACTACCTAGACAGCCCATAGGGGATCCTAAAACCCACCCTACCCCAGACCCAGCTTTTATGATATGCTTATGATTTATCCATATTAGTGCCTGGTGAACTGGGGAGACCCCATGCCCTGAGGCCCCCATCCAGCCTGTCCCAAAGATGTCAACCAAAGTCTCTCGGTCTCATCCCAAGAAAGAATTCAAGTACAGACACAATACAGTGGACAAGGGACACAAGTGAGAAAGTTTATTAAAGCAAAAGCACGCTTTCGAAATGTGAGAATGGTCAAGGTCAGGAGACAAGTTGCACCCTGGGGAGTTTGCGTTTCTTTTATTGATAGCTGTTCATAAGTGGGTAGAATATTCACTACTTGGGGTGGGGATTTCTTGGAAGCAGAGTTTTGTGCCTTTTCTTCCTTATTTAGCCAGGGGTTTCCCATCATAACACCTGCCATTTTGGGCCTCTCCGGTTTGATCTGGCTTCTTGTGGTTTTTGGAACACTGCCAGGACAGGCCTCTGCCTTTCCCCGTAGCTGACCATGCCTTCCTCTTTGCTGGCCTCCAGGTATTCTGTTAGAATCTAACGAACTGCCTCTAACAACGTTATCTACACTCGGTTCCATACAATTATTAAAGATTTTTTTTGGTAGCAAAACGGATCCAAGATCACTTTCAGAGTACTAGGAGAAATGAAGCTTAAGGGAGTGCATCTTGGAAGCAAAACTGGCAGGGGAACATCCGAGACCCAAAAGAAAAATAGGTTTAGAGACACACGTCTACAGCTTGCTTTACCTGTCTTTTCCTGAAACCCAAGTTGGCCTTACCTATTTACCCCAGGTTGATCTCCACGGATTCTCCTTCCTGTCCCCATCTATAGATCTGTCTATTCCCCTACCCAACTGACAAACGCCTTAGCACAGGCTCTGCCAGTAAACTTGTTTTGTGAGATCTCAGTCATTGTCTAAATTCAGCCTGCTCTATGACCCTGGCTCTCCAGACAAATTCTGGGTTCCCCATTAACATAATTCCCTGATCTGACACACAGTCATTTAAAGAAAGGAACATATCTTAATTAAAACATATGATTAGCTTTGTCGATTTAAATGAAAACGACTCTAATTTAGACATAGGCATAGAATTTTAAAGTTAGAAGGGGCTTAGAGATCACCTAGTAAATGAATGGTTTTGGTAATTGTCTTCCCCCGCTGTGTGCATTACCATCTGTATCGCATTCAGTGCTGTCAAATACATATTTTAAAAGAGACAATATGACCTTAGGAATACGGAAAGTTTCTAATTGTTGTACTTCCTAACAATCTCGCCCAAGTCCTCTGACCTTAGAGTTCATGACATAATTATTTATTAGGCGAGGGACAGAATTATTTATGGCTTAGAGTAGATAATAAAAGGGATTACCACCCAGGCAGTTTCTTCCTTAAACTCAGTTTTCCTAATCTCTTTCCCTATGGCAACAGAGCAATTACGTTCCAGCATGTGGATTCCTTTGTACTTTTAAATATAGATAAATGTAATCATGCTAAAAACTTGCGAGTTAGCTAGTGCTCCCGAATTTAAATCCCCAACTGCAGAAAGCATTGATTCGCAGCTTCATTTTCTACAAAACCCGGTTACAATTGTACAGAAAGGACCAGATGGCCTTCAACTAAATCCTTAAGTATCATAGTTGTGATAAGGTCTAATATGCCTGAATCTTAATTTAAAGATCATTTGCAGAAAATGAACTAAGTTTACTGGGTTTTTTTCTTCTTAGAAATTTTAGGTAAAGGTTGGTATACAAAAAAAAAGTTTATAAACAAAAGGATGTTGGCTCAAGATGGGGGAGTCAGTAAAGGATAGAGTGAAGCGGAATCTCGAATTCTCAAGGACTCAAATGCATCACATGTCAAAATCAAATTATACCAGAGAGTGTATTAAAATATTAAAATTAGTATTATAGAAGTTACCAAATGACTTCAAAGAATTTAAATCTGTATCCATTAAAAAAGAGACAAGCCCAAAATAAAGTCACTTGAGATAAGTCCCACTTCAGCAAACCAAATCGTAATACCTACTTTGAGTTTCACAGCTTCTCCCAGAAGTCAATCTGGAATTATCTGACGAGCATAGTGAGGAAATCCATGTCAAATACCTTCTCTGGGGGTGCGTAGGTGGCGCAGTTGGTTAAGTGGCCAGCTCTTGGTCTCGTCTCACGTCGTGATCTCAGGGTCCTGAGATGGAGCCTCGCATTGGGCTCTGCACTCAGCATGGAGTCTGCTTGAGATTCTCTCTCCCTCTCCCTCTGTCCCTCCCACACTCTCTCCCTAAAATAAATACATCTTAAAAAGAAGACCCCTTCTTTCTCCCATAGCAAAGTGTCCTTGCCTGAAACAATCCACTCTTTGATAGAAACTTCCTTTTCCCGCCTTGTTCTACCTGTGAAAGTCTTTTCACATAGCTCTTCAGAGCTCTTTTCTACCTGCTAGATGGGATGCTGCCAGATTCATGAATCACTGAGTAATGCCAGTAAGATCTTTAAATTTTACACAGTTGCCAATTTTTTTTTTAACAGTTTCTTGTGAAATGAACCTCAATTATTAGAACACCTGAATTGAAAAATTTCTATAAGCCTGGGTGTGAATTTGTCCTAAATGAGTCAATTCTACCAAAAATGGAAAGTCCATCTAAAACATTGTGAAACTAGTTTTTCAGTTCCCAAGTGGCTTTCAAAACACTGAATGCATTATAACTAGGATACCTTACATAAAAGAAACATGTGGTGGCTTAGATTCAGGGCCATTGTTTATGAAAATAAACCCTGGGTTTGTTATCTCTTGGGTTAGAAAGATTGAAGAGCAAATAGCTAAAGTATCTGAAGATTTTCTTCCTTTTCAAGAATAATATTAAAATATCATTAGAAACTATAATAAATTTTAATTGTATCACTGTAATGATAAAGTACAGGTCAAAGTTGTATAATGGCATATCTTCTGAGGATTAAAAGGGATAAAACAACACAATGTCTTCCCCAAAATGCAGCCTTATCATCAGTCATGTTCAATGATGGTCAACGTGATATTTTGAGAAAATCCAATTTCTGCTTGGTTCTAAAATTAAAAACCAGTAACTATGGCATAGGTGATTGACTCGAAAACATACATTAGTTATTGCCTAAATCTGAAAATGTTGTTTCTTATATTGAACTAATGCTGTCTTTAAATACAACAGTATTTTGAATTGAATTTTCATTTATTAACTGAACATCTTGAGACCTTATATATAATTGATGCAGGTATTAATTTGGGTTGTATGGTGCAGAAAAGGTAGAAACAAGACTTAAAAAAGCAGATTTTAGACAGATCCTGAAAAGTCCTAAGTGTGTTGATAAGGTCATATTTTAATCATTTAGTCAATGCTAATCCAGAGGTAATATTTTTAAGCAAAAGGGCAATATAATTAGATTCATCAATGAAAGAAAATCCAAATAGGGAGGAAGGACTAATTGGGGCAAGATGGGAAAAGGAAAGGAACTTAGTTCTAATCTACATGAAAAACATTATAGGACCAGATCAAAATTAACATTAGGATGGAGAGGAAAATAAAGATTAAAAAAAAATGATTAGAAACTAGAATTGTTTAGAACTTACTACTAATTTGATGGATGGTAAGAGAAAAAAGAAGAATCTAGAATAACAGTCACATTTTTGAGTTGGGTAACTAGTGATTGTTTCATTTTCTCAGAGAATAGGGGGAAAAAAACACATTTGAGAAGGGAAGATTTTGAGTTCTGAATATGTAAAGCTTGAAATGAGTGTGTGAAAATGACAAGCAGGTGGAGTTGAGAATTCTTGTTACTTACATGGTTAAATAATGAGTGTGGTTGTGGTTGCCCAGGGAACAGACAAGAAGACAACTCAAGGTGAGAGTCTCAGAAGAGTTGCCTTTAGGTGGAGAACTAAAGTTCAGGAGGATGAGTGAGAAAATACAGAGCAAAAAGAGAGAAAATCAACAAAGACTTATCCAAGCAGTCAAGTTTTAGTAGTGTTTTATAAAAGAGTGAAATAGTAATTAGTGTCAAAACTAAATGCCAAGGGGAAAAAGGAATGAAAAGATGCCATTTCATTCGTGAATACCACTAAGTATCCTTAATCCATAAACGTTGTTAGGTAAGAGATGAAATATGCCTAGAAATATTATAAAATTGAAAGCTAATCTCCAGAACTAGAATTATATAGACCAGAGGGCTTCAAACTTTGAAGATACTTAACAAAAATAGAGCCCGCTGCTCATATAAGTAAAACCATTAATAAGTATATACATTCACTATTCTAATAGAGGCATATTTCAAATAGTGTGAAATTTTTTAAATGATTGAATAAAGTGGAAATAACTAAAATATTTAAAATAACTATTTCAGCTGATAAAATGTTATGAACATGTTGGTGCTCAGTAAAAAAATGTGGAGGGAGTAAAAAATACAGTTTTGAACAATCCTCTGTGATGGTGTGAAAATGTTAAATTGGTTAGAAGAAATTTGCCAAAGTCAATCAGAAAGTTTTGCTTCCTTCAAAGATTAGCTCAACGTTCATGAGCATCTTCTCTAACATAAAGCTTCTAGCTAATAAAAGAAAGCAGTTTATTTTTAAAGGGAGGAGGCTTCGTGCTGTGTATTATTCATATTATTTTGATCAAAACGTCTGCTGTTTATCACTGAAGGGGAAAGAAATTATTCTAAAGTGAATTCCTATCCTAGGAGGGGAAAAATCCCATTACAATTATCTCCTACTCTCCAGCACCCCCTCATGTCCTAAGGACAAAGAAATAAAAATCATTTCAAAAGCTTTGAAGCAAGCTCATGATCCTGATGATACAGTAAGACAGGAGTACTGTAAATTCTCTGAACACCAACCACTTCCAGATAGCATTTGAATAATTTCATTTAAGCAATTTACCCTTAGGATTACTTTACATAGATTTAAAAAAACCTTTTCAGGAAATATGTATTCTTAAAGGCCAGATTTTCATTTGCAATGTGCAGAGTCCACCTGGGAAGCATACCATGTCACTAAAAAGTAGTTCTCACCTGAAAAGGTTACTATTACCTTTATTCTTTACTATTAAGAGTAATCCTTACTAGTTGATAGTAGGGCTACCCCATCACATTTTTCTTTTACCAGGTAATACATAGGTATGGAGAAAGGTATTGCTTTTTCCTATATGACGTTTTTTTATTTTCTCAAAATGGTTATCAGGTATTTATTTCATTGTTAGATTCTCAGTTGGATAACAAACCTGTCAGGTAATTTCAGGTCAGAAAATACGAATTTTAAAAATAAGATTTAGATGGACTGTTAGGGTCTTGATTCAAAGATGTAAACATATAATTTACTAGGAGGGAAACGACAGGAATAAAACTGAGCAGTAAAATTTGCCTAATGTTAATCCAAAATGATGGTAATTCAAAATGATTGCATCACGGCCTTGACTCATTGGTTCTGTTAATCAGCCTCATCTTGAAAAGTGAAATAAACTTAGCTCTATCTCATAGGGATTTCAGGACTCAAGGTTAATTAATTACTGATTACAACATATTCTGAAGAAACAAACACTCATTAAGTATCAAGCTGAGGGCAAGGTTGTATCTTCACCCCTCACTAGTGAGCTCCGTGTGAGCTTGAACAAATCATACAAAGGCTTGGGGCACTTCAGTTTCGTCATCTTGACAGGATCAGTTCTAAATTGCCTTGGATGGCATTATAGGTCCTTGTGCACTTTCCTTGACTAATTAGACTTCCTTTGCACCCCCTCTTCCCACCCCTCCCCCCATTATTCATTTTACGCTTCAAGAATACTCAATTACATGTAGTTTCCAAAAAATGTTCTATTTCTCATGCCTCCATATGAGCTGCTCTTTCTGTGCAGAATGCTTCCATCCCAGGAGTTGGCCTGAACTAGCTCCCTTCACTTTCAGCCTACTGTGCAATGCTCCTTCCAGAAGATGAGGTGATCTCTGAGGACTGGGGTCTCTGGCAATGTCCACACCAAGCTTACTCATTCTCTTAAATGAGCCATGCACATCTGCCTGGTTTACCATTAAATAGTATGCTCCTCAAGAAGCTTGAAGTTTATCAAGGATAGGACCTCAAGGATATGAACCTAAGTTAACATCTTTATTGAATATACTTACATAATGGATTTACTGATTGTATTTTAAAAAAGTTATAAAATCAATTTACCATTGTATACAAAATATTTGATATCAAAGAGCATTCTAAAAATGTTTACTGAGTAATAACTGTGTACTAAGACAATTGGTAAGTATTGAAAATACAAAACTAAATTATACAAAGTCCTTGTCCTAGAGGCGCTTGGTAACAAAGAAGCAGGCAGGACTACAAATAGACAAATAGAACAATCTGGTGATTTCTATTGAGAGACAGCTTTGTATATTGAGGTCAGATAGTGGTGAGACTAACCCTGCCTAGAAGAGAAAGATCAAGCAGGTGAAATTTGAGCTGGTCTGCTAAAGTACTGGTAAGGAGAGAAAGGAAGAAAGACCATTTTAAAAGGAGTGAATGGGGACATGCAAAGATAGTCAAACTATTTTTAAAGAACAATGAGAAGAACAGGGTGGTGGGATAGGAAATGCACATATCGGGCAAATGGAATGGTAGAAGTCTAAAGCTGTAAACATTTTAAGCATGGGTAGGGTCAAGAATTATTTTTTTATGGAAAAGAGTGATGTGATCCAACTTGTATTACTGGAAGAGGACACATCTCAGAAGCTAGGGAAAAAATATAGATGGGAATGGGGAGACAACAGGGACAGGGAAGGGAGATAACAAGAGGTGACCAAGAAGTCCTTAACATTCCCCTGAGCATGACTAACATTAGTAGATTTCTTCCTAACTCTATGCCCCTCACTTCCTTTTTTAGAATATTTGCTTTAGAAAATTTGCGATTATAAATTACCTACCCCATTGAGATGTACATATTCTCCCACCCTCTTTCCAGTTTTACAACTCAAGAATATCTTTCTCAAAGACTTGAAAGACACAGTTTCCAAACACAATCATCAACAAAGGGAGGGTCCTTACCTCTCAGTCTTAATGGGAGGGTGAGAGGCCAACTTCAATCAGCACGTTACCAAACACAAGGGGCCTGATCACACTGACCAACCGTCCCCACTCATGTGCTCCAGTACCTCGCCACTAGCTCATCCTTACTCCACCCTACCCCACTTAAAAGTCTCCCACCTTTTTTTTTTCAGTAGAGATCAATCTTTCCTCTCTATTGCAAGAGAATTGATCCTTAATGCAATAGTCTTAAATAAAGTCTTTCTTGAAGTTTTAAACAAGTGTGTGGTACAATTATTCTTTTATACCTGAAGGAAAGCACTAACTTCTGAAAAGTGCGTGGATGAGAAGTCACATTTCTGAGATGTGATCCTTAGGGGAAAAGTTGAGGATAATCCTGAAATATGTAGGTAAGTAGACAATCATACCAAGCGTCTGAACTAAAAGAGAAGACTGGAGTATACTTTTTTCCCCCCAGAAGTTCAGTTTAAGACTTGCTACATATCAGACTTCTATAGTATGTACTAATGGTGGCCATTGGGACAATGGCCTGCAACAAGAGAAAAAAACATGTCTGGTTATATAGAAACCAATGGTTACAAATTCATTACACACACTTCTGAAGTAGATGTGGATTGAATACAGTTATAACCAAAGTTTTAACGGAAACAACACTGAATCTGGTGTTTACAAATATATATTTGAATTCTGGTTCTCAAGTTTAATTACTAGGTGATCCTGAACAAGCCTTTTAAATTTCCTAAGCATCTGTTTTATGTCTATCTGTAGACAATGCTAAGAATAAAATCTATCAGCAGTGGTGGTTATCAGAGTTATTCAACCTTTATTTCTGGTTCTCCTATCTTCTAGGGAAAAACATAGGTTATATTTCCTGATATCCCTATGGTTAAACCGGTTCTAGTCAATGAGTTGTGAGAAATGATGAATGTCACATATGAAGCCCAGTTTGTTTTTTTCTAGTTTTGAGATATAATTAACACATAAGATCTGTATTTGTTTAGGGCATACAACACAATGATTTCATGTATGTATGTATTATGAAATGATAAGTTAATATCCACCACCTCACATAGTTACTCTTGTCATGATAATTTTTAAGATCTACTCTCAGAAACTTGTGAATATTTAATATTTGAAGTATTTAGTAGTGGGTGCAAGACTACCTTTCCCCACTTCTCTTTTCCCTCCGACATGTATTTGAGATGTTCACTGCTCCCTCAGACTGGCCCCAGAGACACTACAACCAAGAGAACTCTCTCCTCCTCCAGGATATTCTAGCTTGAGCAAGAAATAAGCCTTTTTTCTTCTGACTCTGGAAGTTTTTTGTGATGTTAGTTATCTCAGAATAACCTTGTCTATCCTAAATGGTATAGTATTCAATTGTGAAACGTAAGTGGAAAAAATAGGACCGTATTTACCACAAATCACTATATAAATAAGTTTACACTCTTCATTATTGTCAAGTTAAAAAATTTCCATTTAAAGTTTAATAGAAGAATGCCAGAAATATTTTCCAATCTGAAATATAGGCAGCCAAAAAAAGTGGTAAGATAGTTTAAAAATTATTTTTAGTATATATAATAAAAATTTGTCTTAGAGATAATTATTGCTACAGTTTTAACTACACCATTTGTAGTATTACCCTTAAGTTCTGAATCTTAATTTCATACCAAAGTTATAACTGTCCATTATACATGCATTGATTTTTTTTTTTTTTGAGAGGGAGAGCAGAGAAGAAAAGAGAAAATCTCAAGCAGTTTCCAGTGCTCAGTGCAGAGCCCATCCCATAACCCTGAGATCATGACCCGAGCTGAAATTAAGAGTTGGATGCTTAATTGACAGCCACCCAGGCACTCCTTATACATGCATTCTTAACCCTATTATTTTTATTAACAGAGAAAAAGGTCCCACAATGTCTTGTTAACAAAATCCATCAAAAGTAATTTCTGGGCATACCTACAATTTTAATGGTGGATAATTGCCATAAAATTGATTTTATTGATGTCTAATTTACAGTTCATTGTGAGCTTTTAAAGATTAGAATGTTTATAGCAGCAATGTCCACAATAGCCAACCTATGGGAAGAGCCGAGATATCCATCAATAGATGAATGGATAAAGAAGATGCGGTTCATATATACAATGGAATATTACTCAGCCATCAGAAAGGATGAATACTTACCATTTACATTGACATGGATGGAACTGGAGGTATTACGCTGAGTGAAATAAGTCAATCAGAAAAAGACAATTATCACATGGTTTCACTCATATGTGGAATATAAGAAACAACACAGAGGATCATAGGGGAAAGGAGGGAAAACTGAACGGAAAGTCATCAGAGAGGAAGACAAACCATGAGAGACTCCGAACTATAGGAAACAAACTGAGGGTTGCGGGAGGGGAGGTGGGGGGGTGGTAATTGGGTGATGGGCATTAAGGAGGGCACATGATGTGATGAGCACTGAGTGTTGTATGCAACTGAATTATTCAACTCTGCATCTGAAACTAATGATACGTTGGCTAATTGATTTTCAATTAAAAATATAAAAAATAAAGACTAAAATAGAGTTGACATAAAATGATCTATTTAAGATGAACTAAAACCAACTTCTGATGACTAATGCATAAATAACCAGCTTAATGCTGGGTTATAGTTTGCTAAGAAGATATTAGCTTAAGTTTTGGGTCAAAAAAAAAAAAGAATAGATTTCCAGAATATCAGGGTCTAAGAAATAGTTCTATGTGCAGATCAATTAGTATCCAAATTGGAAGAACTTTCAAGACCATTGGAAGGGACTTGCATATAACAAGTCTTCAGGAGAGAGAAACTAATGATGGAGTGAACACCTTGCAATTCAGGGGCCTTGTCTGTTAAGTATTTGAATTTCATCCCTCAAAAAGCCAAAGGATGAGTAGTCACTGCCACTGCCTTATGATTTTTTTTTTTCCTTATGATTTTTATAATGCGTGGATCCCTTTATTTTCATTAACTTTCAGGGTCATCATGTTTTGAAATTAGGAGGGAGCAAAAGGACTCACTCCTCCTGCCAAGTAACAAATTAGCATCTTACATTGTTTATTAACTGCATCCAATTGCAAATGTCACCAAATAGCTATTAAACAGCAAGTCCTATGCACAACACTCAATGGTGCATGACACCTCTGATTAGCTGCAGTTTTTTCTGAAAGGGTGATTATTCTTAGAAGGAATATTTCATTACCCTTAATCTGAGTCCAGTTTATGCAACCATAACCTGAAGCTTCATAAGGTATGTGATCAAACCTCAGTATAAATCTATCAATGCTGTGGGTTATCTTAATGAACCATCTGTATGATTGAAACGTACTATTCTAAGTTATATGTCAGAGCTTATTAAAACTCTCATCAATTGCATTGTTGAAATTTTAAAAAGGTTCTACTATTTTAATGCATGATTTGTATTACCCTTCACTTGAAACAAAGCGGTGTTCTCTGCAGTTTCCAAGCAACACATCTTTTTCAATTACTATTTAGCATCGAATTCTGTCCCTAGATTCCTAATGTACTTCCCTTCCTCACTGTGTGTATATTCAGAGTCTTGGAGAAGAATGAAACTATTCCATTACTTTGACCAAATCTGCTGTATGTCACGGGTAAACCTTTTGTAAACAAGATAAATGCATTAGGACATTCAAAACCGAATCACATCAGTTGAACTTAATTTCAGCAGAGAAAGAGTTCAATTTAGTTAAAACTCTATTCAAAAAGAATTTTTACTGATTAGCGTTTTCATCTTATTTAGTAAGGAAATAGAAGAAAAATTCTGAACTCAGCAATATTCACTCTTACCTTGTAAACTAAGATTACAATTACAGAGCAGAAATAAAGTTTGACTAAAACAGGCTTATAAACATGATAATGAAACACACGTGTTTATCATGTGCTTGGCCTTGATTTAAGCCTTTGACACATATTAGCTTTATAATGCTCAAATTAACGCTTAGATAAATTAGCTACTAGCATTAGTCTCACTTTATAGATGAGGAAGCTAAGACAAGGGGAGTTTATATATCTCCAAGGCCAAAAATTAATAAATGGCAAAGGCAGTATTTGAACCAAGATGGCCTGACTTGGAATAATTAAGTAATTGATGCTCCAAAATAGTCATAACTGATAGTCTACTTAAAGTTAAATCCAATAACCTTCCAAAAGAAATTATCGGAGAGTTTCAACACATCCAAAATTAGTTCTGAGTTTCATACATGTTGTACAGCAATTATTTCATTCAAAAAGCAATTATAATTTCACAGTAAACCTTAATGAAGGAAGTATTACTAGAGGTAAAAGGAGACATTTCATTCCCTGTGCACTGAGTTGGTACCAAACCCACTGTTCCAAGGGCCATTCTTAGCCTATTTCTCTAGAAGGTCCACTGCTGTTTCATGTTGCCAGGTTAAGTTCCCCTGAAAAAAATAGTAAGGATATGGAAGAGGGTTTACAAAGTGGCTATTGTTGCACACAAGAGATTTTCTGTCGACTGACTATTGGGGATAGAGCCTCTTTCTGAGTGTTTCTCTGTAAACCTGTATGTTATTGGTATTTTCCAGGCCAGTGAGAAAAATCAAGTTCAATAAAAATTCATCAGTTCATCATGTAGCTTGTTTTACTTATTTGCTTTAACAGATATGGTTTGGTTTTCCCATACACAGACAGTGATTTAAAAACTTAGCTTTCTAGCAAGTGTCGGTAACACATTTTGATTAAGTGACACTACCCAGAAGACAAAAATTGGCTTCTGAAAAAGATGTTTTAATGCTTGGTAGGTTTTCTTGGGTAGTGGGCAGAATTTATACATAATGAGAATATGCTAGGGATTTAACAGTTTTGATATAATTATCCAGTACAATAATGTAAACTGCTTAGCAACATACCTTTAGCAGCCAAAAATGAAAAAGAAAAAAAAAAGTTTACCATAGATAAGTAAAAATAACCCTGGGTAGTTAGATATTTTATGTGCACTGCTGTTGGGGTATGTATTCTATGCTCTACTGTTTCAAAGTAAAAAGTAAATGGTGCAATTCTCACTTTTTACCTTTGGCGCCTTAAAGCCAAGTGTGTGGAGGAGCTCAAGTTCACCACTAACTGTAAATGGACAAAATATACCACTCCATTTGTTCTTTGCTAAGTAGTTTGGGATCACCTACTAAATGCTTATTATCTCATTATAATGAACAGAACTCAAAAGAAAAAAATTTATGTGATTGGGAACACCTTGCCACACGTCTTGAAACAATGGCCATGTCTACTTCTTAAAGGAAAAGTTATTTATTTATTTATTTACTTATTTACTTATTTATTTATTTATTTTTGGGATCTTTTTATTTTTTATTTATGATTTCTCTCATCTATGGAACATAAGAACCAGGAAGATCGGTAGGGGAAGAAAGGGATAAAGAAAGGGGGGGGGGTAATCAGAAGGCGGAATGAAGCATGAGAGACTATGGACTCTGAGAAACAAACTGAGGGCTTCAGAGGGGAGGGGGGTGGGGGAATGGGATAGACTGCTGATGGGTAGTAAGGAGGGCATGTATTGCATGGTGCACTGGGTGTTATACGCAACTAATGAATCATCGAACTTTACATCAGAAACCAGGGATGTACTGTATGGTGACTAACATAATAAAAAACATAAAAATTAAAGAAAGAAAGAAAGAAAGAAAGAAAGAAAGAAAGAAAGAAAGAAAGAAAGAAAGAAAAGAAAAGAAAGAAAAGAAAGAAAAGAAAGAAAAGAAAGAAAAGAAAGAAAGAAAGAAAGAAAGAAAGAAAGAAAGAAAGAGTTATTTAAATCATCTTTTCATTTTGGTCCTCCACTTTTTGCCAACCTCAGGGCCTGGTACAGAGTGCTAGAAGAACACCTGACAGAACTGTGTTGAATAAAGAATTCCTACTGTGTACTGGTCTAGCCAGCCCTGCATGAGCCTACATGGTAGCATGAAGAGGATCAGAACCACTACAGTCAGCATCACTACTGCTCAGACACGAGGCAGTACTAGTCAAACCTTGCATGATTCTTTCCGGCCAATGAGAAGAAAAGACTAGTGACTATGCGTGTGGGATGGGGAGGGAGGGGAGAGTAAGAATAGGAGCACTAGCAACAATCTTTATGAAAATTGTTTGCTTTACTTCCAGCTTTGCCACCTTCAATCCATAATCTCTGTCATTGCCAGAGAGATGTTTCTGAAACACAAATTTCATCAGTATTCTCTTCCCCACATAAATTTTTCATTTCCTTCCACACTCCAACATTTTAAGCATCATCTCTCATCACCAACCCATGTTGTTTATGGTCCAGACATACTAAAGATGATGTCTTTGCAAGAAGAACCAAAACAAAAACATTAGAAAACTCAGAAACATTAAATATATAAAACTATGACCATTAATAGCTTTCAGAATGTACTCTTCTATTCATCCATACTACTTTCATCCCTTCTTTGTTCCCTTCTCGGGAACTGTATATGCCAAATGTGCCTGGCCTCTCCTCGTATCTTTAAACTTTGTGTGCACCCTTCCAATTATCATTTAAACCATAATCTAGTACTTTCCATAACGCTTTCTTCTAAAGCCCATGTTCCTCTTTGTAACCACTATTCTCTTCCCTATACTCCACAATTCAACTTCCGCAACTCAGCGTATTTATAGGTCAATAAAATCAATGTGACTGCTCCTGTGCAAGTTACCAATGACTTCACACATGCAAAACTAGGAATTGGATTCTGTTGACTGCTCCCTCCACTGAGAGACAGTTCAGCTCCTAAGTTACTCCACTTTTCATAGTTTACTTGTAACCCCGATTCTTCCTTCTTTGTACCTGCCCTGGTTTCTCCATTTCTGCTAAAACTTTAAATAGAAGAGTTCCTTAAGGCTTTGTCCTATCGTCTCTTCTCTTTTACAACTATATTATCCTTGTAAGGAATCACATCTCCTCCCATGAAATAAAAAGCAATCTATATATTGAAGGGTAGCAGATGTACTACCCCAAATATGACACTTTGGCAATTTGACTATTTTGAGACGCAGTTACCTAAAAACAGCAAATGATGGTAGAGGTTTTCTCCAAACTCCCTTTCCTCAAGATGAATTCTCCAAACGGAACTCAATTGTCGTAGGTTCACTTCCTGAGAGTGAGTTTTATCAACCAAGGGAAATTGACTCATCAACGTACACTAGAAGTCAACACTACACCCAGACAAGCTTTGTCACAAATTATCACAAACTATCATACCTTCCTCCCATCTATTCTAAGGGTCTGTTCATTCTAAAACTCATGGACTCACTCCTAAAAGGCCTTCAACACTCCTATCTTTTTCCTGTGAAGATGATATTTAAACCTGAATCTTAAAGACACCATTTTGAGGTATTCATTCTCTCCTGGGTATCTTCCCACCTATACATGATATAAACATGTTAATAAACTCCTGTTTTTCTCTGGCTAATTTGTATCTATTCCTGAGGACTCAGCCAAAAACTCAGAAGACAAAAATTTTTTCTTCCCCTACAATACCAACAAACTCCAAATTTAACTACAGGTGAGACCTCATTATTAAGTCCTATGCACACATATCTGACTGCCTATTCAGCTTCTCCACTTGGATAACTTTCAGGCATCTTACAAACTGTCCAAATTGAATATGCGAACATCTCCCTTCCCCCCACATCCATCCTTCCTCCAATGTCTCCTTTCTCCACTGATAGCCTCGTTACTTGCTGTTATCCTCAAGATCCTTCATACCTGATCCCCTCCTCTAGCCGATCAGTGAGTCCCACTTTTTATCTGACTGTACCTCAAATCTGTTTACTTCTCTCCCCTTTGCTCTGTAATTCATTACAACCAGGCCAAACTAACACTGTTATCCATACGACTGCAGTGGCCTCTGAGTTTGTCTTCCTATGTCTTCTCTTACTTTGTTCTAACTTTACCATTGTTTACAGAGAACCTAGAATAATCTTGAAAAAAAAATCAAACTTGCACATCTGATTAAGCCAATTCTCTCCTCAATATGCTTTGCCTTCCTTACGGTCCTAGATTAGCTTTTAAAATCTTTAACCTAACTGACAAAAACCCACTGTATTCACCACCACCTAGTTCATCAGTTTCAATTTAATGAACTCTTGCAACTCTGTTTTAGCTACCTCAGTCTCCATGTCTTTATTTAAAATAAATTCTCATCTCTCCCCTCAGAACACTGCATGCATATATATATATAATCTCCATCCCTCTGTCAAGAAGCTTTCCCCATTCCTTCTAGCCTTGAAAATCTTACATCACCTTTCAGATCATCTGAGATTACATCTTACAATTCTAAAAATCTCTGCGCCTGACTCTCTAGGTTATGGGGGGGGGTCGTCCCTGTTATAATATTTTATTTTTTCTTCATGTAATATTTAGCAAGTGCATTGAAACATTTTATGTGATTGTCTGTTGTATGTATGCATAACCTACCAGCTGTGAATTCCACAAAGCCAAGAACCTTGTCTTTATTTTTCATCACCCTTTGCCAAATAGATACTAAATAAAAATCTATGAAATGGATTGGATAAATTATACAACCACATTATGGAGGCATTTTTCTTTAGTTATTCCTTACCTTTAGCAGAATCAGAGATTGGTGCATCAAATATCCTATAAGAGGTTGTTCTGAACTTTGAGGATTAGCAAGAGATATTTTCAATTTTATCCTGAGAATCCTATATGTCATATGTTAGATCTCTCATACTATAATATTTGAACTTTAGAGATTTAAATGAATCATCTGAAGTTTTTCTATTACTAGTATCAAGGCCAAATAGGCATTCACATCTTTTATTAAAATGCAGGAGGTAACCTATAAAAAATAGGGTAAAAAATTCTCAATACTCTTAATCATTTGACTTTATGTTTCCCCCTTCAGCCTACTTGTAGAATAATTAATGCAAAAGAGGTCATCTTAAGAATTTTTACTTTCAAAAAAAAGTTCATAATGTATTCAAATAAATCATTTCAGAAAATTTCAGATTACTTCATTTGGTATTTGCTCACAAGCTGCAGATGTTATATCCTATTTATATTCATGTCCCACCAAGAAAATTTAAAATGTAAAATAGCAGTTGGTCCCTTTGAAAACCTAAATTATATAAAATTGAAATAGCACATTTTAAAAATATAGGATCGGAATTTCATAATTAAAAATACTATTGTCAAGAAGAGAACACAATTTTTTAAAACAATTTTATTTGAGCGAGAGAGAGAGCGTGCATATGCTGAGAGGGGGGAGGGGGGTGGAGAAGCAGACTCCCCGCTAAGCAGGGAGTGTGGTGTGTGGCTCCATCCCAGGACCACAGGATCATGACCTGAGCTGAAGGCAGACACTTAACCAACTTAGCCCCCCAGACACCCCAAGAATACTATCTTCGTGCAGATTTCTATTAATGTAATACTTATCTTACACAATTCAGTTTATATCACAATAACTAGAAAGTCGGGAATATAAACCTCTTTCATAGTGTTTGTACATATTTAATCTTTATCTTCATTCGAAATTTTAATAAACTAAGTTACAATCATTGACACTATTAAAATTTCAGTTAAACATGAAACCTGAACACACAGCAAGGAGCAGGAAGACCTGGAGTATCAGTCTTACACTGTTGCAAAACCACTCTGAAATTATTAAGCTCACAGATATACAACATTCAGGTACAGAAACTCAATGCATCAAAACCATATACAGTGAATCACAGTGCTCTTGACTTACATAGCAATATGCCTGTTTGAAGATATTTATCAACTACAATTTTATTAAAATTGTGGACTGAATGGCTACTTGTACTAAAAGTTTATCTTTCTACTGAGAGGTGTGATACGACAGAGCTGGAATGGAGTGTAGACATTAGAAGTCAGTGTTTGAAAAGATGTTTTACCCACATAACTTATTCGCCTAATCATTCTATTCCTTCAGAGATAGCATAGAATTAACAAATGCAATATTCTTCTAGGTGTGAAGTATTTTGCTCTATTCATACAGCAAATATAACACCACCATTTGATTTCAGTTAGAGATTGTTTAAGCACTGCTTAAATTTTTACAACACAGTTAAGCAATTTAAAATGGAAAGGTATGATTATAATCAAAATCTTTTTAAAAACATGAATTCTTACCAATTTGTAGTGGAGCATCATATACATGACTTTTTTTTTTTCCTGATTTCATTCCAGTGTTTCTTCTCATGGGCACCTAACCTCCATATGACACAATGCAGACAGAACCAGTGAGGCTTGGGGGAATGACAAGTACTTAAATGTGAATCCTACTTTCTAGAGTTTGAGGTCTCTCCACCTGACAAATCACTTAACATCTCTGGGATAATTATATCTACCTTCAAGCAAGATTATGAAGACTGGAAATAATATAAATTGACCACCCATATTTGGTTCATACTAGACAAAACTGTGGATGTTTTTAGTAGACGGTCAAAAAGAATCCTATATATGTCCTATGAGAAAATATCTTCCATCTCTATAAGATGGCAGAGAATTATTCGAGAACAAGAACAGAAACATTTGGCAGAATTATGGAAGAACAGAGAATCTTCTTTACACTGGAAAGCAGTGTAAAATAGAATTAGTTTAAATAGTACCAATTTTGTGCTGGGTGCTTTACATATTCCATATCATAATTCTACAAAAATCCCATAAAGTAGATTTTTTAAACTCCAGATCTTCCAAGAGGGTACCATGGCTCCAAGAGCTTAACACACTTTTCTTGTTGACTCCAAAGCCCATGTTCTTGCTGTCTCAGGCTGGGTTCTAGAATCTCTATAAATGCCGTCCATGATTCAGGAAATACATGCGGTGGGAAAAGCCTAGACCTGCCTTCTAGTGAAGGGCAGAGAATAGGTCTACAGGTGCATGGAATTGAGGGCACTAAGACTTCCTGTCCAGATCTTTATTGGGACAAAAGATGGCAGATGGTATTCTGGTAATACCCTAATTCTTGACATAGATGGCTGCTGGTGTACAAGTGCAGTCACTTCCAGAAAATATATCGATATGTATAATTTGTGTATTTTATGTATACCCACACATATATTTGTATTTATACACTTATATGTGTTTTTATATATATTTACTTCAATATAAACAAAAAATCAATGCCCAGTGTGCACTTGCAACAAAGGAATCTGGACCTAACGTAAGGGAATAAGAGAGCTCACTGAATTAAATGGCATTTAAGCTTTGACCTGAAAGAAGAATCTAACCAGAGTTACACGGCAACAGAAAAACTAAAATGTGTACAAAAATGGTACAGGGGTCAAGGAAGCATTCACAAATGGAGGACGACATTGGGAGACCAGCCAGAGTATTATTGGAATAATCTGAGCAGAGCAAGCTGCTTCTAATAGGTACAGTTTGTGAGTGCAATGAGAACATTTACTAAAAAAAAATATGAAGTTAATAACTTTACAAGAAAGCAAATGTTAAAATCTCACACCTTAAGTTAATATTAGTCATAACCCAACTTTCTGGACGAATACAAGTTATTCATCATGATTAGAGTACTTTAAGGGAGGTCCTGCTGTGAGAAAAGTTTAATTGGTTGTTTTCTATATTCTGTGAAATGCACTTTTAAGAACTTGATCCTTGGCAGCAAAATTGGCATTTTGCAATGTGTGTGGAGCCTGTATTATAATGAGACATAGGGACCTTTTCAGGGATGGAGCAAACCAGCCTGTTGGACATTTATATTCAGCTTTCTAAAAATTAAATAAGAACATAATTTCCCAGGTTAGCTCAAGAGCTTCTGGTTGCCTATGATGAAGAACTAGTTGGGAGAAAGACCAAGGAATGTCGTTAAAGTCTGGACTACTCTGCTCATTTACAAAATTTACTCTTATTAAAGTAGTTGTTCTTAAAGTGTCATCCAACAACCAGCAGCCTCAGTAACACCTGGGAGCCCATTAGAAGCGAAAATTCTTGGGCCCCACCCCGGATCTACTAAATCAAAAACCTGGAGTGAATCCAGCACTGTGTTTTATAAGCCAAGTTCTTCCAAAGAACACTGAATTCAGAGAACCAGTACATAAAACTTCCCATTTTATCACTAATCATCAAGGAAATGCAAATCTAATTCATAGGAATATGTCACCTTACATGTGTCAGAATGACTGGAATCAAAAAAAGAAGTGTTGGTGAGGATGTGGAGAAAAAGGAACCCTCCTGCACTGTTGGTGGGATTATAACCTGGCGCAGCCACTGAGGAAAGCAGTATAGGGATTTCTTAAAAAAAATTATTAAAAATATAATTACCATATGATCCAGGAATTCCACTAGTGGGTGTTCACCCAAAGAAAATGAAAACACTGGGGCACCTGGGTGGCTCAGTCAGTTAAGCGGCCAATCTTGATTTTGGCTCAGGTCATGGTCTCAGGGTCATAGGATCAAGCCCCACATTGGACTCTACACTTAGCGAGGAGTCTGCATGAAGATTTCTCTCCCTTTCCCTCTGCCTCTCACCCCCTTTTCAAATAAATCTGAAAAAAAAAAAAAAAAGAAAATGAAAACACTCAATTCAAAAAGTTATTTGCAGCCCAATGTTCATTGTGGCTTTATAATGGCTAAGATATGGAAGCAACTTAAGTGTCCATTCATAAATGAGTGGATAAAGATGTGGAATATATACAATGGAATACTACTCAGCCATAAAGAATGAAATCTTGCCATTTCCAACAGCATGGATGAGCTAGAGGATATTATGCTAAGATGAAATAAGTCAAAGAAAAACAAATACCATGATTTCACTTACATGTGGAATCTAAAACTTAAACAAAACAAACGAGATGTTAAAAAAAAAAAAGATTCAAATTAAGAACTGATGGTTGCCAGAAGGGAGGTGGGTGGGGGATGGGTGAAATAAAGGGGATTGAGAAGAACAAACTTCCAGTTATAAATCATGAAGATAGAAAGTACAGCATAGGGAATTAGTCAATTAGTAATGTTGTATGGTGACTACACTTATTGTAGTGAACACTAAGTAGTGTATAGGATTGTTGAATCAACACACTCTATACCTAGGGGCACCTGGGTGACTCAGTTGATTAAGCATCTGCCTTCGGCTGAGGTCATGATCCCAGAGTTCTGGGATCAAGCCCTGCATTGAGCTCCTTGCTCAGCAGGAAGTCTGCTTCTCCCTCTCTCCCTGCTTGTGTTATCAATTTTTTAAAAATCTTAAAAATATGGGGCACCTGGGTGGCACAGCGGTTAAGCGTCTGCCTTTGGCTCAGGGCGTGATCCCGGCGTTATGGGATTGAGCCCCACATCAGGCTCCTCCACTATGAGCCTGCTTCTTCCTCTCCACTCCCCCTGCTTGTGTTCCCTCTCTCTCCTGTGGCTGTCTCATCTCTGTCAAATAAATAAATAAAATCTTAAAAAAAAAAAAAAATATATATATATATATATAACTCCTAAAATGAACATTGTATGTTAGTTTTTTTAAAATTCCACTTTAGGGGTACCTGGGAGGCTCAGTCGTTAAGCATCTGCCTTCGGCTCAGGTCACAATCCCAGGGTCCTGGGATCGAGCCCCACATCAGGCTCCCTGCTCAGCAGAGAGCCTGCTCCTCTCTCTCTCTCCCTCTGCTGGTCTCCCTGCTTGTATGCTCACACACTCTTGTGCATACACGTACTCTGTGAAATAATATCTTAAAAAATAAAAAAATCCACTTTAACCTGTTAGTTGGAAGCTGCATAAGAGGAGGAGGTCATACATATCCAAGGACCTCTCAAATGTATCTAGTCCCATCTTAGTCTGATTTTTGAACATGCTATCAACATACCTCACCACCTGTATAGTACATCCTTTCTCCTAACACCATGCACAGCAATAATCATGTTCCCTTTATCCCATTCCAGGATTACCTCCTCTGAATTCTTCAACACTTGGCTATCTGTATCTTGCTTCCACTCCAGAGACAACTTCTCTTTGGTAATTGCAGTGAGCTCCTCCTTGTTAAGTGTCAAATCATGGTCTTAAATTGCATGACTCTTTATGGTCTATGTCCTACTAGAATTTAATCTCTGTTAGAAAGGTGATTTTTCTGTTTTGTTCACTATTCTATTCACAGCATCTGGAAGAGTATCTAGCACAATGACTTGTTCAACAAAATTTTTTGAATGACAATGAAAATAACTTGTTTTCAATTCCTCAGCCTACACATCTTTGGGGTACTCTACAAGGTTAACCAACTCCATGAACACAAATATTCAAAACCATCAAATCTCCACCATTGATTTCAAAAGTACTTCAGTTTCTGGCTTTCTTCACATGCTTCTCAGTCTTTTTAATTCTCCTTTGCGGGAGATTCTTCTCTTTGTTTTGCAACCTCGTCCATTCACAGAGAGGCAAAAAATGATAGTAATTAAAGAAGGCAAATTTTGAAATCTGATCCGATGCGAATTACACTCTATGACCCTTGCTTTTCTCATTTGTAAACTGGTGCCCTGATGTTATTTATCCTGAACTATTTTCAATACTAGATGAAACTGTAAATTATAGCAACTGACTCTTACTATGTTTAGTTGTTGATCATCTGCAAATGATGGAAATCACGAACCTCCAACTTTTAACTGTTTCAGATCTACATTTGCAACTTCTTGATGGACAACAGATTTTTTTAACTTTCTGTTCAACTTGTGAAGATCACACTGATTAGTTTTCCTCTTCGGATGACTTGGAATCCTTTGGCTCAATGCTCCCTTCTCATCTTCAATATCCAATCAATAAGCTGTAATTTTTTTAAGTGACCTAATAATCCTTTCATATCCATTTTTTTTTCATTTCCAGTGTTACATCAATAGTACACACTGTGTAGACAAGCTCATTACAGCAGTCAGCAAATGCTGTGTGCAATATCTCCAGAGTCTATTATTCCACATTCTGTAGCCAGAGTGCTGCTTTAAAACACAAATATATGAAGACTATCCATTGCCTTCTCATTGTTCTTAGCAAAAATGAAGTAATTACTACTCTGGGTTACTAATCTCAAACTGGTTTAGCTCACTCCCAGCCCTCTAATGTACAGAGAATGTTCCTCCCTAAGGCATGCTAGATATCTTGGGGGCACATGCTCTAAGATGGCCATAAAGGGAGCCAAAAATGGTTAAGTACATGCCATGGCATGGATAAAAATCAGATGGACCCATATGTGGTCCTGATCAGTGATCCTGAGTTATTGAGAAGCCCTCATGCAAATGAATGTTTTGCAAGCCCAATTTACTTATTTCCTTCTGGGTCCTCTAGTTTTTCTCATTATGCTGTTCAGGTTTCCCAATCATTATAACAAGTCCTGCCTCCTCCATCTCTCCCATTCCCCTCCCCCTGGCCCCCATCAATTCTAGGGTCCCTGGGTCTACATCATCTTTTTTCTTTCCACTGGGAGGACAGGAAGACAAGAACAACCAGAAACATTTTTTTGACATCTCCCCAAAATAAAAATATGAATTTTTTTCTTTTCCTCTCAAAGACAGAAAGGGCTTTAACTTCAAATATTCCCAGGTTGTGAGGAAAAACATTTGTCCTAGATTGTTCTTAAAAGCATTCAAGAAAAGCAAGTAAAACCAATGCAGAGATGGTAGAATATCCAAATCCTATTGTATTAAAAGAGAAATTCTTAACATGGTCTATGGCATCTTCCCAGTCCAGCCCTTAGTGGGGTCTTCAGTCTCCCCCGACACCATGAACACTCTTTGCTGTCTTCTGAAGTCACTATTGGCCTTAAACCAGTTTCTCACACTTGCCCAGCCCGTCCTGCCACTGGAATTGCACAGGCTGTTCCTACAGTTTGAAATACCCTCCCTTTCCTCCCCTACTTCAGTGAACCCTCACTGTTCTTCTCAGCTGCATCACTTCCCTCATCTCCTTGACAAGGTAAAATACTTCACTGTTTAACACTTGAATAGCACTATATTCTTAAGTGCAAGATTTATAGTAAGCACTCCATAAAAGTTAACGAAACTAAAATTAGTAAATACTTTAATAAATTATTTTTGCAGGGTCTATGGTCTAAGTTTGCAATTCGTTTATGTGCTTCTCCCCACCCCCCCCCCAGCTATTAGTGATC
Organism: Ursus maritimus; assembly: GCF_017311325.1. Lineage (NCBI taxonomy): Eukaryota > Metazoa > Chordata > Mammalia > Carnivora > Ursidae > Ursus > Ursus maritimus. Next base: position 60,779,167 of record NW_024423344.1, on the reverse strand, counting down.
TGCTGCCAAGAATGAGCTCTTCATTTTTTACTCTAACAAACTCCATGACTCAAATTTCTTCCCTAGACAGTTTCATATTTCCTGCTGAATCTGATGTTAAATTCTCAAATGTCAAATATGGTTAAGTTCCTTTTCTGCTCAAAATCCTTCATTGGCTCTTCATGTGCATAAGGAATAGGTACAAGTATCTTAACATGGTGAAGCACTTGCTAGTCTGAACTCCCTTTGTCATATTTACCTACTTACGGTATCTCCAGCAAAGTAGCTTCGGTGTTAACCACATCAACATATCTGCTTTACCACAGATACATACTCCAAGTTCCTACGGGTTAAAGACTATGTACAACAAAAGCTGAAAAACCCATCGGACTTGATAGGGGGCAGAATTAAAAAATTAAACAGACTAGGAAGACCTTATTTCCTTTCGTGTCTCAGTGAGAATTTCCCTCCCAGATACACACGTTTGATTACCCCATGTTTGCCTCCCTGTGTATTTTTTTCTCTTAATGTCTGTTTTCATTATTTTTTAAGTAATGTGGTTTTACTGGAAAACATGTTGTAAATAAGTGCTACTGGATGTATTACTGATCATTATAGTAACATATAAGCCAGTCAGAAAAAGGAAAGTTTGAGTTTATTATTGTATGCATCAAAATAACATTAAAAAGGAGAACTGGATGGTCCACTGGTATGTCCAAAGCACCGTAACCACATCATTTGGACATGATCAAGAACTCGCTCTTTGAAAGCATAGAGACGTGTGGCCTTGGCAGGTCCTGAGCAAAGGGGGCAAGGAAGAGGTCTTCTGTCAGGAAAGGACCTGTGAAGGCAGAAGGTTTGCCACAGTGGAAGTGACAGATAAGCCTGTGGGTGAGGCTCCATGGGAAGCAATGCCCAAAGTCATCAAGTATGTGGGAGACATCAATGACAAGGGAATCAGGATGGGGAGGACAGTTTCCATTTCCTTTGCTGTGTTTCCCAGTGAAGATGGCTCCATACAGAAGAAATTAAAAGTCTGGTTCCAGATTCCAAACCAGTTTCAGAGCAACCCACCATTTCCTACTGATGACAGCACGGAGGTGGAGGACAGGGAAAGCATCAGTGTCTCTTCCCTGCAGTTTGCTGGTTATGTCAAGAAGTGGACTATGTAGCTCATGCCGCCCAGCTGTGGACCACATTGGAGGGCAGAGCCACCTGACGGAGTGATTTCTACTTCTACACCACCTATAACCCTCCCATGAAGCCCTACGAAAGTCACAGTGAGGTCTGGCTGGTGAAAGCATGAATGACTCACTGAAGCCAGAACTTTCTGAATACGTGCTTCTGTGTCTACTTCCTCAGGAGAGAAGAAGGGAGCAAAGCTTGTAACCGAATCTGCAGCTTAACCAACTTCCTTTCAAAGCCAGTTACTGCCCATTTTCTGAAATAAACATATTCCATCTATGCTCTTTTTCTCAGGGTGGGAAATACTACAGCCAAGATAGGCAGCATCCCTCTAACGGACTTAGGAAGTTCTGTGGGGGACCAGAAAAAAAACCCAGCAACATTTTCCCAGCTATGTGGGTCACTAAAAATGGATTTTAAAAAAATGACTGAAACTGTATCTCTGTCATCGAGAGAAAAACGTGATTTGCACATGATCATTTATCTGTGATTCATATAAGACCTTTGTCTAAAAGAAACTGAAAATCATAGGGACAACTGGATATGACAGGGTAGCGAAAAGAACTTCTGCAATATTTAACTGAACACTGACCATGTATATGCAACGCTGTTAAGACCTAAAGGAAGGAGGTGAAGGTGATTAAATAGAAACTACTGTCCTCAACCAGCTTAGTTTCTCTTGAGGGGAACAGGCAGGCACAGGATTGCATTTAACACAAGGCACATAGTTTAAAAGTGCCAAAGTTCTATAAAAACTGAGCGCTTTGGCAATGCCCGAAAAAGAAGAAAAAAAGATTAATTTTTACTGAGATGACTGGATCTGACTTGATGATTTACGTGACATTTGACCTGAGTCGAAGAGAGTGGAAGGTTTGATTAGCCAGAAATAGGGAAAGAGGTCATTCCAGGCTAAGGAGAAGTTGGAGGTGGAGCACAGAGGTACACAGGACATGAGCTGAGGCTCACATAAGTCTTCTGTAAGAAAAGGATTCATATATGAGATGAGGTTCAAAGGACAGACTGGGGTCAGACTGTGAAGTCCGAATTTCATGCGAAGAAATTTTTATGGCCACAGCAAGGGGCAAGAGGAAAAAGCACTTTTTGTTTTGTTATTGTTTGAAAATGACCAGGATTTAGTTTTTAGCTATTCTAGCTCTAGGGCACTGGGAAACACAAAAAGTATCTTACCTTCCATCTCCTATACAATAAAATTATACCTATTAACCTATGGGGTTGGTTTGTTTCATTTTGTTTTTTTAAATCATTTACTCTGTGCCAGACTCTTCTGGAGCTGGTGATGTAGCAGTGAACAAAAGAAAAAAAGAAATCCACACTTACATGAAGATTAAATTGTGGAGGCAAAAAGCCATTAAGAAAGAAACTCACCCATGGTATGTAATGTGGAGATAAATTCCACAATGGAACTACAGCCGAGTAGGATGGTAGAGTGACAGAGGCCACTATTTTAAGTAGTTAGGGTAGGCCTCACTGAAGAGGAGACTGTTGGTCAGGTTTTCACATACGTGGCTTTGTGGGGTTCAAAGTCCAGGCAGACAAGACAGCAAGGGCAACTTAGCTGAGGACAAAATGTGCAGCAGGATAGTGGTTGAATTTCATCTCTTTGGAAGGTTACAGGCCACAGTATTTTCATATGGATCAAATGTGAGATGTGAAAACGTAGTCTGGGATGACTAATGGTTTTTTGGTGTGAACATCCAAAGAAATGAAGGTGTCCTTCACTGAAAGCGTACTTTACCGAAAGGCATCAGAACACAGCAGGAGGAAGAGAATCAGGACTTTTGTTCAAGATGCTCTTTAGATCTACAAATGGAGATTTCAAGTGGCCAACTGTTACACACACCTTTAATTCAAGGTAAGGTTGAGGTTGGAGACACACATTAGGAAGCATCAATGAGTGCACAGATGGTATGTGAGCTTGGGAGGGCACGAGAGCAGTCCCAGAGAAAGAGAGAACAGAGAGCAAGTCGGGGTACAGAACCTCCAAGTTTTCTCATACATTAGTGTTGAGAAAATGAGCATCCAACATTAGCACCTGAGGAGCTATGGTTAATGGGGAATAAAATCGAGTATTCTAGAAGAAAGGTAGAGATAGTACATCAGAAGAAAGAAATGATCAATTATGTCATGGGCAAACAACTCAGGTAAGATGAAAACTCAGATTGAACAAAATGGAGTTCTTGGTGAAAGCAACTGGAGCAGTTTGAAGAAGAGTGGTGATTTGGTAGGCTTAAAATATTTCCTACCAAAAGTTCCTCCTCCTGTAGGATCTTATTAAAAGACCCAAAATATTTAACAAAAAACTAAACTTTACAAACATTAAAAAAAACTTTTTAAAAACACAGCTGGGGGCACCTGGGTGGCTCAGTTGTTAAGCGTCTGCCTTCGGCTCAGGTCATGATCCCGGGGTTCTGGGATTGAGTCCCGTATCGGGCTCCCTGCTCACCGGGAAGCCTGCTTCTCCCTCTCCCACTCCCCCTTCTTGTGTTCCCTCTCTCGCTGTGTCTCCCTCTGTCAAATAAATAAAATCTTTTAAAAATAATAATAAAAAAGAAAATAAAAACACAGCTGAAGAGTATAAAGGAAATTTTTGAAGGCCAAAATAAGAAGGGAATACCATTTCCATGACATGCTGTCATGTAGCAAACCTTATACCAAGACCAAAATGGTTTTTATTTGTGAAGAACATTATTTGTAACCACCAAAAAGGGAGAGGAACAACAAAATCTAGGCCATACAATTGCCTGGAGCTGAATTAGAGACCCTAACATGAAGCTGGGAATCTTACAGACCTAAATCATCAGTGAGAGGGTGATGTAAAAACAAAGAAACAAACGAAAAACCACAGAAAGGGTGAAAAAAAAATACTCATTGGTCACAGACTTGAATCTGTTGGAAGAGAAAATATATATACCAAGTTTTTTAGACCACAAGTCACGGTTCACACATTTTGATGCCTGAATACATTCTTTAGGGTTTCTGTCCTCAGTCTTACTAGGTATTTTAATAAATCCTCAATTGGAAATGTCATCAGATATCCAGAAGCAAATGCAAATTCTTTCTACAGGAATGATGACCATCTGTGGCCACAAAAGAGTTCTCAGATTTCCAAATACAAAAAAGTAAATGAAACAGATGAGGGAAAGGGACCCCATAAATGAAAATCAGGAAAAAAATGAACAGAATGAGAGTAAAAATGCTATTTTATAGGGTGTTTAGAACAACATTCTCACAATAAGGCAAATTTTCTCTTGGGCTTCAGACTAAGTATTTTATTTCGGCCTATATTCCAGTTTGCTAATTTTTTCTTAAGCTACATGAAGTCTTCCTTTACCTCTTAGATTGAGTACTCAAGTTCAGTTATTACATTTTGCAGCTTTATAAGTATAACCCATTTGATTTTTAACACTTTTTAATTCTGTAAAATTCTGAAAATGTTTTCTGTTTTCTCTAACTTCTTTAACATTTTAATGAATTATTAAAAGTCAGTGTCTTAGTAAACCCATCTTGATCTTTATGTATCTTTGTTATGTTTTTATATTGGGCTTTTGTTATCCATTTTTTACCTGGGATATTCCAGGTAAACTTTGATTGAATTCCAGATGTGTAAAATATAGAAATTTTGAAGACCTGAGTCATCTTCTGTAGAGGGAATTTCGTTTTGCTTTTAATATGTATCTAGGGGAGGGGGCAGATCTCCTTAATCTGAGTACTGTTTAAGTTCATCTTTAGTTGGGCTTCTCTATTTCTTATTCACTCTTTTCCTCAACTAAATGCACGGAGTATTTACCAAGGCCTCTCTTCTTACTCATGCAATCCAGTTTTGTACTCCATTCCTGTAAGATGTGCAGATTTTTCAGCTACTAAAATCTCTTAGTTTCCATTAGACACCCAGCTTCTTAGCCTTATGACTCCTGATTAACACCTAGAAGGTAGGTCTAGAATATTAGGTTCACTGCTTTGAAACACTCTGAATATCATACTATATGTTAACTAGATTTTAAAAACTTAAAGAAAAAAAGAACACTCTGCCTTGTTAGCATTTGAATTCCTTCATACAGATTCCTTTAAAATATTTTTCTAATTTTTGTGGTTTTCTTCCCTTTACTAGGAGATCTGAAATAAATCAGGCTGCTATTTCCACAAACAGAAACTCCAAAGATACGGTTTTACCTCTAGGAAGACAATTGGGAATGTAATTGTGAAAGATTACAGAGGACTTCAGACATGCCACTGATGCTCTGGTCTATGGCATTCATTGTATTATTTTTATGTCTGATACAAACATACAACATTACATAGTCTGTAATGAGGATCCTGTATCTTAACAGGGAAAAAAAGGTGGAGAATTAAAGAAATGGGAATCAGCAAGTACAGAAAAGTTTTTGGTTTTATTTCAAAGGGGAAGCTGAGAATTTGGACATTATTTGAAAGGAATAATGGAATACAAAGAAAGGGTCTACAATCCAGAATGCCTCCATGCTGACGTGGGGTGGTATGAAGATCGAATTCATCACCTGAAACACAAAGCATGGATACTCATGTAACAGGAGTACATATCTAAGTTTCCTTCTGACCTTTTTATCATTTAAAAGTGCCAGTTGTGGGGAGAAGAGATGGGCTGTCAGGAGAGCAGTGGAAAAAGTCAAGATGGGGTCTTGAAAGAGATAAACACGAGGTAAGAGGTGAGAGAAAGTGAGGAGTTTTTAACAACTCTTGGATTTCTAAACTCTGTAACTGGGAGGAAAGCAAGATAGCCTTGCATGCACTAGAGAAACCAACATCAGTTTACTATAGTAACACCTAGTTACAGAGTCCAAGGAAAGCAATAGTCTGCTTGGGAAATTACTTAGACATGGTTTGTAACTTGGTAGGACATGCATTATCCCAATGCTAAGGCAATAAGGTAGTTTTAATAGGGGTGAGCTGCTAGGTAAGCTTACGCTCTACTTGAATTCAATAGAACACAGTCCTGAGCTCTATAAGGGTCAGATAAAAGCAAAATAATTCTCTTGCTGCCATACTTAAATGTCCTAATTTCTTTCTCTTAAGGAGTACAATTATCCGAAATTAGCGTTCAGTTGAGAGAACAGAATCTCAGAGCAAGATAGATGAAATTCCCATAATCCACAGGGATGTTCTCTCACTGGGATTGCTGGTTTGCATTAACTTGGTTAGTTTGGATTCCAAGAGCATTACAGCTTTGCTTGAGATGGGGAGTATTTGTTAATTATGCTATGCTGTTCTGAATAGTCCCCTATGTACAAAACCAGGGCCACTGTCACTCAGAGAGAAGGTTAAATAGTTATAAAAATATAAGAAATTATGGGAGGATAAATTATTTATTTTTATTTCACCTGACATTAAAACTTATTATCAACTATCAATACTAATATTTTCCCAAAGGGAAGAAAACTTAATGATAAGAATGTTTTTAAGAAAAATTACCTTACTATAAATGTGCCATATCCCATTTGTGTTTCACTGTATTCTAGAGCTATCAGTCTTATGAAGCAATAAATTTCTGTTGTATACTCCATAAGCTCCTGTGATAACATTTTATATTGCTTGTCTGCTGCCTGAAGGAGGAGGGTAAAATATTATTTCAAGGTGCATTTTGCATCCAAGGAGACTAGACCTGTTTATTGCAATAGTCCCATTTTTTACTCTAGGGCAGTGGTTATTAGATATGAAAGAAAATGAGAAGGATTGGTTTCTCTTCCCCAAGGAAAGGAGGGAAGAGATGGGAGAGAAGGAAAAAATGGGAGGGGAAGAAAAACCAGGGAAATTTTGGAAGGTAGATACTAAGTGGGTGATTGTCTACTGAGGCAATCTGTCCCTTGGGAGGTGATTGGCTGAAATGTTTTAAAATCAACAAGCAATATTAAATATTTGTTCTGTGAAAATGCTGTAATTCTACTATTGCTCCGTAGGAGGTAGTTTGTTTTGTTCATGTGGTCCATGAGGAGGTGAGTAGGTGTCATGTTTGATGTTTTGGATTCAATGGTGTTTTCTCAAAATTCATATACTGACCACCCTACCCCTGGTACCTCATAAAGTAACCTGATTTAGAAATAGGTATGGTTAAGATGTGGTCATCTTGGAGTAGGGTGAGCCTCTAATCCAATATGACTGGTGTCTTTAGAGTGTCATGTGAAGAGACACATACAGAGAGAAGACAATATGAAGATATAGGAAGAATCCCAGCTAAAAAAACACCCACGCCTGCCAGAAGCTAGGAGACATGGAACAGATTTTCTCCAGAAGCTCTCTAAAGGAACCAATCCTCACACAATTTGAGTTTGGACTGAGTTTCAGTCTCTAGAACCGTGACACAATGAATTCCTTGTTAAACCACCCAGTTTGTGGTATTAGGTTATTGCAACCCTAGCAAACTTTTTTTTTTTTTTTTTTAGCCTGGTGAAAAGAGAACAGCATGAAAATGATCTGTTCCTCAGAGACAGAACCACCTGGTGTGTAAGTTTGGGCCTTCTGAGAAATCGATGCCAAGTGGAATTTGATGTGTACGATTTTATTGGGGGAAAGGCCTGTGAAAGATAAAGGGAGGATAAGGAGAGGTAGCTACAATGCCAATCTGACTCCTGTGAAAACAGAGGAAGAAGAAAGAAGGATTGGACAAGGAGTCTGACTTGAGCAGAAGAAGAAAGAAGGACTGAGACAAGGAGTCTCAGACTGGAGCAGATTTTTTTTAAGATTTGAGAGAGAGTGTGTGTGAGTAAGAGAGCGAGCAAGAGAGCATAGGGGAGGGGTAGAGGGAGAAGGACAGAATGTCCTAAGCAGAGTCCATGCTGAGCACAGAGCCTGACATGGGGCTCAATCTCACAACCCTGAGATCATGATTTGAGCTGAAACCAAGAGTCGGACGCTTAACCAACTGCGCCACCCAGGCACCCTGATCATATTTCTAAGCAAGATTAAGAGAGGCTAACAGGGAATCTTCTACCTTAAGATCCCTGTCATAGGAGTCCCATGTCTTAGAGTCATAAGCTTTCATACTAGCCCTGCTGGGCTTGCTCACTGAGCGCAGTGTGACCTCAATACAAATGCAGCAGGGGTTAGAAAAGGGTGGCAGCTGGGCTGTCCTTTAACTATGTTCGCCACAGCATGACATCTGAGCAACGCAGTTCTATGGTTGCCACACTGGCAACATGAAGATGCCTTAGGAGAGGGATTTATTTCTTGAGGGTCAGCTGCAAGTTATCCATTTAAGGTTGGCAAACAATGGCCCATGGACCAAACCCAGCTTCTATTTTTGTATGACCTTTGGACTAAATGATTTTTAAAGAGTAAGGAAAGAAGAGTAAGGAAAAAAGGAAATGAAAAAGAAGAGGAAGGGAAAATCCAAGAGACTGTAGGAGGCCTATAATGCCTAAGATATTAAATATCTGGTTCTTTAAAAAAAATGGAAAAAAAAAGAAAAAATTAGCTGACCATTATTTTAGAAATTATCTACAGCCATAAGTACTGGGGTTCCACACATCAGGGTGGTCTGTTTCAGATAGTTCTCCCTAGACCACCTCTGCTTATAGAATAAGCCAAGCTGAGCATGATGCAGTGAGGTGGAGTGGGTAGGTGATACAGTCTTTAGGAAGGGATATGGAATTGTTCAGCACAAAATATCTATCTTCGGGCAGTCACATACAGTATTTATTAGTTCAAGCTTCACTTCTGTTTTCTCCTTTCCAGATAAACAGAATTTTCATGTTCTGTATGATAGGTGTGGCCAGTTCACAGCCACTGACCTGCGGAGAAGTGGGTGATGGCGGCCAGTGGTCCATCAACTGACCTAACCCGCTGGGTGTCAACCTATGCTAAATTCAAGCCAGTTCATCCTTATGGTCCTTTCGGATCTCACAAAAAAATTAACGTATGCTATTTAAAATTTGAAAGTTGGCTGATGAAATAATCCTTGAAGCTATATGCAAGAGCAATGTTTTTATAATTTTTAAATCTTATAGGTAAATCTTAAATCAACCATTTTAAAGTCAGTAGCAAAAGAACAGATATGTGGTTTTTATTGTGAGTGAAATGTAAGAGAAGGTTTTTCAGAAAAGAAACATTAGAAGAATTGCTCAAGTTGCCGTATTGTGAATACACTATATAAGGGAATATAGAAAGTCCAGAAATAGACGTAAGTGGATATATGCAGCCTATGTATAAGTCACTAAACCCAGTTATTAATTATCAACCATCACTTTCTCACCCTGTCATTTTTAGGCTCAGTTGATTTACCTTTTCCTTGTACTCTTTCTTCACTTGGTTTCCAGGATGGGGAAAGAATTACTTAACAAATGTTATAGGAATAATTGGCTAACCATTACAGAAAATCTTGCTCATTTTTTTATATAAAAATAAATCCCAGGTAGAACTTGACTAATACATAAAATATCCTTAGGAATTAAGAGCTTTTTAAGTGAAATGGGAAAAAAATGTTATAAAGAAAACAGAGTTCAGAAATTAAATTTATAGGTGCCATCATTAATAATCATTCATCAATATTTCACATCTGTTATGTTTCAGGAAGTGAATTAGTCACTTAGTATATATCTGTAAATATAGCAAACCACAAAACAGACCAATTATGAAATTTATTTCTAGGGAGAGGTCATAAAATAAGCCTAATTATGAACAACTATTTACCATTTTAGATAAGAACACAGGGATCATGAGAGCTGGGGTGGGAGGAGGAGCTCTGCAGAATTAGGAACTGAGGTCTGGGTATACCTGATTGAAAGGGTGAAATATAAGGAAAGACCAAAGAAATTTATCCTAGTAGATAGATATCGGGAGAGGAGTATCTTGGGTAAAGAAAATAGTAGGGCCACGTGTGAAGTACTGTAGGAAAGTCAGGCTGATCCATGTGCCTGGTGCAGTGAGTAGGGAGGGAATCCTTGGAGAGAAGGTCAGTGAGGTAAGTGGTCTGGATAGTGATTGGCCTTGATGGCCTTGTACGGAATTGTGATTTTTCCAAGTGAAATTCAGAGCAGGTGTTAGGTATTTACACAATGAAAAGATATCACACAACTTGTATTTTAGAAAAATTACTCTGTAAATCTATTATGCATAGTGGAATCATGAAATGTTTGTCTGTATGTGACTGACTTATTTCACTTTGTATGATGTCTTTTAGGTCCATCCACATTCTTGCAACTATCAGGATTCCTCTTTAAGGCTGAATAATATTCCATTATATCTATATTTTCTTTACCATTTGCCCATAGACAGATATTTAGACTGCTTTCACATCTTGGCTATTATAAATAATGCTGTAATAAACAAAGGATTGCAGACAGCTCTTTGAGACCCTGATTTCCATTCTCTTCCAAACTTTTAAGAGTTTTGTTACAAAGGGGACCCAAGAAATGAAGAGGCAGGGGAAGTAGGGTCCCGATAAAGCTCATTAAAGATGGGTCAAATAGCCTATTCTATGGGAAGGATCTGGTAGAGAGTAAAAATACATACATACATACATACATAAATATATATATATATATATACACACACACACACACACACACACACACACACACATACACTCAAAAAGAGCATGAAGTGATGTTCTTAAGTAGGTGCCACATGATGGGATCTGGTGCTCCTGAAGGAGAGCTGAATGTACACAAATTGGTTAAGATCATCTGATAACAGATGGGGGAGAAATGGGGCAAATGCTGTTGGATAGGGCAGTTTTGTTGGTAGAAACCTGTGAAGTTCTCTGCTGATGGCTTTCTTTCAGTGAAGTAGGAAGGGGACTGCTGTAAGGACTGAATTAAGTTATCTAACATAAAGCACACAGAAGAGTTCCTAATGTGTATCTGTATTTTATTGACATAGAAAGTACTATATTAGGAAAAAGGGTTACAAATAGTATGGAGGATATAACCCCATTTTCAATGTCTAGAAGGGGTTTTTGAGAATGAACATGAAATTCCTAACAGAAGGGACCCTGTGCTGAGTTTGAGACCATGAGTTGGTGGAAGAAGACAAAGAACACTTTAGGGGCCCCTGGGTGGTTCAGTTGGTTAAGCATCTGCCTTCGGCTCAGGTTGTGATCCCGGGGTCCTGGGATCCAGCCCCACAGGGAGCCTGCTTCCCCCTCTCCTCCCACCTCCTAGGCTTGAACACTGTCCCTCAAATAAAAATCTTTGAAACAACAACGACGAACACTTTAAAATTCAAATGCAAGATCATTAAATGTGTAAATCAAAGGTCAGAAAAAGTGTCAAACTGAACAACACCCCAGAAGCAACGATAGGAGAGGATATTTGGAGGAACCCCAAAAAGTGTATCTATGTTTTTTGGCCTTTATGTTACCTTTAAAGATAAGAGTTTGAAGGTGAAGTATTATAGAGGCTTTAAAAGGCAAACAACATCTCTTTCATTTCTCATATAGTTTTGTATTTTGTACTGATTATTGTATTGGTTGTCGCAGACCTGAATGTCCAACTCTCAAGTTCAAATGTATTTTATTATGTATGCTGAGAAACAAGCACCAGATGATTTGCAATGATCCCACAGAGCTCCTATTTAATGTGCTTTAATAAACCTTTACAAATTTCTAATTGAGTTCATGACTTGTCCAGAGATTAAGTACAGGGTGTTTTTTTAAAGTTTGAAATAATTTCATAACTTGAAAGATGTAGTTTATAAAGGAAATTTTTTATAATTAAAAAGTTAATTGAAATCAAAAGAATTCTGAGTTAGAAGAAAGACTTTTAAAGTACTATAAAAAAGTTAAAAAGGAGTATTTTTAAGACATTTATTCTTTGTAAAATACACTGTTCTGCAAACACTGTCACTATTTTCACTTTGGACAAATCTTCACCCACATCTTATGTAAAAAAGAATTTGCTTTTCAAGGTTTCAGTTCTCCTTCATATTGCTTTTGAATATGTTATTTTACATGTTTTGCTTTGATTAGCTATTGAAGATTCCTAATTGCTTTCTGATACTCTATAAATCAATGTGACTTTGAAAAATAGTGATTATATAAAGAGCTTTACTTTGAAATATACTCTTCAATCTCCCCTGCATTTTTTATGTACACCTTGTGACCATGGGTAAGTCACTTCGTCAATTCCTCATTTGAAAATGTTGTTTCAGACTATCCAGTAGGTACCTTACAACTGTAAAGCAGAATGATTCTATGCGTATTTCTTAAGTATTCCTGAACTTTTCTAAGCTTCTGAAACTTAGCAAGAACAAGAGCTGGGTATTTTCTACTTCATGCTAAGTTTCCACCTTGCCAGATAATGTTTAAAAAATTAGGTAAGACTTTGGGCCATGCTGGGTTCCCAGTCAATGGTCAAGTATTAATTCTTCAAGGAGTAAATATACTAAACAGTTTTTCTCCCCCTCCTAAAATAATTATTGAAGAATTATTTACACAATGAAATTGATATATCCATACAACTTTCTGGAAGATTAAGAGGAGTGGAATGCAAAGAAATTTTAATAAATCTGTTAAAACATTTTCAACCAATATGGTCACTTGTAAATGTGGTAAGATTTATATATATCTCTCCCTCTCTCTCTCTATATATATATATATATGAGAGAGGGAGAGATATATATAAAGAGGGAGATATATATATAAATATATATATATAGAGAGAGAGAGATAAAATATGGGTGTGAAATCAACCATACTATGATTATGTCATCAAGGAAAATTTGTGGAGTTGATGCTATTTGTATCCAAATGACATAATTCACCCTTATAGAAACAAACAAAAAAAAGTTGTGAAAAATGTAGGTTTCAGAAACAGATTTGATCTTGAACCATCATCTGCCACTTAGTAACTCTGGGGCTTTTGAGTATCAATTAACATGTCTGAACTTTTATTTCCTTATTTAACAAAAGGAATACCAACCACCTAGGGTTAATGTAAGGATTAAATAAATATACAAACTACTTATGATAAATGGTTAGTATGTGTTGTTTCAGGATAACCTAGATACATCTCTGATTGCAAATAAGCCACTCTCTCAAAGTGTTCTTCCACGAAAAGCAAAAGATTTACCCTTCAGAAGTGGCCAGATTTACTTTCGTTAACATTCCTTTTCTGTACTGTTCGAATTTTTTTTTCTTCTTTTCCCTTCCTTTCCTTCATTTTCCCTTTAACCATTCTGCATTTTTGGAGATAGTCTCTGTATCAGGGTTCTCCAGTGAAGCAGAACGAATTGGGGTATATATGTGTATACACATGTGTATTTATACATATATATGCATATATATGTGTATATGTATATGTGTATATGTAAAGTATGTGCGTGTATATGTATTTGAGATTTTATCTAGAACTGGCTCATGCAATTATAGAGGCTGGCAACTCCAAAATTTGCAGGGTGGGGCAAAGACAGGAGCCCCAGGAAGAGCTGATGTTGCAGTTTTTGCCTGAAGGTCATTTGCTGACAGAATTCCCTTGGGAGGCCAAGCTTTTGTTCCATCAAGGCCTTCAACGGATTGGTGGAGGTCTACCCACGTTATGAAGGTTGATCTGCTTTATTCAAAATCCACCAATTTAAATGTTAATCTCATCAAAAAAACTCCCAGAAACATACAGAATACGTTCGACCACATATCTGGTCACCACGGCCCAACAAAACTGACACATAAATTAACCATCCCACTCTCTAAATTTGTATTCTTTGGGGAACGCTTCAACTGAATTCACTGAACTCACCCTGGAGACACATGAACAGGAACCCAAGCCTCAGCTTTCAGGTGGTGCCTAATCGGATATGTTAAAAAACAAAGCAAATATGGGGGGAGGGGTGTCAATCTTTTCTGAATGCACAGGATCCATTGAGCTGTGAAGACCTAGGACAGTAGTTCATCACCATCTATAATATAATGGCTTTATACTCTGTTCATCACTGAGAACATTTGTAAAAAATATGAAGTTGCCATCTATTTGTTCGTAGTAATTATAAAATGACTAACCACTATGGAAGTTATATGCATTGTAAACATTTATATTGAATTTCATTATCCATATTATATAACCTAGAATGACTAGTCAAAAGATTAGGAAAGGGAGTAAACACTAGTGATTTGTAGGATTAGCTTCGTGGCTTGAGAAGCTCTGGGTAACTGGAATTCAATTTGTTATACCAGAATTTCAAAAGAAATGCCTTTATAATAAGCCTAATACAGAAACAGAATTACTGTGTTAACAGAAAGAAAACTCTTTTGAAGGAAATATTATTTAAGTGTCTAGCTCCAGAAATTATAACTCGTGATTTATTTTCTAGGTAGGGATTTCACATTAAATTCACTTATATACTAACACTACGGCCTTGCATAAATCCCAAGCTGCTGGGCCCGCATCGATCACCCAATCACTTTGCTAAGCAGTTACTGTGGCTGCAGGAGTGACACCGGAGAGGTTTTGATCCACTTAAATTGGAGAGTAGATTCTAGTTCCCAGCTTTGGTTTGGATGGGCTCCAAACAGGAAAGAACTCTGAAATTGTTCTCATCATTTCAAGCTAAAGAAAATGCCAATGCTGATGGAGGGAATTAGCAAGCAAAGAAAAGGGATGCAAAACAACACCGAACAATTTAGAGAGAGAACTGGCTACATCTCACCAGCCTTGCATCTAATAACAAAAGACTCACAACTCTCGGCAAAGAATTTAAAGGACTTGGAATAACAAAAGCGTACATTCCAGGGCAGTCCACACTATGGGAGACAAGAGCAATGTGGGGCCCAGGAACAGGCTGAAGAGCAGGGTTTATCACCTCAGCCACAATAATGAAGGGTTACCAATATGGGCTGAACTGTGTCCCATCCCCGCCCCCCTCTCAACTCACATGTTGAAGTCATAACCCCTAGTACCTCTGAATGTGACTATATTTGCAGATAGGGTCTTTTTTTTTTTTTAGATTTTTTTTTTATTTATTTGACAGAGAGAGACAGCCAGTAAGAGAGGGAACACAAGCAGGGGGAGTGGGAGAGGAAGAAGCAGGCTCCCAGCAGAGGAGCCTGATGTGGGGCTCGATCCTAGAACGCTGGGATCATGCCCTGAGCCGAAGGCAGACGCTTAACGACTGAGCCACCGAGGCACCACCCAGATAGGGTCTTTAAAGGCAGGTAAAGGGAGGTCATATAGAAGTGGGCCCTGGTAGGATTGGTGTCCTTATAAGAAGAGGAGGATTAAGACACAGACATGTATACATGTGAAGACAGAATGAGGGGTGGTGACCTACAAGCCGTGGATAGAAGCCTCACATGAAATCAACCCAATCAATACCTGGGCTTCTAGCAACCAGAACTGTTAAAAAAAAAAAAAAAAAGGCTTTCTGTTGTTCAAGCCACCCACTCTGTGGTATTTTGTCATGACAGTCCTAGTAAACTACTACAGTTATACTATTAACTACTTGGTCAAAACAACTCACTGGATACATGGCACAAATCAAATACTTTAGGACACATCTTCTGTTAGTGCCTACAATTCATTAAAAACTGTTCTCATTAGGGACTCCTTGGGTGGCTCAGTCGGTTAGGCGGCCAGCTCTTGATGCTGGCTTAAGTCATGATTTCATGGGTCCTGAGATTGAGCCCTGTGTCAGGCTCCACTCTCAGTGGGAGTGAGCTTGAGATTCTCTCCCTCTGCCCTGTCCCCACTCGCTCTCTCTCTAAATAATTCTTTAAAAAAAAAAAAAAAGTTCTCATTAAGGGCACTTGGGTGGCTCAGTCAATCGAATGTCTGGCTCTAGATTTCAGCTCAGGTTGTGATCTCAGGGTCTTGAGATTGGGCCTTGTGCAGGGCTAGCACTCATCGAGGGTGGGGTGAGGTGGGGTCTGCTCGAAGATTTCTCTCTCCCTCTGCCCCTCCCCCCCAAATATTTAAAAAAAATAGTTCTTGTTACAAAACGTAGGTTCTTATATTTTCATTTTATTTTTATTAACAGACAAATAACATGAGTCTTTAAATAACAGTTTTCACATGTAGATTTTGAATTGCATAGTCAATTGTGTTTGCATCAAGATTTTAAGGTCTAGAATGAAATAAACCAAGTGATATGGATCCACTGGAGGCTCCTATTTAGGTATACCATTCCCTGTTTTTATACATGTAGTTTAAATATAAGAAACACCCATATTAAAAAATGAAATTTGAGTTGGAGAAGAATCTAGAGAATTTCACTGATAAAATGGCATGCAAGGGGAAATATATTGTTACCAACTGAAAACATGTTCTAAGAATGGATTAATATTTACAATCCTTATGTCAGTATACCTTTATAGGCTCTGTAACCAGAGCATGACTTAGGCATACATCTGTCCATTCATTTTACTTGTGCATTCTAAACATGT
The DNA here is from genome assembly GCF_017311325.1 of Ursus maritimus. Lineage (NCBI taxonomy): Eukaryota > Metazoa > Chordata > Mammalia > Carnivora > Ursidae > Ursus > Ursus maritimus. The sequence continues at coordinate 60,762,642 of NW_024423344.1, read as the reverse complement.
CATTTCGGACTGACTTTGAAATAGGCAAAGGGCCTCGTTCCAATAGGACCATTTTGCTGGAATAAGCAAATGCGTACAGAGTGAAGCATAGACCTTAACATTCTTTTTCTGTTAGGAATACAGTTCTGAGGACAACATTTAAAAATTTATCTAAAGGGGAGCCTCGGTGGCTCAGATGGTTAGGTGTCTGCCTTCAACTCAGGTCATGATCTCTGGGTCATTGGATAAAGGCCCCCTGGCTCATCAGGCTCCTGGCTCGGCAGGAGTCTGTTTTCTCCCTCTGCCCCCACCCCCACGCTCATGCTCTACCTCTGTCCCTCTCTCTCTCCAATGAATAAAATCTAAAATCTAATCCACACACACAAATACTGAACTATTATTTTATCATTCTACACATTTTTTTTCAACAGCAAAGTATCTGTAGTGACTAAAGCTGTGCTTTCACATTAACCATTCTTTAGGTCAAGAGAAAGTTCAACAGATCTTGACAAATATGAGCCAAATTAATATTATTTAACACTTACGTGACAGACCCAAGGCTAGATTCTAGGGTGGGGAGTTCTTTGGGCCATTTTGCACTTTCTAATTTGTACAAGCTTTCCTTACTAATTCAGCAATTGTGTGACTGGATACATTTTTGAAAGAAAATCTTCTATCAGCAAGATAGAAGCAAAATTCTTTTGTAGATGATTCCCAGTGCAGAAACAGATACTGAATTAACACATCTGTGTCAATGAAACATGTGGGATCATGAAATAAAAATATATAGCTCACTCTTGACCCTGCCCTAAGTGTTTATAAAAGAAAATTACCACTGGTTCCCAAGCATACCTCTTCCACAGCTTGTGTCTTGTAAGTATGTCTATACTTTTATTACTAAACTTTTACATAAACTTTTGCATATGAATCCTTATACATTTTTAAATAATCATGTATAGACCTAGATTTTTTTTTAAACATTCTTGAGAGCATTGACAAATTTTTATCTCACAAGCACTGCTGATTGTTTCAGTACCACAGTTATAAAATGTATTTTGAACCTAAAAGGGAGCTTTATTTTATTTTAAAGATTTTATTTATTTATTTGACAGAGGGAGAAAGACAGCCAGCGAGAGAGGGAACGCAAGCAGGGGGAGTGGGAGAGGAAGAAGCAGGCTCCCAGCGGAGAAGCCCAATGTGGGGCTCGATCCCAGAATGCTGGGATCACGCCCTGAGCCGAAGGCAGACACTTAACAACTGAGCCACCCAGGCGCCCATAAAGGGGGGCTTTATTTAAAGTTTATTTGAAAGTTTTCAGTCACTGACATTATAGAGGAGATATTCTATTGAAGCTGAGCTCATTGCCTGGGATACAAATTGCCAAAGGAATTATTTCAAGGTAATCTGCCATTCTGGAATTTGAGTTACTGATCTGTCTATATAGAAATCAAATTTAATTTTATTTGCAGGTTTACAGAAACATACTTTAAGACATATGTGTAGACAGAAATGTAGGTATTTTACATTCTACGGCTCTATCTAGAATATTTATAAAATATTTCAAACATCCAAAGTAGAAATATTGTATTAATACAGTACACCAAGGAGAGTCATGAATTCAATATTTTAGCTTCAAAAAATAATCAAAAACAACTTAAGCCACAAAACTTCCTATAATAGATTGCTTGTATTGGCCATTTATGATAACATAAATGCTACTTCAAAAACAGCTATATTTAAACAATGGCATTTCTTTTACTGCTGTCATATTATGTCACCCAAATTTCTCTGTTTCATAAAAGCCGGTCATAATTTCATATCTCAGAACTACATCCTTACAAAGGTTTAAGATTTTTTTCAAAATTTTGCTTAAGTTTTAATCACTGATCTAAATTCACATAAAACTGTTGAATGTTTGAGTATAGAATTATCAGTCCATAGACTAAGCTTTTTTTTTTTTTTTTTTTACTGAAAGATCTGGTTCAATAAATTCATATATCCTTTATACAAAAGAATTAAGATGAAGGTTAACTAAAAGTTGATTGGATGACACCTACCAAACATTCAAACAAGTAGTAATACCAATCTTCTTAAACTCTTTGGAAAAGGGAACCACTTCCCAACTCTTTTTTTTTTTTTTTTTTTAAAAAACAAGTCCAGCATTACCCTCATAATAAAACCAGACAAGGACACAAGAAAAAATTACAGGCCAATATCCCTGATGAATATCGATGTAAAATCCTCAACAAAGTATTAGCAAACTGAATTCAACAATACATTAAAAGGATTATATACCATGATTAAGGGGACTTATTCCAGGGATACAATCATGATACATTATCTGCCCATTAAAATAACATAGTGCATTAACAAAATGAAGGATAAAAGTCATGACAATAGATGCAGACATTTGACAAAATTCAACATCCATTTCTGCTACAAACACTCAACATAGTGGGTATAGAGGGAATGTACCTCAATAATAAAGTTTATATATGACAAGATTACAGCCAACACTATATTCAGCATTCAGCTTTAAGATCAGAAAAAAGACAAAGATGCCCACAATCCCCACTTTTATTCAGTATAGTATTAGAGGTCCTAGCCAGAGCATCAGGCAAGAAAAAACGCATCCAAGTTGGAAAGGAAGAAAATTGTCGCTATTTGCAGATGACATGATGTTGCAGAGAAAACCCTAAGGACTCTACCCAAAAACTGTTAGAAATAATCAATGAATTCAATAAAGTTTTAGGATACAAAATCAATATACAAAATCAATATACAATATGCTGAATTTCTGTACACTAATAGCACACTATCAGAAAGAGAAAGAAAACAATTCCATTTACAAATGCATCAAAAAGAATAAAATACCTAGGAATAAATTTAACCAAGGAGGTGAAAGACTGAAAACTCTAAAACATTAATGAAATAAAGATAACACAAGTAAATGGAAAATATTCCAAGCTCATGAAATGGAAGAATAATGTTAAAATGTTCATAATTTCTAAAGCAATCCAAGGATTTCATGGAATCCATATCAAAATTTGAGTATTTTTCAGAAATAAAACAAGCAGTCCTAAAATTTGTATGGAACCGCAAAAGACCCCAAGTAGCCAAAGCAATCTTCAGAAAGAAGAACAAAGCTGAAGTCATCATGCTTCTTGATTTCAAACTATACTACAAAGTTACAATAATCAAAATAGTATGGTAGTGATCAATGAAACAGAATAGAGAGCCCAGATAAAAACCCAAGCATAAAGCTCCAATTAATTTATGACAAAGTAGCCAAGAATATACAATGGAGAAAGGCCAATATCTGAAATCAATGGCATTGAGAAGACTGGACACCTACATGTAAAAGAATGCAACTTCACTCCATTCTTAAACTATACACAAAAATCAACTCAAAATGGATTAGAGCCTTGAAAGTTAAGACCTGAAAATTCCCAGAAGAAAACACTGGCCATAAACTCTTTGATGTCAGTCTGGGCAATGATTTTGTGGATCTGACACCGAAGGCACTAAAAGCTAAAACAAGTGCAACTACATCAAGTTAAAATGTTTCTGCACAGCAACAGAAGCCATCAACAAAATGAGAAGGCGTTTATGAATGGAAAAAACATTTGCAAGTCCTACATAAGGGACTAATATCCAAAATATATAAAGAACCCATAGAACTCAATAATAAAAGCTTCGATTAAAAAATTGGCAGAAGATCTGAATAGACATTTTCCCCAAGACAACATACAAATGACCAACAGTTAAAAGAAAAGGTATTCAACATCACTTATTAGAGAAACGCAAATAAAAACCACAAGGAGGTATCACCTCACACCTACTAGAATGGCTATTACCAAAAAAAGACAAGAAATAATCAATGCTAGCTAGGATGTGGGGAAAATAACCCTTATGCACCGTTGGTGGGAATGTAAATTTGTACAACCACTGTGGAAAACAATATGAGTGTTCCTCAAAAATCTAAAAATAGAACTACATATTCCAGCAATTCCACTTCTGGGTATTTATCCAAAGAAAATGAAAATACTAATTAAAGATATATGCACTCCATGTTTATTACAGCATTATTTACAATAGCCTAGATATGTAAACAGCTTAAGCATCCACTAATGGATAAAAGGATAAAGAAAATGTGATACACACACACACACACACACAATTATTCAGCCATGAAAAGGAAATCTTTCTATTTGTTCCAACATGGGTGGACCTTGAGGTCATTATGCTAAATGAAATAAGTCAGAAAATGACAAACACCATATGATATCACATATGTGTAAAATCTTTAAAAAGAGTCCCCCCCCCCAACACACACGCACCTCATAGATACAGAGAACAGATTAGTGGTTGCCAGAGGTGGAGTTAGGTGAATTGAACGTAAAGGATGAAAATGTACAAATTTTAAGAAAAAAGAGGTAAGAAGTATATAAAAGGGTCTCCTGGAAGTGTTTCCCTTTGAGAATACAGAGCCATGGAGGCAAGACATTCCCCAAGTGAGTTACTAGAAGTGATGGTAAGTGAGGCCTATTACTATTTCCACTTCTTGGTTTTGGGACCTATGTTGTCTATCTGTTGGGGGCTTAACCTCAAATGATTGTTGATTTAGGAAGTATACACTAATTCCTGGAAGAAGATGTCTGTCTTCCCAGGGTAACCTCTCCAAACTGTCACTAAGCTATGTCATCAACTGATCCACCATTCCAGCAGGTCAGCAGCTTCTAGCTAGTGTGGTACATGACAGGACCAGTGGATATCATGTTCATGGACCAATTGCTGAGATGGATTTCTTGGTCTGATTAAAGGTTGCATGTGATCCATTGGTATTATATCAGCAATTGACAACTACTGTAATAGTGGCACTTGCTGAAGGTTTGCAGGAAGGAAAAGCAAAATGTATAGCCATTTTACAAATTTTCTAATCAAAATTAATTCTGAGTTAAAAGCAGTCCACTGTGTTGCCTTGCCACCAACTGGCTGGTGGACCTATTACTTCAAGGATGATGCATGTAACAAAGATGATGCATGTTACAAGGGCCCAGTGCTGGTGTGTCTGTCCAGCAGATTGAACATTTGGTGAAAGCAGTAGATAGATTTGGTGAATAAGAACCACAACAATGTGACTCTATTCACATTGTGCAGGGACTCCATTGCACAATAAAGGAGTCCAGAAGACTTAGATGGTTAGTGTCTGTTCTATGAGGAATGCCCTCTGATAGGCATTAGCATGAAATACATTGAAATTTCCACTATGCTCTCCCAAAGGTCCATCCAGATTCCTCTACCCAAGAACTTCTTGCCCCCAATCTTCTAATCTTCCGGACCAAATCATTGGTTTCTTCTCCTTAATATTCATACATTCTAAATGTCACTTCTCTAGACAATCAGGTATACTGCCAAAAGTTCTGCCCAGCAGGGATATTTTCCATCAGTGGTATCTTTCAAGGACACCCTTGAGTGGGACTGTACCACAACTACATTTTATCTCCATTTATTCCCACATACTGAACCAACTCACAATTGTTTAAATTCACATTTGGATCAAGATTGTTTTCCTTCTCCTCCTTGACATAAGAGATCCCTCCCCATTAGGTAAATGGATAGGCCCACATATCACTGCTTTGGCTCAGTAGTTCAGGGACTACTGAAGAACAGTGTGACTTCAGCCACTGTCTTCTTGCTTAGTCATCGGCTAGAAATATGTTTACTTAGGGATCACTCACTGAATAGTTATTGATTTATGTACTTCATGTGTCTATTATACTTCAATTAGAATTTTAAAGAACAGGAAGACCAAGTAGAGGAACTAGAAGAAGAGAGAGTTTTCCACTCCTAATAAAGGATTTAAATGAAAAGTATTTACAAATTGGTGTACAGAAGAAATTTTAAAAGGCCTGAATAATTTTCAGTGTTTTAGGAATCAAGAGAAGTTCTCAAATACTTCAAGACTGAAGAGGAATAACAGGTCAGCTCCATAGAAGGATAAGATGTGTATTTTTTAATCAACTTTGGACTGAGAAGATAAAAGCAGAATAACCTCAAATTTTTAAGGGAAAATGATATTCAACCTAGACTTCTACACTGAGGCAAACTATGCAATTATAGATGCAAAATAAATACATTTTCATAAATGAGAGCATCTTAAACAATTATACTTGTGCACTGTTTCAGACTTACTCAATATAGAGGTAAAACACAAATGAGAACAGAGGCAGTGGATGACTGTTGAGATCAAGGAAACGAAACCCTGGAATAATGGTTGTGTAGCGGGCTTTGTGTCCTACATCATTTGGGCTATTACAGGGAATACCATAGACTGAGTGGCTTATAAACAAAAATTTGTTCCCCACAGTTCTGGAGTCTTGGAAGTGCAAAATCAAGGTACCAGCAGATTCAGAGTCTGGTGAGAGCCCACTTTCCGATTTATTGATAGCCATCTTTTCATTGTAACCTCGTGTGGCAGAATGAGCAAGGGGCTCTCTGGGGTCTCTCTTAAAAGGGGACTAATCCCACATATGAGGGTGGACCTGATCAACTTCCAAAGACCCAACTTCCATTTACCATTACATTGGGGGAATAAGTTTCAACATATGAATTTGTGTGGGGTGGGTTCATTCTATAGCACTTGTAAAGTAGTTATATTAGGACTGAAACATCAAGGGCTCCGGAGTGGTTATGTGAAAAAGACATTGGCTAGTGAACAAGCTACTGAATGCAAAAGAAAAAAAAAGATGGAAGATAATCATATATACAATGAAATATCTTCTTCATCACAAGGTAAAATAATTGAAAATGAGAAAACGCAGGAAAACCAAACAAATGGCAACAAAAAACCAAATGCAAGTAATGAAAAGTCAAGGTGTACATATGAACCAAAATAAAATGTGTCATTATTTGGAACAATTAATGGAATATAAGAAAATACAGTTTGTCCTTGATATTAGAAACATTTTCTTAGTGTCATTCTTGTCCTGACACTGGACCTTAGAGAAGCTAATAAAGAGTGAAGTGTTTTAACCTCTTCTGTGTATTTTGCAATGAAAAATATTTAGTCAGATTCATGGAAATTCTTGTTTTCAACCTTCACAAATTATCTGTGGGCCAAGAACTAAATAACTGCTTTTAAAAAAAAAGTATTTACCCTGATAAAAATATAGAGAACTATAAATGTTGAAAAATGAAGTGGGCAGTAGCAATGAGACGTGGAGCTCATACCAAGTAATTAAGAGAAAATGAGGGGGAGGGGTCCAAAACAGTGGCATAGGAAGACCCTAAACTCACCTTAGCCATGGACACACTGAATGTACACTCACATATAGAGCCATTCCTTCTGAAGAAGGGCTGACTGAACAGCTTCTCCACAACAAAGGGTAGAGGGACCACAAAGAACAGCAGGTCAGACAGGAGACATGGTAATGACAGGAACTCCACCCTCAGTATGGACAACTACAGTAGAGAAGCACAGCACAGACAGACCAGAAGAGGTCTTCCCACCCTGGGGCACAGGGGAAAAAAGCTCTGGTTTAACGGGCATCCAAATTAGAAATGAACTAACTCTAGAGTGGCTGGCAAATTCTCCAGGATTGGAGGTGCTAGGAAGTGGCATTGTTTAAATTTACCTAGGCATCCAAGCAACCATCCCCAACCATTTCCCCAGTCAGGCTCCTCCTCTCCCATGCCCACTCAAATTCTGGCCATGCCCAAGGCGGTTCCAGTATGGCACACACCAGGACATTCCCAAACAGTGCTCATTACAGCCTCAGCTGTTTCACACCAAGGCAGCACAGACACAAAGTGCCCTGGGATACTTGCACCCACTTCAGCTCCGGATGACTAGCCAGGACAACCCTGCAGAGAGCATCCTAGGATATCCTGGCTCATACCTGCTTCAGCTCCAAGTGTCCTGCCAGGGCTTCCATGTACAGAGTACCCTAAGATATCCCCAGTCCATACTGTCTCAGCTCCAACCATCCTGGTATGGTACCCCCCTTGTTCAGAGCACCCCAGAACCCCTCCAGCCTGTGCCCACTTCAGTTTCAGCCATTCTGCCAGGGATCAACCCCAAGAAGAGGATATAGCAATTGTAAATATATGCACACAACATAGGAGTACTTAAATATATAAAGCAAGTATTAAAGACATAAAGGGAGAAATTGACAGTAATACAATAATGGTAGATTTTAATACCCCACTTACATCAATGGATAGATTATTCAGACAGTAAATCAGTAAGGAAGCAATGGCTTTGAATGAAACATTAGCCCAGATGGACTTAAAATACATATACAGAACATTCCATTCAGAAACAACAGGATACATTCTTTAAGTGCATAAGGAACATTCTCCAAGGCAAATCACATGCTAGGCCACAAAACCAGTTTCGATAAATTTACAACAGAAATGTATCAGGTATCTTTTCCAACCACAACAGTATAAACTAGATGCAGCAAGGAAAAAAAACTGGAAAAAAAAGGCAAAACATGCAACTAAATAATCAATGGATTACAGAAATCAAAGAGGAGATTAAAAAAATACAAGGAGAAAAATGAAAATAGATACAATGATCTAACATCTTTGGGACACAGGGAAAAGTTCTAAGATGAAAGTTTATGGTGACACAGGCATACTTCAAGCACAAAAATTTCAAATAAACAATCTGACCTTACCCCTAAAGGAACTAGAAAAAGAACAAAGACCAGAGCTAATAGAAGGAAATAGGGACTAAAAAGAAACCCCAAACACAAAAAAGTAATGAAACCAAGACCTGGTTCTTTGAAAGATAATCAAAATTGATAGACCTTTTACTAGACTCAACAAGAAGAAAAGAGGACTCAAAATCAGAAATAAGAGAACACCACAGAAATACATAGGATTTTAATAGACTACTACAAAAAGTTATATACCAACAAATTGGACATCTTAGAAGAAATGGATAAATTCTTAGAAACATACGATCTTCCAAGACTGGATTAGGAAGAAATAGAAAATCTAAACAGACCAATTACTAGCAATAAAATTGAATCACTAATTTAAAAACTCCCAGTATCAGATGGCTTCACAGTGACTACTGTCAAACATTTAAAAAATAAAACATTAAAATATTTAAATTCCTGATGAATTTAGATGCAAAAAATCTTTAACAAGATATTAGCAAACCAAATTCAACAATACATTAGAAGGATCATTCACCATAATCAAGTGGGATTTATTCTGGGGATAAAGGATGGCTCAATATCTATAAATCAATATACCACATTAACAAAATAAAGGATAAAACCATATGATCATCTCAATAGATGCAGAAAAAGCATCTGTAAAACCCAACATCAGTTAATGATAAAAACTTTCCACCAAGTGGGTTTAGAGGAAACATACTTCAACATACTAAAGGTCATAGATACAAATGCTAGTATCAGCTAACATCATACTCAATGGTGAAAAACTGAAAGCTCTTGTAAGATCACAAACAAGACAAAGATGTCCACTCTCACCACTTTTATTCCACATAGTACTGGAAGTCTTAACTGCAGCAGTCAGACAAGAAAGAAAAGGCATCGAAATAAGCAAGGAAGAAAACTTCCACTATTTGCAGACGACACAATACTATATATATAGGAAACCCTAAAGACTCCACCAGGAAAGTATTAGAATAAATGAATTCAGTAAAGTTTCAGGATACAAAAATCAATATATAGAAATCCATTGCATTTCTATAAACTAATAATAAAGTAGAAAAAAGAAATTAAGAAAACAATCTCATTTACAAATGCATCAGAAAGAATAAAGTGCCTAAGAGTAAATTTAACCAAGGAGATGAAAAAGCTGTGCACTGAAAATTATGACAATGGTGAAAGAAATTGAATAGGACACAAATGGAAAGATGGGGGCGCCTGGGTGGCACAGCAGTTAAGTGTCTGCCTTCGGCTCAGGGCATGATCCCGGCGTTATGGGATCGAGCCCCACATCAGGCTCCTCCGCTAAGAGCCTGCTTCTTCCTCTCCCACTCCCCCTGCTTGTGTTCCCTCTCTCACTGGCTGTCTCTATCTCTGCCAAATAAATAAATAAAATCTTTAAAAAAAAAAAGACACAAATGGAAAGATATATCATTCTCATGGATTATGAGAATACAGTTAAAACGGCCATATTACCCAAAAAAACCTACTGATTCAATGCAATCCCTATCAAAATACCAATAATATTTTTCACTAATCTAGAATAATCCTAAGATTTGTATGGAAATACAGAAAGTTCGAGTAGCTGAAATGAACTTAAAAATGTAACTGGAATTGTTGCAATACTAGATTTCAAGATATGCTGCAAATTTATAGTAACCAAAATGGTATGGTACCAGCACAAAAACAGACACATTGATCAGCGGAACAGGCTAGAGAGCCCAGAAATAAACCCACACTGATATGCTCAATTAATCTATGACAAAGGAGGCAAGAATATATAATGGGGGAAAAGTCTCTCTTCAGTAAATGCTGTTGGGATAATGAACAGCTATATGCAAAAGAATAAAACTGGACTCTTTTTTTTATACCATACACAAAATTAAACTCAAAGTGGATTAAAGATCTGAAACCATTAGGTTTCCTCAAAAAAAATACAGGCTGTAATCTTTTGGACAACAGCCTTGGTAACATTTTTCTAAATATGTATCCTTAGGTAAGGGAAACAAAAGCAAAAATTATTGGGACTACAGCAAATTAGAAAGCTTTTGCACAGTGAAGTAAAGCATCAAGATGATGAAAAGGAACCTACTAAATTGGAGAAGATATTCACAAATGATACATCTAACAAAGATTACCCAAAAATATGAGCTATTACACAAACTCCCCAAATAGAATAAAAAATGGGCAAAGGATCTGATTAGACATTTTTCAAAGACAACATGCAGATTGCCAACAGACACACGAAGAAGATGTTCGTCACTAATCATCAGGAAATACAAGGCAAAACTGCAATGAGATATTATCTCATACCAGTCAGAGGGCTACCATCCAAGAAACATGAAACAGCAAGTGTTGGCAAGGACGTGGAGAAAAGGGAGCACTTGTGTACTATTGGTAGGAATGTAAATTAGTGCAACCACTGTGGAAAACAGTATGGAGGTTCCTCAGAAAGCTAACAGTAGAACTTCCATATCATCTAGTAATTCTGCTGGGTATTTATTCAAAATAGAAATGCTAATTCAAAAAGATATATGTACCCTTATGTCTACTGTATTTTATTTATTTATTTTTTTTTGGTAACCAAGATATAGAAGCTACCATAGTGTCCATCGATACATGAATGGATAAAGATGTGATAAGTACTCACACACACAAATATTACTCAGATATAAAAAAGAATAAAATCTTGTCATTCATGACAACATGCAAAGATCTAGAGGGTATTATCCTAAGGCAAGTCAGGAAAAGGTAAATATCATATGATTTCACTTAAATGTGGAATCTAAAAAGCAAAACAATGAAAAAAAGACTCATAATTACAGAGGAAACTGGTGGTTGCCAGAGGAGAGTGGGGTGCGGGATGAATGACATTGGTGAAGTGGATTAAGAGGTACTTCTAGTTATAAATCATGGAGATGAAAAGTATATCACAGGGAATAGAGTCAACAATATTCCAATGTTATATGGTGACAGATGGTAACTAAGCACGGTGAGCATTTGGGTAATGTATAGATTGTTGAATCACTACATTGCATACCTAAAATATAACATGGTCAACTAAACTTCAATTAAATAAAAAGAATGTCTAAAGGAGATTAAACTAGAAATAGAGAGTATGTTATTTTCATTTACAAACTAATCAACTGAAACACTAAAAGTGATTAAGATTTTGGTTGAGTGGGCACGAGGCAAGAGGAAAAGTGTCAAAGAGTTACACCCTCAACTTTCATAGCAGGAGTCAAAGATAATATTATGAAAGAGCTCTATATATGTATCTTTTTGAAATATGGGCACTACCATCAGAATAACCAATAATATATTGTTAAATGAAATTGCCTCTGCGTACTCAAAGTTTTAAATTTTGAATATAAATTTTTTTATTTTATTTTACACATTTAAAGATAATTTTAAAATTATAATTTTAAGTTTTTTATCTTGTCTTTAATTTGAAACATTTAATAATACTTCAAATCATCGTATCTTTTTCTGTGTGAGTTTTTTTCTCTGAAATTACCAATTTTCACTCTTACAGTAGTAACAAGGTCATGTTACTTGTTATGATCAGCCAAGGACATAATCTCAAACTCCTTCAATTCCCTCTCCAAATTAGCTAATCATCTTCACGCTTTAGGAAAAATTTGCCATCCTTCTCCCTGGTAGTTTTATGAATGATTTTGGCTCAATTAGCACCTCTATCCTCACTTATCCCCCTTTGGGGGGTAGAGGAGAATTAAGCAAAGTCAAAAGTTAAGACCTCTGAGTTTGCCAATTCTTGTTTCAAACAAATGATTATGATTTGATTCTCTGCTTCTAGCTGCTGTGATGGCTCTTTTTACTAAATTTAATCAGTCAGACCTATCAATTAGCACACTTTGATGTGGAAAAGGGAAACTAAGAGGCATCATCTGGGATCCACTCAAGGTAAACACCTATTCATTTTATGTTGCTTCTTCCCCACAGTCTGAGCTGGCTTTCCATAAAGCATTAAATGACCTCCCTTTCTTCTCTATGTTTTACCAGTCAAGAATGATTTCTCAATAAATTTCCAGTAAATAAGTTGCAATTCAGAGGAAACCAGACATAAATTATAGTTATAAGTGGAAAATACATGCAGTTTACCAAATGAGTGCCTGGCATATCCAAATGGTAAGAGAACACAGTTTACCAAAATTGTTGCTTTCCTTTATGTAACAGGAGACATTATATTGGCATACTGCTTCAAAGATACATTGACATTTTTTCTATGAAAGGACGTTTTTTAAACACAGATTTTACTTAAAACTTTTATATATCATTTGTTTTGCTCACTGCAGAGTAATTCTTGGGGTCAAACACAGTGTGTTACTGATCAATGGCATTTTCAACTAATGTTGTAAAGTGCATTTCTGACACATTTCCAGTTGTTTCCATTTCATATAATAGCATCATGCACATTCAGCATAAGAACAGATTGCTCATTAAACGGGCTATCAATCTTTGGTTGGGTACATTTAAGAAATGTTTAGGAAATTGCATCCATAATGATGTAATTTTTCAACTGTTGCCTTTTCTCTTTCTTGTAGTGTTACTGGTATTGAAACTGGCTGAGTGTTTGCATTGTCCAGATAGTATTCATAAGAGAGGATCCCTCAAATGAAAGAAATCACACCTATGATGCAGGACTCAATGAGAGATTTCAACTTTTACTATTAATGTGCATTTTATCAAAATTCCATTAAGGTGTTACAATGCAATATTAAATAGTCAAACTGATTAGAGCTAAAAATTTCATTGAGAAATGGCCAATAGACCTTACACTATGTAGTTCCAGGTATTCATTTATTGAGCTTAATTCATTTCATAGTGTAATGGTTAAGAGAAATGACTTGTGTCAGGGTGCCTGGGTTTGAATATGGCTCTGTGATTTACTAACAGTGCGGACACTCAGTTTGTATCATCTGTGATAAGGGGACGAACATTTACCTAGGTCACAGTTTGTAATATTAGAAGAGTAATATGTAACACGATGTAAACTATGCAGAATAGCACATAATTACATAAGTGTACGTGCTTATTCTTTCTTCATTCACATGTTTATCCAACAAACGGTTACTGGGCATCCACCATTCAATGATTTCTAAAAATATCAGATATTTCAAGAATCTCAGACACATTTGAGGACATTATACATTTCAGAAATAACCAAGTATTTATGAAGTGACAATTACGTATAAAAACAGTTGTTTCAGGTATGTAAAGATGTGTAAGATGTAGCGCTAAACAGAAAACACTGCTGCTTATAAGTTAATAGATATAGCAAATATGAAAAGCAGTTAAGGCAAAAAAGGCCTTTAAATAAGGTGATAGTTGATTCTGTGTCCCATTTCACCATTTCTCCAATGATTTGTCCACTGCGTCTTTAGTTAAGATTCCCATAAGCAACGTAGAAAAAAATTGGATAAATTCCTAGAAACATAAAACCTACTAAGAATAAATCACGAAGAAACAGAAAACCTGAACAGACCAACGACTAATGAGGAGATTGAATAGATAATAGAAAACATCCCAAAAGTCCAAGACCAGATGGCTTCACCAGTGAATGCTACCACACATTTTTAAAAGAATACGAATCTTAAATGCTCTTAAAAAATAGAAGAGGAAACACTTCCAAACTCCTTCCACAAACTTCTTTCACAAGACCAATATTAGCCTGATATCAAAATCCAACAAGAACAGCGCAAGAAAATCACAGGCTAGTATCCATAACGAACATGCAAAAATCTTCAACAAATTATCATCAAACTGAATTCAACCACAGATTATAAGGATCACACACCATAAGTGGGATTAATTCCAGGGATGAAAGGACAATCCAACATCCACAAAATCAAATTGATATACATTTTTAAAAATGGATTAAAAAGGATATCATCTCAATAGATGCAAAAAATCATGTGATTAAATTCAACATCCATTTATGATAAAACTCTCAACAAAGTGTGTATAGTGGGAATGTACCTCAACGTAATAAAGCTCATACATGACAAGCCAACAGCTACTATCATAGTTAACCATGAAAAGCTGGCAGCTTTTTCTCTAAGATCAGGAACAAGAAAAGAATCCATACTCTTATCCCCTTTTATTCGACATAGCACTAGAAGTCCTAGCTAGAGCAGTGAGACAAGAAAAAGAAATGCAAGGAATCCAAATTGGGAAGGAAGTAATTGCCACTATTTGCAAAAGAGTTACAGGCATACCCCTTTTTATTGCACTTCACGCTAATGTGCTTCATAGACACTGCATTTTTTATACATTGAAGGTTTGTGGCACTCCTGCAGAAAGTCTGGCAGCACTATTTTTCCAATAACATTTTCTGAATTTGGGTCTGTCACATTTTGGTAATTCTCACAGCATTTAAAATTTTTCATTATATTTGTGATGGTGAGCAACAATCAGTGATCTTTGACATTACTATAGTTTGGAGGCACCACAAAGTGCCCCACCTAAGGTGCAGCACTTGGTCAAATGTACGTATTCTGACTGCTCCATCAATTGGCAGTTCCATCTCTCTCCCTCTCCTATGCCCCGAGACACAATAGTTTTGAAATTAGGTCAGTTAATAACCCTACAATGGCCTCTAAATGCTCAACTGAGAGGAAGAGTTGCAGGTACCTCCCTTAGATCAAAAGTTAGAAATAAGTTTAGTAAGGAAGACATGTTGAAAATTCAGATTGGCACAAGAGGCCTAACTTTCAGTCTAATAGTTGGCCAACTTGTGCATAAAAAGGAAAAGTTCTCGAAAGAAATTAAAAGTGTTACTCCAGTGAACACATGAATGATACGGTGAAACAGCATCATTGCTGATATGGAGAAAGTTTTAGTGGTCTGGTTAGAAGTTAAAGTCAGCTACAACATTCCCTTAAGCCAAAGCCTAATCCAGAGAAAGGCCATGACTCTCCAAGTCTACAAAAGCGGAGAGAGATGAGGAAGCTGCAGAAGAAAAGTTTGAAACTAATAGAGGTTGGTTCTTGAGTTTTAGGAAAAGAAGTCCTCTCCATAACAAAAACGCAATGTGAAGCAGCAAGTGCTATGTAGAAGCTGCAGTAAGTTATCCAGAAGATCTAGTTAAGCAATGAAGGAGGCTAAACAGCAGTTTTTCAATGTAGATGAGACATCCTTCTGTTGGAAGATGGCATCTAGGACTTTCAAAGCTCCAAAGGACAGACTGACTGTTAGGAGCTAATGCAGCTGGTGACTTTAAGCTGAAGTCAGTGTTGCTTATTTGCCATTCTGAAAATCCTATAGCCATTAAAAAATTATCCTAGTTCTACTTTGCCAATGCCTTATAAATAGAACAAAGCCTGTATGACAGCACATTTCTTTACAACATGGTTTACTGAATATTTTAAGCTCACTGTTAAGATCCACTGCTTAGTTAAAAGACTTCGTTCAAAATATTACTGCTCATTGACAATGCACCCGGTCACCCAAGGGCTCCGATGGAGACAATGCAATTAATGTTGTTTTCATGCCTAACACAACATCCACCCCGCAGCCCATGGATCAAGGAGTAATTGACTTTTCAAGTCTTATTTACGAATTACATTGTGTTAGGCTAGAGCTGTCATAGGTAGTGATTCCTCTGATGGATCTGAGCAAAGTCAATTGAAAAACCTGGACAGGAGTCACCATTCTAAATGTCATTAAGTACATTTGTGATTTATGGGGAAGGTCAAAATATTAATATCAATGAAAGTTTGGAAGAAGTTGATTCCAATCTTTGTGGATGACTCAGAGGTGTTCAAGACTTCTGCATAGGCAGTAACAGCAGATGTGGTACAAACAGCAAAAGAAGTAGAAGTGGAGCTTCTGAAGATGTGACTGGATTGCTGCAATCTCATGATAAAACAGATGAGTCGCTGCTCCTTATAGATGAGCAAGGGAAGTGGTTTCGTTTTTGTTTTTTTTTTTAAGATTTTATTTATTTATTTATTTGACAGAGAGACAGCAAGAGAGGGAACACAAGCAGGGGGAGTGGAAGAGGTTGAAGCAGGCTTCCCAGCAGAGCAGGGAGTCAGATGTGGGGCTCAATCCCAGGACCCTGGGATCATGACCTGAGCTGAAGGCAGACGCTTAACGACTGAGCCACCCAGGCACCCCAAGGAAGTGCTTTCTTAAAATGAAATTTACTCCTGGTGAAGATGCTAGAAAGACTTGAAATGACAACAAAGGCTTCAGATTATATAAATGTAGTTGATAAAACAATGCCAGGGTTTGAGAGGATTCACTCCAATTCTGAAAGAAGTTCTACTGTAAGCAGAATGCCATCAAACAGCATCGCATCCTACAGAGTTGTTCATAAAAGAGTCAATGTGGCAAATATTATTGTCTTATTTTAAGAAGTTGCCACAGCCACCCCAGCCTTCAGCAACTACCACACTGATCAGTCAGCAGCCATCAGCACGGAGGCAAGACCCCCCCCCGCCAAGCAAAAAAAGATTACAACTCACTGAAAGTTTCTTTCATGGCTAGCATTTTTAACAATAAAGTATTTTTTAAATTAGGGTATGTACATTGTGTTTTTAGACATAATGCTATTGCACACCTAACAGACTACAGTATAAACTTTTGATGCACTTTATTGTTGTGGTCTGGAACTGAACCTATTAGCTAGGAAGTAGCAAGCAGTTACTCAGACCAGAGGGCTAAAATCTATCAGCAGGAGGGAGAAGGGGAAGGGACAAAAATAGAGAAAGAGGGTATCTGTTTTGCAAAACAAGTAGCTCTCACCAAGGAGATGTATGGTCAGGTGTTCTGCAGATACCTCTTTGTATGAGCCAGCTTGAGCCTGATTGGAGATGAGGACCCAAGTGGCTGTAAGCTTACTTTCAGCTTGTTATAGTAAGATCTCTTCTTAGGGATGGGATTTTTCCACCATTGTTTGAACATACGATGTATGCACTAGCATGCTGTTATGCTATGAATGCGGAGCTGAGCCAAAGTGCCTCACAGAAAATGTACATGTTCTTTACTAGATCAAGCTCCCTACCCCTGTCCACCTTACATACTGAATAAAAGCTTCCTGCACTAACCCCAAAGAGAGAGAGTGCTTTAAGAACTATGTCCCTGACTCACTTGCTGCAAGTAATACAAACCATTTGCTCAAACCAAAAGACTGGGACTGATCTATTGGCTGACACACTCCAAGTAACGAGCCCTTTGCGTTCACTAACAAACTCACAATATCTGAGATATTAGAGAAAAAATTCTAAAGACTCCACCAAAATTGTTAGAACTCATCAACAGGGGTGCCTGGGTGGCTCAGTTGTTAAGTGTCTGCCTTTGGCTCAGGGCGTGATCCCAGGGTCCTGGGACTGAGCCCCCGCATCGGGCTCCCTGCTCTGCTGGGAGCCTAGTTCTTCCTCTCCCACTCCCCCTGCTTGTGTTCCTCTCTCGCTGGCTATCTCTCTCTCTGTCAAATAAATAAATAAAATCTAAAAAAAAAAAAAAATCAACAAATTTTGTAAAGTTGCAGGATACAAACTCAATACATAGATCTGTTCCATCTGTACATTAATAATGCACTATCAGAGAAATTAAGACAATCTTGTATTCAATTGTATTTCCCAAAATAAAATAAACAGGAATAAATTTAACCAAGTAGGTGAAAGACCTATACACTAAATTTCTAAAGCGTTAAGGATATTGGAGACACAAAGAAATGGAAAGCTATATCCATGCTTCGGAGTTGAAAGTATATTGTTAAAATGTCCATACCACCCAAACCAATCTATAGATTCAATGCAATTCTTATCAAAATCCCAACAGAATTTTTCACAGAAATAGAACAATTCTAAATTTTGTATGGAACCACAAAATCCCAAAATAGCCAAAATAATTTTAAGAAAAAAGTTGGAGTTATCACAGTGTCTGAATTCAAATATTACAAAGCAATAGTAACCAAAACAGTATATTGCTATAAAAACAGACTCATTGATCAGTGGAACAGTGTCCAAAAATAAAACTGCACATATGGCCAATTAATTTATGGCAAAGGAGTAAAAAATATACAATGGGAAAAGGACAGATCCTTAAAAGGTGTTGGGAAAACCATACAACCACACGCAGAAGAATGAAACTAGAGCACTATCTTATACCACATGCAAAAATAAAATAAAGACTTGAGCAGTAATCCTGAAACCATAAAACTTAAAAAGACATAAAGCAGTAAGCTCCTTAATGTCAGTGGTGATGGTGATTTTTTGGATTTGAGAGTAAAACAAAAACACGCGGGACTACGTCAAACCAGCACTTCTGCACAGCAAAAACAAAAACTCAACAAAATGAAAAGGAAACCCACCAAATGAGGAAAATGTTTGCAAGCCATATGTGATAAAGGATTGATATCCCAAATGTTGAAAAGCTCCTACAACTCAAAATGTGATTAAAAACAGTTTCTGAATAGACATTTATCCAAAGACAACACTCGGATGGCCAGCAGCCACATGAACAGTAGCTCCACATCAGTCAGGGAAATGCAAATGGAAACCACAAGGAGGTATCACCTCATACTTGTTAGAATGGCCATTACCAAAAAGACAGGTGTTCGCAAAGCAGTGGAGAAAAAGGAACCCCTGTGGCACGGTTGGTGGCAACGTAAACTGGTGCAGCCATTATGGAAAAAAGTATGGCATTTCCTCAAAAATTAAAAACAAAACCACCATATGATCTAGCATGCTCACCTCTGGGTATTTTTCTGGGAAACACTAACTTGAAAAGACATCTGTACTGCTATGTTCACTGCAGTATTATTGATAATAGCCTAGACATGGAAGTAACTTAAGAGTCTATTAATAAAGAAAATGTATATATATGAGTATCATTCAGCCATAAAAGAAGGAAGTCTTGTCCTCTGTACCAACATAGACCTTGAGGGCGTTACATTAAGTAAAATAAGTCAGAGAAAGACAAATATCAGTGATGAGGAGAGGGTGAAATAGTTGAAGGGGATCAAAAGCTACAAACCTCCTGTCTTAAATGTCCTAAGGCTGCACTACACAGCACGGTGATTATCATTAATACTGTATTTGAGGTTTGCTAAGGGTAAATCCTGACAGTTTTCACCGCAAAGAAAAAAACTATAATTTTGTATGGTGACCAGTGTTAACTAGACTTATTGTACCAATCATTCCATAATATATACAAACATGGAATCATTGTATTGTACATCTGAAACTAATATCTGTCAACTATATCTCAAATCCCCATTTAAAACACAGGTGTACTTTATTGTGATTCAAGATACAATAGAATGGAAAATACTGATATTTTATAAATAATTCGTTTTCTATAATTCAACACTTAAAAATGCTAAATGTAAAACAATTTTTAATTAAAAAAACAAAAATGTTGAATGTTTATTATTGTGAAGAACAATTTATTCCCAGATACTTATTCTTTCTCCAAATGTAGGAACTACTAAAATGAACTCAGAGACTTCCAAGAAATAATCATTGTTGTTGACTTTTGTTACATTGCCTTCCCTAAAAATGCCCTTGTGTGTCATCAGTAGATCCTCAGCCTTTCCTGAAGTACTTCCTCCTTCTTTGCCCAGCCAACAAGTGCACTCACTTCTCTCACCATTCTAGCGAACCTCATCTCTTCTCGCCTAACGGCTCACCTACGCCCAGGCTCACCTGCCTTAGGCAAAGTCTCCTGATCAACTCATGAGCCTCAGGACTAGTTGGGGTGTCATGTCCGGGACACTCAGGTAACAAACATATCAGTAACAGCATAACAGTTATGTGTGAAGAACTTCAAGAAAATAGTGTTAGTCAAGAGATGCCATATTAACTATATAGTCCTAAACACTTAAGTTGAAAAATACTTCTGAGAATTTCAAATAATCGCAGCCATTTGAGGCAGATATATTTGAGTAAACGAGCTGTGAGCCTGGCCTCCACTGTCACTTTCAGGTGGATACCTGCTCTGGCTATGCTGAAGGCCACTACGTTTCAGCCAGTTCACTCTTAAGGCCAAAAAAAGGCGTGTACAGCAAGCCCTACATTCTATTTGAACACCTGGGGACATTGCTTTAAACATTGCTCGTCCTGCTCATGCAGACACCCATTCTTCTCATCCAGATTCTACGCAAGAGACGGTTTCATGATGTTAAACCTCAAAGCCTTTTAAAAACATCTTCACCTGAAAGAATTTCTAGCTTTAGAATCCTATAGTTATTTCAGGACCTCCGGTCTCTACACCCACTAAAATGCCTTTATTGCCTTGTCTGCATTATTCTCAGGTAGCTTGGATCACTTCTGTTGTTTCACTTCTCAACTAGACCACGGGATGGGTTTTGGAAGACTCTGCTTTGGAACCAGAAACATGCCTTGTGCTTGCAGAGTGACCTTCAGCCAGTTATTCAGGATCTTTGAGTCTCAGTGTCCTCTTATTTAAGAGAATGAGGACATCTATCTTTACATTTAGAAGGCCTAGTATGGCCCAGATTTTAAGAGCTCAATATTTATCTCGTTTTTTGAGATCGATGACCATGTCTTATATTCCTTTTATTCTCCATAGGTAGTGTCTTGCCATTACTTTGAAACTCAAACATGTGGAATTGATTTTAAGGAAAAGGAAATGTGACTCACGAAAGCATGGCAAAGGAATGGAGCATTGTGATCTATCACGTGAAGCCACGTCTCATTGCTATTGATTGCAGGGAAGAAGCAGCACGGACCACTAGATTGTCCTGATGCCCATCAATCAGAAATGGGCTGAATGGACTAGATCAAAAACATTAGGCAGCCAATGAGGAAAAAGGCAGAACATTAAACAAATTTAGGTTTTGCCAGCAGTATTTCTAGCCTAGCAACCAGAGGACAAATTACAACTATTCTCACTGGTGAAAGGACTTTAAGTCATGTAGTTGTCTTTTAAGCCTCATTTATTCATAAGAGTTGCACAATCAATGATAATACCATTGTAGGAAGAGAAATGTAGATCTTCAAAAGCTCAAATATATTCAGATGTGAACTACAGTGCGGCTTTGCCTTATGCAAAATAGATCTCTTGATTCAGATCATGCGTTTCACTCCCACTTCAGATTATATATTTGTGTGCTCAAGATGCTCGACTGGAAGGAGACATTTGGGATGCTGGAGACATTGAGAACGGATATAATTAGGATGTGAAGCAAAATTATTTTGATTTGGGGTTCAGTTCTTCTAAGCAGGAAGAATTATCCTGGAGGCAAACTGGAGATTTTCTCCTCCACTTTACCCATATTGCCAGGGAAAAATCAATTGTGTGACAATTAAAAGTGGAGCCCACTGCTGATCAATGGCAGATATTGACAAGTTGGGATTAGACCTCCAACTGCAGGAGTTTTTCTCCTCCCTTTTCCAGCACTGATGGCTGTAGAATTTGATTTCAATATTTGGAGTAAAGAAAATTGTATGTTCAGTTGGAAAATAAACATGAACTCTTATATTTTAAGGCGATTTTTTTTAAACATCTATAGCCCAAGATCATAGCACACATTGTAACAACCTCACATTCTTCTCACCTGCCCCTGAGGCCAAGCAGAATATGCTCTCTAGGGAAGATTCTATTTTCAAAAGTAAAACTAAGTTATTATATGCATCATACATTTCTCTAAAGCACATGTTCGTCCTTAAGATCATTTTGATTAGGCTGCCAAAAAGGTCCATGTGATTGCAGACTGGTGAACGTTGAGGCACAAATGATGGTGGATGAACCAGGAGACTACTGGGGCTCTGTGATTTCACGGCTGGAGAAGGGTGAAACGACCATCATTCATAGAGTTAAGACTGGCGAAACCACCGATGTTCTCTAAGCTGTACATGACTGCAAGAATCTCTTTGTTCAGCAAAACTGCTGTGCGCAGCCAGGGGTGGTTAAAATCCATTACACTGAGATTCTGGAATCCCAGGTTCTATTTCTTGCTGGTTCTCTAACTAGCAATGTGACCACAGCCAGCTCAATTAACCTCGCTGTATTCCTTTCCTTGCATATAAAACAGGCAGAACAATACCTGCCTTTTCTAACTTTCAGGATTGTTTTCCAACTCGATGGAGATAAAACATGAACAAGTGTTTTGCAACGTATCGTGCAGCATACAAATGGAAGTTAATAATCATTGCCAACTCTGTTTATGACTCTTTCTCTCAAAGGCTGTCCTTGCTCAAAATGAGTCATTCCTGTTACTGCAATTACTCCAAGCTGATTACATGTTCATTTTTATCCCCCGGCATCTACAGCCACACCACATCCACTGTAGTCCTTCCACCTGTGTCTAATGTTTCTTTTGGTATACTACTTTATGTCTGCCTAAACGTACCTGTCGTCCATGGGTTGTTTGGGGACATAGATATTGCCCGTTAAATAGGTTTTCTCAGCTTAGTGCAAGTTAGAAATGATGTGTCTATATTTGACAATGCACTATGTTTCCAGATCTTGTTCTTAACATTATGTTAAGAACATTTATGGTATAAATGTACTGAGTTCTACAAAGTTCATAGGTGATATTAATGAAACTGTTTAAGAACTTGGTTATGGTTGCCGTAAGGATTCCAGGTCTCAGAAACTTTAACACCATTGTAACTGGTAAGTCCATATTTTATGATCAGAAGCTTGATACCTTAGGATTACCTTAACCTACTTGGTGCCTGGCAAACCCGGCCAAGAAACCTACCTCACTGTTCATTATGCTAGACTTCTAGTGCCTCAAACCCTCTCCAGCTTCATTTCCATATTTGACTACCGCTCTTGAATATGTTACATTAGCTATGGGATAGCAGGGTTGTCAGAACTTACATACCTTCCAACATTAAGCATCTACAACATTCACAGGGAAATGATGGGATACTGCCAATGATACACATAGCAGGTCATTGACACAGATGGTCAAGCTCTTCTTCTCAAGTCCATTTCTAAAGCTTTTGAGGATGCAGTACACCTCAAAAGGTCCTGCTCCAAAAATATCTGGCTCCAACTTCAGTGGCAGGTCATGAATGATGGCAGCAGATGCTGAGTGGGTCTAGGACACAGCAGATCCTAGGAAGTCAGATAGGTGAAGCATATGAACCTGCCATTGGTCATTCACTAGTTTCATTTCTTACCCTAACTGTAAGCTTGACTTCAGATTATAATTACCCACCCCATCTCAAAGCTTACCCACAGGTGGCTCTGAGAAATCCTTAGAAACTAGAGGTGGGGAGGGGAGCGGCCTGTTAGCAGGACTACAAATGTATAACTGAGTTCATGCTGGCTTCTCTGTGAGAGCGCAGTGGTTTTAGATCAACACGTCTATATCCTTTGGTAAAGCATTTTCAACTTTCCCACCTCACCTGCCAAACCCTGGAAAATATAAGAACAGTGAGTTTATCTTGTGCTAAGATTATCATGGTCCAAATTGCTGAAAAGGAATTTCTACTAGCTCAGGTCTCATAGCTCATTATCCAATATAGGCTGTGAGAAAAGACATTCACAAAAAAAGACTTCAGCAAGTCTTCAAACTCATTTGAGGACAGTAAGGCTATTACTATGATATATCTTGCAATGTGAAGTCTGCCTGAGAAATGATCTTAGGACTCTAAATACCGGAACTATTAAAAAACCCAAGGAGCCATATTTTCAGTGACTGAGAACTTCAACATAAAAGCACCCTCTCTGGAATTAGTTTCACATAGCCACGTTTGGATGGCACTAGAGCCAACTGCCGTAAGACCATCTCTAGACATTATGGAATACTGTGCTTATGAGTCTGAAGGCCAAGTTCCAAGGTTCTTGGAGACCAGAGTATTGATTGTATTAACAGATGGAAATTTTCTTAGAAATTGCACCACCGTGCTCCTATGAGTCTACAAATATTTTTGATATTTCACTTATACTCGATTTGATACTACTTACATAGATTTGATTGATATCGTAAAGAAAGAAGATAGTTTGTCTAAACTTAGAGATATCCAAAGTACTCTTCGGAACAAAAGGTCCCTTCCTGTCAACTGGGAGAAGAGACTTCTATTTCAAAACTCATAGGGAAATCAGAAAATTTGTTTTTTCATCTCTGGCATGTGGGCATTCTGCATTTTCTTGTCCCCCCACCCAGCCTTCATTATTAGATCTACTCCATTCTACTCCATTTCTCAAGCTGAGTCAAGAAAATGGGGCAGAGCATATCCATCCTTCCTTGGCTACCCTTTTTTTTTTTTTTTTTAAGATTTTATTTATTATTTATGTGACAGAGAGACAGCCAGTGAGAGAGGAAACACAGCAGGGGAGTGGGAAAGGAAGAAGCAGGCTCCCAGCGGAGGAGTCCGATGTGGGACTCAATCCCGAAACGCTGGGATCATGCCCTGAGCCGAAGGCAGACGCTTAACGACTGCGCTACCCAGGCGCCCCCCTTGGCTACCCTTTTGTACCCACCACCAGAGACCAATTATACCTTTATACTGAGAAGTAGATTAACAAATTTTGAAAGAAAAAAAAAAGTATATGTGTCCACTTGGCTAGATCATGTTACCCAGTATTTGGTCAAACATTACTGTATGTGTTTCTGTAAAGGTAATTTTAGGTGAGATTAACAACGATACCAGTTGACTTTAAGTAAAGCAGTTTACTCTTCCTAATACGGGTGGGCATCATCTAATTGTAGGCATTCATAGACTGACCTCCTTGGAAAAAGAGGAATTCTGCCAGCAGATGGCTTTTGGACTTAAACTGAAAAATTGGCTCTTTCCTCAGTTTCCAGCCTGCTGGCCTACCACGCAGATTTGGACTTACCAGCCACAATACTTATGTGAGCCATTTCCTTAACTCCGTACATATGCATATATACAATCTTATTGGTTCTTTCTGTGGAGAACTTTAATACATCCAAGTAATTTCAGAATTATCCACACAAAAAGATGGTCTATAGTTTTCATGTAACTAGGCTCTCTTTCCNTGCATAAGTCAAGTGAAGATTTAGTCCTTCATAAGGAGTGCATTCTCCCACAAACTTCTCCAGTTTTAACTTGATTCTGCCACCTCAGTTTACCTTCCTTACTGAAGACAGGACTTTAATAGTTATAGTTGGGCTTAGATGGCCAGTAACTCTTTGGTAAAAATTCTATACCTTCCACCAAAGGGGAATTTATTTCTTGGGCCCCTCCTGGCTTATGATTGCAAATGTCTTAACTCCTTTTTACAAGGCTCCAGAAAGATACTGAGTTCCAAGCCATGAGCAAGTTTGAAAGTGGGTCATTTAATTCTAATCCATTCTTCTCAGTAGTAAGGGCTCTGAACATGCCAGTCCTTTTACTAAATGACCTTTTCTGAAAACATCTTTCCAAATACTTCTTTGTCAAAAGGATACAGCCTGTTTCTATATTGAGAAGACTATAGAATAGGAGCTGGATAACCCTTTACAATGAATAGATCCCCAGTGCACAGTTCAGGATACACGTATACACAGGACAGTTTTCAATGGTCATCTTTTTATTGCCATGGGGAATGGAGCATGTTTTAGTTTTAATTTAACCTCCCTCTGATGAAAACCAGGGTAAGTTTTGTCCATTCTTCTTACGATAAACCTTTCTTCCATCTTGGCTTACCCTTACCTGTTCCATCAGAAGGATTCTAGTAATAAGCATTCCTTATTAAAGGTAACCATTAAGTAGCAAATTATTCTCCTCCTTCTGTATTTATATAGGTAATCATTGGGATATCAGGAAAGGAATGCTATTGCTATTATTACTGATCCCTAATCCTAACACAAAGCTGTGTTATGGGACTACATTGTGTAATGTCCAGTCCAGACACTGCCAAGGTACCCATGTTTAGAACTTGCATTTTCTGAGCCATGCTCTCAAGTTGTTGGTGGCCTCCGCCCCTGCCACTGTTTCTCAGCCATCTCTACTGCAGGGTCTAAGGAGTTGCAGAGATTTGGTATGATCAGAAGTAATCATTGCTCACACACTTCCCCTCCTCTATACCGTTTACCCTTGATTGTTAAGTTACTTTATACCCTGGAGTGAAAAACTAGGGTGACACTTTTACTTCTGTGTTCTCTTGTATGTAATCATTTAATAATTCCTGTTTAGTTCTCATTCCTGCTAGCTCTCCAGGATTTCTTCCTATCTCTACTGTATCCCTTGGTTTTTAATTAAAAACTTTAGAGCAGTTTCACAGCAAGACTGGGTCACAGTAAAATTGAATGGGAAAAGTTCTCCCATATCTCTTGTCCCTAGACACCCACAACCTTCCTCACTATTGATATTCTGTACCACAGTGGGACATTAATTACAATCAATGAATCTATATTGGCACATTACCAAACTGCACCGTTTACATTAGGGTTCACTTAGTATTTTACATTCAGTGGATTTTGGCAAGTGTGTAATGATATGTATCCATCATTATAGAATCATATACAAGTTTCACTACCCTAAAACTCCTGCACTCTATTATTAACCCCTCTCCCTCAGCCCCTGGCAACCATTCATCTTTTTACTGCCTCCAGTTTTGCTTTTTCTTTTCATTCAGGATATGCATGCCAGTTTTAATAGAGCTCCACATTTCCTATTAAATCTCCCTTCCTGGGCACCTGGGTGGCTCAGTCGTTAAGCGTCTGCCTTCGGCTCAGGGTGTGATCCCGGGGTCCTGGGATTGAGCCCCACGTCAGGCTCTCCCACTGGGAGCCTGCTTCTTCCTCTCCCACTCCCCCTGCTTGTGTTCCCTCTCTCGCTGGCTGTCTGTTGAATGAATAAACAAAATCTTAAAATCAATCAATCTCCCTTCCTATTATAACTTTTCCATAAAGAAGGTTGATCTTTCTGATACACAACTTGATCATACCAGAGTCATGTTTAAATTACTTCTCATTGTCTCTAGTCTCAAGTCCCTACTAGTGATCTAAAGCTCTTTGATATCTGGCCTCTGCTTACCTCCCTTCATTTCACACAATTTACCAATTGCATATTATATTCTTGTAGTCCTGACGTACTTACAGTTCACAGAATGAACTATGTTCTGTCTTGTCTATGTATACTATTTTCTCATTTCTAATACATTTGTCCTTCCCACTACCTGGATGTATTAGACTTGTTCAAGTCCCAAAATAGATCTTTCTCTCAAAGAAAGTGAAGATAACACTGAACTCTTACATAGCATCCTGCATTCTTTCTTCCTCATGGTACAAAAACACTATTGCAAAAAAAAAAAAATTAATTTGAGAGAAAACACAAGAGAGGAAGGGGGGTAGAGGAAGGAGAGTATCAGACTCCACACTGAGCAAGGAGCCCAGCTTGGGGCTCAATCCCAGGACCCTGGGATCATGACCTGAGCCAAAGGCAGAGGCTTAACCGACTAAGCCACCCAGGCATTCCCAAAATACCTGCTTTCTAACTGGCTTCCTGCATTTGGGAATAAAATCCTTGAAGGCAGGATTTGTACTTTGTTATTTAAGTACCTACCTAGCTTTCATTATTTTCATATATGCCTATTTCTCTTTGGTCTTAGTGAAATTCAAAGCAGTATTCAAACTGTGGGAGTCATTTATCTACAGGACTGATGTAAATAAAGCGTCAAACATTGTTAGGTAAAATGTTCCAGACCAGGACATGATTTCCTTCCAAATATATTATTTCTTAGAAAACAAAGAGGGCTTTTCAGTAAATATAGAGGTAACTGGTTTACATTATATTGTAACATGTATTGTAACATTTACATATATGGTAACTGTTTTACATTATATCGTAACATATAGCAGCCAGGTTGAGGGTAGTACTCCATGCTCTTTAAATCCCATGGGTCCTGATCTTAGTACTTTTACTTACAGAAACACACACAATTGTAGAATGAATGGATGTAGCTTGTAAAAAGATAAAATACATACATTGAACATCTAGTAAATATTCAGTAAGGAAACTGCAAAGATCTAATAGCTAAGGGGATGCTTGAAAGCTCGGTCAACCCTTCTCATTCGTATTGAAAGCTACTTGGTTTTATTGCAATACTTTACAATAACTGAGTCTCAAAATATCAAAAACATGTGATTATCACTCATTTTTTTCCAGTGAAGAGAGCTGGAAAGTTGAATTAGTCTTTTTCATCATTAACACAGTGAAGTCTTCCATATCTTCTCTCTTCTCTCCACTCTTCATTTCCTTTTCCATTTAGGTTCCTTCGGTAACAAGTTTAACATATGTCCATAGACAGACATACATTTGTATTGTTTTACATACCTGGTCTTGTATCACAGAGTTCTTCCTCTTCCTAACATGTACTAAGATTTTTGTTAAGCTTAGTGTGTGTCTTGTACGTCAAATTGAGGAAACACTTTTCATAGAATTCTTGCAGCTCCTTCACCTCCCTGGATGACCACATCATTCCAATCCCCATCGCCATAACCAGTACGGTCCTTCCATTCTTTCAGGTGTGGGTTGCTGGGTTGGAGGGAACACAAGCTCTCCCTTTCGTGAAGCAATAGCAGACTGCAATCGGAATGGCTACTTTCGTTCATATTCCTATCAGAAGGAAATACAGCTTCCTATTTTCCCATGTGCTTTCCAACATTTTGTAAACACGAACTGTTCTTAACATACTTTAAAAACCTTTTTGAATGTTATATGGCATGTGTCTGTGACAGCCTAATTCCTCAGATCTTTTTGTTTTTCTGTACTTTTTCTCTCGCCTTCATGTTTTAACATTTAATATATCATAATTTTGTCTTCACTTTCTAAATATATACAATAATCTTCCTTAGGATAGAAACTACATATTTTTTTGTCTACAGCACTTAATGACACATTCAAAAGTTCTGTTTTATAATCTTTGTTCAATTGCTCATCGGCTTTGAAATAAGTGAACAGAAATTCAGTATTTTACTAATGGCTAAATGGAGAAGTTTTATTTTTTTTTCCAGGTTTATACTGCAGACTATCATCCTTAAAATTCATGGTCTTTCCATCGAAGTTACTCCTTCCCATCAATTTATAGGATTTTAAGGTATACACATGCACAGTGTGCGTTATGTTCTTGGAGGGCATACTAATATTGTGTTCAAAGATTCCTGTGCATTTTTTATTTTCTTTTTGACTTTCACTTCCTGATCTAGTCTTTGCCCCTCTAATCTTGTGAGGACTGGGATAAAAAACAACAGAAATGTGTGGTTTCTTGTTCCTTTTGGTCATTCTTAAAATAGTGGGTTTGTGTGTAATATGTATTCTTTTCCAAGGTAACCATAGAAACAAGATCGGTAGTGTACAAGGAGCTTTAGAATGGAGATGATTGAAACAACAAATAGATCTCCCACATTAGGGAGAACACTTTTTTCCTCCTTCCCATGAGTTAGGAAGGTAGGTTTTATCTACAGGATCTATAGAGTATTTTTTTTAACCATATTAAAATGTTTAAAACCTAATGAGAATAGGAAACTTGATTATGTCAGCTAGTATCAAACCACCCTAAGGTATCAGTAACTTCAGGTTAGTGGTTATAAAAGTTGAGGTTTTAAGAAATAGAAGTTTAATATTTAAAATAACAAATGAATTACTTTTCCAAAAGTAGTTGCTAGAAATCACTGATTTGTCACAATTCACATCAGTAGCTGATTAGTCCAAAAATAATACTTGTAAAGCTCAGCCCTAGCCATCAGGCTGCCCTGCCATTGATCTGTACCAAACATTTGCTTTGCTATATGATGAGGTTATCCAGCATTTACCAAAGGAGGCTCCACTGAAAACTTTTACTATTAGTTAATTCTCATTAACTAGGCAACATTGAGAATATGGCTTATTTTTGCTAATGACCAAGGTGTAGGCTTGGGTATTTGACAAAGAGCTCAGAGCACTTGGTGTGCCAGTGTGACAGAGTCATGTCACCTGTCCTTCCAATAAGGATACAGCTTGTCAGAGGTTGACATACTCACGTGTGGCACAGGGGGCAGAAGGTAAAACATCTGCCAAGCCAAATGCAAGTGCAACATGCGGCTTTCCTAGCCTGTGAACATGTGTTCAGACAACATTTCAAGTAATGTAGCACACTAGGAAATGTGAAGGAGGAAGACGTAGAAATGATGGAAAGCAGAAGGCAATAAACAGTGTCATCAACCACAGGTAGCCACTGTCATATTAGTGTCTTTGCATCCGTAGAGAGGAGGACAGACCAATGCGTCCTTAAGCAGGTACCATGCACATTTTGACCCACAAGGTGTATATATGTAGTGTTGTTGTAACTTTTGATTTTCAACATGCTGGCATTTAAATGCAGTTGTAGTAAACATTTTGTAGATTTAATCTAGATTGAAATATTGGCCAATTACTGGAAATTTAATGTTTCTAATGTTAAAATCATGCTGTGATGAAAAATTTAGGGGATATGTTTAGATATATGTAATTATTCCTTAGGAAGTTACGAGGATAAGTAGTTACATTTAAAAATATTTGATAAATTCAGTCAAGATTTTGACTGAAATAGTCTGCTCGGCTTAGGTTTGGGCATCTCAGTAGCTATCAGAGAAAATTTTAAACTTGAAACACTTTAGCAACCAATGTAAGTAAATCATGATCAGCTGAAAATAGGTGTCCTCAGTATTGATGGGAGCACTGAGGCACAGAATAGTCCTTTCCTTAGTGACAGAGCCAGGAAGTGGTGGGGCCAAAGTGAAGACCCAGGTGATCTGAGCCACATGGTTTTCTTTTTTCTGCACGTGCAAAGTACTATAAATGCATGTATGTACATTATGCACAATTCTAAACATGTTCTGTAATTCACACTACGTTATAAAGATTTCCCTCCACACATATACCACGTACACTTTACTACATAGGGTATAACCTAAAGACCTTATTCCAAGTTTCTTAGTAATTTGAGAGGAAGTTGCAGATCAATATTTGCATTTTTGTTGACAAAGGCATATTACCCCATTGCATAAATTGTTTTCTCTCCCCATGCTCTTCTTAATGGATATTTAGACCAATTTCAATCTTGCTGTTACAAACAATGCTGCAATTCCATATTTATGGACATGTGTGGTGAAGATTTTAAAGCATTAAAAAATTTAACTGTTTATTATACGTCAGTTTGTGGTCATCATTACACAAGGTATACTTACATTAAAAACCACATTGCATACGTTAAATCTACACAATGTTTTTTCATTTACATCTCAAAGCTAGAATAAAAACAATATTTAAAAAAGGTGGTGGAGAGGCAAGTACATCTGAATGTCTCATAATTGTCCTTAAGCATGTAAGGTAAAATGAGAACCATCAGAATTATTAAGCATTGAAATTACGCTGATACTTTGGAGCCCCGAGTCCAGATAGAGAAGTCAACGGAGGTGGTGCACATTCTGTTTTCTCTCATCTTACAAATTCTCTCAGTGCAGGAGATGCTCTTCAGCTCTTATTGATCTTTCCATAGACTTTCGCCCTAAGAGACCACAAATACCTAACCTGTTTGGTGTCACGAGAGACAAGAAAATGATGCCAATAAAAACCTTAAAACCCCCCAGGGGGTGAGGGCTTCAGGGTCAACAGCAACAACCTCCTTGTAGGACAGATCAATTTGAGGGACCAAAATGTTTTTGTTTTTAACTTGTACCTTCCTGATTTGATAATTTTAGATATTCTTGATATACAAACCTGCCATACTCACCACACGTGCACGCAGAATGTCTATACACACATACATGTTACATATGTACGCATACATTTTTCTATTTTGAAAACTTGCTAAAATAGAAAAAAGTATGCCTTTCTAGTTTTTTTAATGACTTTAAAATGGTCTCAATTGATTCCATCCTGTAAGTTTTTATAGGAACACTTCATTATCAAGTATTTTTTATTTGAACATAATCCTCCCAAAAGTTATTGGCCTTATAATAACAACTGTAATGTGTCAGGCTAATCCCTCCACTGAAGTGTGTTGTGTGTGCAAACCCATTACAGTTGCCCCTGCCGTGTAGTCTCCACTGAACCTTCATTTCACATTTTATGGTCCTATTAGGCAATCATCTGTTTTTAAACTTCTTTGCGCCCACACTTCATGGCACCTTTGTGACCCATGCATTTGTAAATTCACACCACCAAATATGCTCTCTAAGGAAAGTCTTAACTTGAAATTATGTACAATTCCTATTTAGCCAAATGTCCTTGTTAGTTCCTACATAATTTTACAAATTGTCAACTCAAACCCCTGAGCTCTGTTTCAATGTGCAGGTTTTAAAATTTATCAGCAAAATGGTATCTCTCCATCCTTGTTTACTGCAGTGAATGTGATTTCAAGGTCCCTGGTGGACATTTGTCAAAAGCTGACATCTGAGAAGTAAGGATACAGTCGACCTTGTTTCTACGCATCAGTGTTTACTAAGTGTTAACAGCAACAATTTAGAAAAACAAAGATATAAGGGACTGACCCTCACCTACTGAATCAGAGACTCAGGGATCACTTAAAAAAAAAAAAAGTGTCACTTTTTTATAAGCATTTCATGTAATTCTTATGCATATTAAGTTTTCAAAGTTCCTACCTTGGGTAATTCAAATTCTGTCCTTAGATCAAATCAGATGATGAGAAAGCTGCCCACAGGGATTGCTCTCTCTCTCTTTAGCCTTCCTGTACTTCGGCTGTGCTGAATACAGATAATTGACAAGGTATCATCTGTTTCTATTGACAGGGGATAGAAACATTGCCTTATAACATTGCCTTTTATTCACTATAATTTACCTGGGGATATTAAAGATAGATAGCATTTACTCTTTATGTGGTTCCTGAGAAAATATTTCTCTTAAGCTCCCATAAGGTTTAAGAGGCCTCGAATAGCTTTTCTACACATTTTAGATTTGAGCTATATTTCATCATTCATTCCACAAAAAAACTTCTAAATATATATTGTGGCAAGGTGATAGATTAGGTGAAATTTAAGATACTTACAACTGTTACAAACTAACTGATTCTATCCTGCCTTCTCCCCTGTATGACCCACATCCACATTGGAGAAAAAGAAGGGGGATTCATGATGAAAGTTCTCAATTTTTTTTTTTTATACTGAGGGAAAGCAAACTTTTAGGAGCCTCAATCTATTTCGCCCTACAATGAAACAATAAGCATTATGTTGGAAACCAGGATGGGACATTGTATTTCCATAGTTCTCTGTCCTTCCCTGCCTTTCCAAGATGCTACCTAGACACTGATTACAGCAGTGGTTTTCTGTCACTTTAACCACCACCAGTGTGGTTACTTAAGAAGTTGGGTTTTCAAGGACATACAGATCATATCTGGTGTCTTTATCTACAAACATCTACATGTACATCAGGCAATATGCACACTCTTGCACACATGCATCGTCATGGATACATGGTTTCTAGGCTTCTTCTGCAAATGTGCAGCGCGCACTTTTAAAGTGTAAGCCGTAAGTCAGATCTCATTCTTTGTGAGAAGATAAATGCCAATCGTGTGATGACACGAGGGCTGAATCAAAGACTTAAACAGCACACCATTTTCACACTTAAAACTCAAGTAATCTTTTAAGGGAATTTTGAGTTTCCCCACAGTGTATCAAAGTTTCATTATGGTTAAGAACTAAGATCCACTCTTTGTATAATCTGTTTCATCTCACTAGAATTTGCTGAGTTTCTCTTAGGCACATTTCTTGATAGTCTATAAATGCTGACCCCTTTCTCATTTCTTAAAAATCATAGATTTTCCACCTTATGAGAATTTTCAATGTTTTCCCCTAGGTTTATAAAAGGAAATTGTGAGGTTTACCTAATATCTTGAAACAAAATTTGACCATGATCATTCCATGGCAACAGTGTTAGGAAAGAAATTTCTTTACTTTCCATGTGTGATGGTCTTTGTTTTTCACATAGATGCACAGAAAAAATTTTAAAAATAGAAATTTCTAAGCATGAGAACTTGCACATTTTCCTAAGGTACAAGGGCTCATGGGACTACCAAAGAATACCCTCAGATGATTTTATTTATCCTTTCCTGAGACACAACCAAAAAAATTTAGCCCCAAGATTCACATAGATCCCAGAGCTATAACATTAAGTATTGCTTCTCTGTAGACCCCTTGTTAAATATTGACACTCAAGAAGAGTAGAATACCCAACTCTCACAGAGTACATTTGGAATGTTTGCCTTGCATAGGAAAATACTTCTACCCTTATGAACTCAGATTCTTTGAGGTACCATTTGCATTATCTTTCAAATTACATACAACTTGCGCAGATAGAAGCATTTTATACCATAAAACTGAAATAATACATAAACACCTTAGTGTTGCATACTAGAGAATAAGTCGTTTTCAGCTAACCTGGCCTTCACAGGCCCTTTTCTTATAAGCACTCTTTTAACAATTTGCTTATACCTATAACATGTGATAGGGATGCAATATTCTAGGCTAGATTGAGTGTATTTTAGTCTAGAGATTATAACAGATTCTAAAGTCCTTGTAAAAGACTTTATCTGCCTTTGTGGACCCCTGCATGATAACTTGGACTGTTTAGTTTAGGATTTTCCCATTTCAAACACCAAATGAGTGTTTATTAGCAGGGTAATAGAAAACTCCAATCATTTACCCAGGGCTCCTTCTACCAGTTAGCTACTGAGCATCTTTAATATGCCCCACGTTGTGCTGGTGACTGAGAGGAGTAGTGCACAATTCCTGCTGTGTTGAAGTCCTTTGAAGTCTAGGATGCTGTGGTTAGGACTGCTGTAAGCTTCCCAAATATTCATGATCCCTATTTGCTTAGGAAGAGAACCCCGATTTTATTCAGGACAACAATGTCTTGAAGTAAAATACTGTATTTCTCATCACTGATTGTAGCTAGGAATGGCCAATTTGATTTAAACAGAAGAGTCATGGGTTTAGGAATTCAGGGAATGCCTTGAAGTGGTCTTGACCAGGAAGGCATCATCTTGCCCTTGCTATAATCCTCTTACACGAATGCGGGGTACAGAAATAGGTTACATTATCCATTGTGTTACCTTCACGATGAAAGCCATGTTCTAAGAACAACTGAACAGATAACGTCTAGTGATTTGGGGATACATTGTATAAGCACTGGATTATTGGGCTTCAGTGAAAAAATAATTTTTTTTAATAAAGATTTTATTTATTTATTTGACAGAGAAACAGCCAGCGAGAGAGAGAACACAAGCAGGGGGAGTGGGAGAGGAAGAAGGAGGCTCCCAGCGGAGGAGCCTGATGTGGGGCTCGATCCCAGAACGCCGGGATCACGCCCTGAGCCAAAGGCAGACGCTTAACGACTGAGCCACCCAGGCACCCCAAAAAATAAACTCTTAATTTGTCTAAGATACCATAGCAGATTTTTGTGAGTTTTATTTCCTCACACTATTGTAGTTTCCTTTCCTCTCTCTCTGTGGGCCACGCCAGGCAACAGACTGCTTCATCAGCAGCTTGACAAAAATGACCCACGTCTGGGGACGAAACCATTTAATCACTCCCAGTTCCTGGGCAGTGATCAAGTTGATCAACTGATCGAGTCACCTTCGCTCTCCTGGCAGATAGGAAGGCTCTCACCTGGTCCCAAAGCACTCCTGTCTTTCCCGGGAGGCCCCATAACTGTGGCTTAGACTATGCTTCTGGCAAGTTAACACGAACACTTGGAGACAGAAGAGCCCTTTGTGTAGAGGTAGTTTTTATTCACAGCTTTCATGGGGAGCTTGCTGCACATATTTATAAGTAATCCCATCTGTACCTTTTGACCGTAAAAGAGGTGTCAAGCTTAAAAAAAAATAAATTAAAAAATGTGGCTATGGAAGAAAAAAAGAACCAGAACCCTGGTGCAGTCAGTGGGAACATAAAATGGTACAGCTGCTGTGGGAAGCAGTACGGAGGGGCCTCCCAAAGTTAAAAAGAACTACTCGTGATCCAGCAATTCCACTTCTGGGTATATTGCCTGAAGAAAACAAAAACACTAGCTTGAAAGTGTATATGCAGCACCACGTTCATTGCAGTATTTAAATTAGCCAAGATATGAAAACAACCTGTGTCTGTTGACGGATGAGTAGAGAAAATGTGATACATACAC
This sequence comes from Ursus maritimus, assembly GCF_017311325.1. Classification (NCBI taxonomy): domain Eukaryota; kingdom Metazoa; phylum Chordata; class Mammalia; order Carnivora; family Ursidae; genus Ursus; species Ursus maritimus. Next base: position 60,725,921 of record NW_024423344.1, on the reverse strand, counting down.
GCAATGGATTTTTCTTCAACCTTAAGTAATGAAATCTTGCCATTTGTGACCCCATGGACGGACATCAAAGGCAATATTACTAAGCAAAATAAGTCAGAAAGACACAAGTAGCACAGGATCTCATATGTGGAGTCTACAAATAAAAAAGCTCATAGATCTAAAAACAGATCACAAGTTGCCAGAGGCAGGAGGTTGGGGATGGAAGAAATGGGTGAAGGTCCAAAGTACGAACTTCCCATTATAAAGTCAGTCCTAGAAATGTAATGTATAGCACATACAATGAATAGTATATTGCCTCTTTGAAAGTTGCTCAGATTACACCTTAATTTGTCACAAGAAAGAAATTTTGTAAATAACGTACATTGATGGATGTTCTGTCTAGGTTTAGGCAGGTAAGTGTTAGTAGGAAAAACTTCCTGGGCTTCTGAATCAATGTTTTCTTGCTTTTCAAATTAGGAGTCCTATTTCATTGCTTTATTTTGTACGTCAAAGAATGAAAAATAACCAATACGGAGACAGTTGCACTCATTTAGCAATTATGTTTGGCAAGGCAATTGCCAAGGGATATTGTCGGAAAAGATACTGTACCTTCACACGCAACTACATGCAAGTATAGTATTATAGTACATAAATATGCTTGTTACCACTGGAAAACATTTAAGTCTTTTCTATGTATCTAAGCACAGTTGTCATTTTTAGAGCATTTTTAGAAACATCTCTATTGTAAGTGTTCTTATACAAATTCTCTACATGCATATATAGTGGTCAGTCTTTAAGCTCCTTGTGTGGTACATTGAAAATGTTATGTCAGTGAATGGAAGTTATACAGACTGTGCAATACATGTAGAGGGAAGAACATTTGCAATAAAGATGCTTCTAAGAACGCTACTTGCTTACTCTCTTGAGAGCAGTGTTAAATTGGGCATTCATTCTTCACCGAGGAACTGATCTTTTAACCATGAGTGCTTGCAAATAGTGCTAGCCAGGTTCCAAGGTCTCTTGTGTCATCATTTATTGAATCTATGCAAAGCTCCTGGTCAGTTTTCTTTTACAGGCTAACATCTCTTAAACAACACTCCCTGTAGAGTTTGGTTTAAATGTTTGAGTATAACCGTAAGTATTGCCATTGTTGTGGTTCTCATTGTTGCTGCTGGAGCAAGTTCTGCTAGCGTTGTTACACTAGCTCATTTGCTTTTTTCCTCTATTTGTTCGTGATACTCGTCTCCCAATTAGTGGCAACCCACTTTAAGAAAATAACTTTTTAATATGTTTAAGCTTTAAATACACTATGGCGCATCAATGAAGGTCAAGAAAAGAGATCAAAATTCATGCCCTTATTTTGGTAATCTAGGTTCAATATTTTCTATATATATATAACAACTGTGGCTAAGCAAGTGAAAGGTTGGTGAAATTTTACGGGAGATTTTTAAAATAAATGTATGTGTAATTTAATTTATGTCATAGCTTATGTGGTTCATATAACATTTTTGCCATTTTTAAAATTTAGTATGTTATGCCCATTGAGTTGAAATTAAGATAAATTTATAACATTTTGTATTTGCCATAGTGCTTAATAGTTTTAAAGTCTAAAAAAAAAAAAATCGATCAAGGAAGGAATTTTTTTTTTCCTACAGAGTTAAAAAAAAAAAAACTTTGGCTTCCTTCTAGAAGCTGCTATTCATATTGACCTATCATCTTAGGCAGACAGAAATCTTCTGGGGCGTGAGGAACTGAGGATGACCAACCTCTCTGGAAAAACTCCCTTCTTCGTGGTCTTTTGCTTCCTTTTAAATTTTTGTTTATATGCTTGAGTGGTTTATATGCCCACTTCCCTCTTTTTACAGTAGTATGATACAGAGCATAATAAATGAAGTCATAGCTAATATTTCATAGGTGGATATGAAGTTTTTCCAGTAGTACAGATAAGAGGAATTTTCAGGTATATTAATTTGGCTTTTTACAATTATACGTAACTTCAGTGTGGGTCCATGAAGACCTACTACCATTCGAACATTTTGAAATCTGTTTCATATTGAGTAATTTCCTATCAGTAAATTACCTTATTTTTCTATTAGACACATATTGACATTAATTTCCTATTGCCAAGAATTTTATTGGCTAAAATATGGAATTTTGAGAGTTTGCATCCAAATAAATCGAATTTATTACTTGTAGCCTAAAGCATGATTTCTTATGAAGTAGGCGTTAGAGCAGTGATTCTCAGCTGGGGCAGTTTTTCTCACTAAGGGACATTTGACAAGATCTGGATGCTTTTTTATTGCATACTTGTGCACGTGTGTCTGGAAGTGCTGACATCTAGTCCATAGAGGCCAGTGATGCTGCTAAATGTCCTCTGACGTACAGGTAAACTCTCTACGAAGTTGGTCCCAAATGTTAATTGTGCTGAGGTTGAGAAATCCTGTATTACTGTGATTGGATATTAAATTAAGTTTTTAATTCTTAACTCAAATATTTTCTAAGATAAAAATATTTAAGGCCTTTTTTGTGGCATGAAAAATACCAGTCAAGAGTGCAGATCTAAATTTTCTACTAACTAAATTCATATAAAAGTATAACACAAGGATAAATCACTTAAACAGCATACTCTAAAGAGCAGACTTCTTGGACTTGGACTTGGTATTAAGGGAAAAGGAATTCCCTTCCCTAATGAGAGAGAAAAAACATCCCCCCCCAGCCACCCCAAACAAACAAACAAAAAACCCCACAAAAACAAAAACACAGAAACCAACCTAAATATAAAAGACATTACGTTATTTCTCTCTGTGGCCCAGGGATCGTTTCATAAAGCTGTTATTTGTTACAACCTATTTTGATTAAACATATCTTGACCTATCTTGGAGTAAAATTTCATTAGTTTACAAAACACACACCCTAAAATTGATAAAGCTTGAGAAGAAAGGTTTAAAATTATCATGTGGCAATAACCCTGACAAGGAGTTAAAGTATCTGTTCAGTCTTTCTTCAAAGAACTTACGAGTTAACTGATTATTGTTTAATAGAAAATGTTAAGCCCAGGGAAAGAAAACGGAAGGCAAAACTACTTTTAGTGATTTTGAGTTACTTTTGAGTTTACATATGTGAAATTCAAGAGTCCATGTTTTGAATCATTAATATCAAGTAAAAGAAAGTTATAGGCTGTATCTTCTGTCAAAAAATAACACAAGAATAATTGCTGTGAAAGTGATGAATTGACACCAAGCCATGGGAATATTTTTATAGCAAATGAATAGATTTCCAAGAGCTTCTGGTATTTGCTCATTATCCACATCTTCCCAAAATTCAATCAAGAACTATTATGGAACACACACAGTAACTGTCACTCTATTAGCTATAATATTTATATCTTCATCACAATTATATGGCCAGCTTCACAGTATTGTAAACTTTAGTAGTTCAGAAGGAAGAATCCCAAATGTTAACTGATAAGATGTAATCAAAAAGTACTCTCATGGCTGTTAATTATGTCTTTTCTCTAAAAGGAACATGATCCAAATGTGATGTTTTTGCCAGAGAATATAAGTGAGTTTTCCGGTGCCAGTATAAAACTCCATCAAATACTTCTCTGAAGTAACTGGATTAATATGCTTCCTTCAAAGGAAGAAATGCAGTTACTTCTACACTATCATAGGATATTTTATTCTATTTCTTGGTGGTTTTTTTTGTTAACACAACAGAAAAGAGTTTTACATTGCAATTTAATAGTCAATTTGTGTCTCTCCATTGCTGGACCATATTAGCAAAGTAAGCTATGTTTCAATGCTATTTGTCCAAACAGCCTAATTGAAGAAAGTAAGTTTCAATTGAGAATCTAGACTGCAACCGTATGTAGCCAACAGAAAGTGATCTGAGAAGCATAGCAAAGTTTGAAATTACATCCAATTGTAAAGAAATGCTCCTTCCTCTTGGCATTATAATCTGCTTAACCAGCGGTTTTTATTCTGAAAGCAAGGGAATGATTTATCAAATGCAATCTTTCTGAAGTCTCAGTGTATCTACTGAGTGATTACAGATGCTGTAATACAAACAGGGTCCTAGAGATACACCAGATCAATCTTCCCCAACCTGTCTTCCTTCCAACAGATACACAAAGGATGTCTGGAAAGGTTTCAGAGAACTGGTGTATTGGCCTCATAAGAGTTTATAAGATAAATACAGAGCTATATAGTACACCTAGAGAGCAGTTGTTTGTGGTCTTTGTCTTCTATTTCTTACATTTCCTTTTTAAACTGATGTAATCATATCAAATTGTAATATTTGGGATCACTATACTACTTCTGTATTCTGTAGTCTTTATTAATACTTAGAACTTTAGTCTGAATTGGTGAATATGTACTCTAGGAGGGTGTTACAGGATCTGTTTGTGTTCTTAATCTTAGGATTTCTAGATATTTTTATAGCATTCTTTAAAACCTTGGTTTTACTATAAACATATGTATTCATATATGAATACACATAATGAATATACACAGATGGGAGTACACTTAATGGAAAATCAGTCTTTGGGTGTGAAGGTTTATGTCAGCATTCCCAATACTAAGTTCAAGTTACACATGAAGTACCCCCAGCCTACCTTCTAATCTTATCTCTATACTCTTCTGGATAAATTCCCTGCATCTCTCAACACATGCCACACTTTCAAACTTCTGTGATTTCCCTAAAGCTGTTCCCTCAACTTGATTTGTCTTCATGTCCATCTCTTCCTGCCAACTTTTCCTACCCAGTTTGCAAAGCTTTACCTCACATCATATGTAATTCCTTTGAGGAAGTTGAAAGAGTCTCAGAACTATGATAAAAATAAACATCTTAGCACAAGAATCTTGTGCAAGTTACATTTCGCTGTGATTAGCCAAATGGGCTTTCAGCAATGAGTACTGGAAAACAGCAGGGGACGTTAGTGTGTGCTAATAGCAGCTTCTGGAATCTCCCATGTTCCTCGCTAGACACACACTTCATTGGCCATGGAATTCTGCCTTTCCCAGATGAGCTCCTGCCGACTTGAATAATCTGAGTGCATACATACCAAGATTTTTCATGAAGTTTTGAATTAGGACTTATTAAGGCAAATCATCTAGACCTGACACACAGGTTTGGGTTCAGTTTCTTACCACATCACTGGTCATGGTCAAAAGTAAAACTAAGGATACATGATGAACATACCATTCTTTTCCTGTTTTCTAGCCTTACACTGTAGTTCTCTAATGCTCCTTTCAAGCTGGAAATACTTAGGATATAATGTATATTTTGTCAACCTTGTCTTACACATAAAAATCAAGTAGAAAAAACTATTGTTCACATTTAATATAAAAGGTTATGTTATGTTATATATTATAGCAAGAATTATACAATTTTAACTCAAAAGCAGGAAAGTAGAGAATATTTCATTTTTAAAGATGTTTCCCTTTATAATACCCTGGTTCTAATACGTTACTATATTATATATGGCACAGTACCGGAGATCAGAAATGCTATTTTTAAGAGGGAAATTCTGAAATTATTCTTACTAAAGACTTTATGATTGTAGATTTCACTATTGAGCTTCTCACATTTCAGTGTGTACTAGAATATAGTCTCTACATAATTACAGGATTTGTATTTTTGGTATGACTTTCCTAGTCTTCTGTATATCTAATGAGCTACCGTTATTTTCTGAATAGATCTAGCTCTTTAGAAAGAGGGAAACCCCTCAAACTCTAAACACTAATATTCTGCAATAACGAAAGGCAAACTTTGATTGCCTAAGTTACACCTTTTTTCCCCCATACTTGGTTAGTGAAAAAGAATGAATTATGGAGTAAGTCTGGAGGCTTTTAATTTCTGTACAGTAATTCAAACTAACAAAAAGGTTTAAGTTGGGAAGAATGAATAACTTGAGATTTATAATTGGCATTTTATTTATATATTTTAAAAGATCATAAAGTACTTAAGTTAATTTAGTCTCTTGAATAGGCATAAGTATATTTAATATTATTTGTTTTATTTAATATTATTTGTGTTTTAGGTTACCAGGTTTTACTTTAAATCTCAGGTGCAGAGAATTGATTGAACCTTCAGTCCATGTCACATTATCTAAGATGATCTATAAAGGGTTCCTCTTGCACCCCAATGCTACTTTATGCTACCTCACATGCATCTACTCGTAAAATTCACATATAGTTCATCTAAGATTTAGGTACATTTATTTACGCTATAAATCTTGTTTTCTTAATACTTTTATTCGGTAAATATGGATACATCTTAAAAACACATTTATTCACATCTGGCATATTCCATCTCATTATTCCATAATAGTCTGAAATATGTACCTATTGACTTCAATCTCTAGTGATGAAAACATAAATGGGTCCAGGCTACCCAAGTGCCCCTGCAGTGAAGATCCTTATATGTGATCTTTCACTCCTTATGAGAGTGACCCCTGCAGTCACACTGGAAGAAGGATAGCTGAGCCCCAAGGTCTACACATTCTTAATTTCAATAATTACTGGCAGATTGTTCTGCAGAAAAGATGTTGCAATAGAAACTCCCACCATCGGTGACATTTCTCCAGATTTATCATTTGCTATTATCGGACTTTTAAATTTTGTCTATTTGACAGGTGTGATGTAGTTTATATTGTGTGACTTTTCACTTTGCTAATTTCAGCCTTTTGGGTTTTTTTATATGCATATTAACTCCCTCCATTTTGGATTTCCTGTCCTTTTCTTTTAGATGTACAGTAATTCTTCTACTTCTAATATTAAAGACTATTAGATGTTGTAATTATCCCTCATTTCCATATATCTTATAAATACGTTGAGGCATTCTCATGACAGGAATTCCTAGTTTTCTTATGACATTTAACAATTTTCTTCACCTGGGGTGATATGCGACAGAAAAAGATCATGGCTGACTTATCTATATGATGCTATTATCTGCTTTCTTCAGACATTTCAGCATTCCTTGACATTAGCTCCTAGACTCTTTCCAGAATCACTACAGTATACTTTATCCCATCAAAGTGTCACACTGGCCATTTACCAGGGAAATTGGGGGCGGGGGTGGTCATAAAACAAAAGCATCTCTGTTTTGCAAGTATTTCTCATTTTTTATCTGCAATTTGGAAACTTGTATTTGCCTCCTATAATCACCAGGGTTACCTTCTAATGAGGGAGCCAAAAACCCACCAATAATTTGAGGTCTTTATAGAAACTACCACAGATTCATATGCATTTTTTTTAACCCAACCACTGTCAAGGATACATACAAGCAGTAAGTCCAAATAATGAAATTTTACTGTAAAATAAAAGCCCTTGTCATTTTCTTTTATTCTCAGTTAAATGTAATAAATTCCAAAGCTCCAAGACCTAATTAACCAATTACTTGTCCTCTGTTATGTGTGAAGCTGAGTCACTCATAAGTAGTCTTAAATACAAACTGAAATGAATTTTCCGTAGATATCTACAACTTATTCTAGTTAGAACACCTTTGTGTACTGAAAACTGGGACTATAATATGACTTAAAGGGATAGTACAGAAAAGCATTATTTAAAATAAGATGTAGAGATCTCTGTAACATAATTGATATTCAGTAAGTTAGAATATTTCATTTCATAGTTTTCCATTGGTACTTAAGTCAAAAACATGTACGTAATTATTTGAATCACACTAAAATTTTCTTTAAAGACATTGGTTTTACAGAATTTGTGCTTTGACTTCTATCTGCTACCTAGAGACATCCAATTTACGCTTATTAAATGTTTAAGAGTTCATATGTCTAAAGTAGTACATTTTAATGAAAAATAGGTTTGTTAGAGAAATCACAGAAAATCTAAAGGATTTTTAAGAATTACTTAGAAAGTTATAACTTGCTTCTTAAAGTAGGACAAGAAGCTATTTAAATAGGATGGGAGGCCTTAGGGTGCAGTGAACATTTTAATTGCATATTTAATTAGAAATACGCTAGAGAGGTAGTGTTTAGTTTAGCTGAAGCTCATGGGCCTTGGCAAAACATTTTTTTTTCTAACTAATATTTTCTTTTACCTTTTTAGAAATTAGATGGAGCTGAATAGAATTTAATTTTGTTGCTATTCGTTATGAAAGGATTAGAACCTTTTATTTTCTTATGGAAAATAAGTTGACAGGTTTATTTTAAAGGCTTTTTCTCTTTTAATTATCCTTGAAACTTAGTACCTGAACATTTGACAGTTCAGGAAAGATTAAAATAGCATCTTGACTGTATAAAATATAATGTCTTTTATAGGTTTTTACTACTTAACCCAGAGCTTCAGTATCTGGGTGGTATCGCCACGAAGAGTTGAGAAGGTATGAAGCCTTTAAGGTAAAACTAACTGGACTGAATGGCTTTATGTGAAGGAGCTGTATTATTAGCAAGGCCTAATTAAAGATTCCTAGGTTTATCATATTGTACTGGACAGAAGTTTTTCCTATGATACGTTTAAGCCTGTTTTCTGCACTGTTTAATGCCACCTATTTCAATGGAGAACAGAAGCCGAGTGAGTCCATCTCTGCACAGTTTTTACTGTCATAGCATTTTCCATTCTGGGCAACGTTGAAAGCGTAAAACTACTCAAGGGGCTCTAGACTGTACCCAGTTGTACTTTTTTTTTTATATATTTTATTTATTTATTTGACAGAGAGAGACAGCCAGCGAGAGAGGGAACACAAGCAGGGGGAGTGGGAGAGGAAGAAGCAGGCTCGCAGAGAAGGAGCCTGATGTGGGACTCGATCCCAGAATGCTGGGATCATGCCCTGAGTCAAAGGCAGACGCCCAACGACTGCGCTACCCAGGCACCCCCCAGTTGTACATTCTTTATGTTATCCTGAGAGTTCCTCATTTACTGGAGGCACCTGTGTCAACTCTTAACATTATGATCTTTCAGGGGGTGTTATCTTTTCAAATGCATTGCTCCTTGTCATGAGCTACTGATAGGCAGCTGGGTGGTTGAGAAGATACACTTTCCTTCCATGATTATTGGCATTCCTCTGTCTCCAGGAAGTAAGTGTGCTCCTGGAGCATAAACCAAGCTACGTGGTACTGGGAAGCGTCAGAAAGGAAATTCAAGAGGTAGAATGCATAGCAATGGCAGAACTTAAAGAATTTGGCTCAATTTCAGTGGATTAAATAATGGGTTTCTGGGTTGTTGAGGATGTGTTATGGCAGGGGGTGTTAATTATGTTGAATGGTGTGTTAGGTTTCCACTTGCACAGACCGAGCAGCTTAACACACCTATTGTTATCTCATAATTCTGTAGGTGAGAAGTCCAAGTATGGTGTGTGTCTGGGTTCACTGCCTATGGTCTCCAAAAACCAAAAATCAAGATATTGACTGCACTGCACTCTCTCTAGAGCTAGGGGTCCTTTTCCAAGCTCAGGTGGTTTTAGCAGAGTTCTATTCAAGTATGTAGGACTAAAGTTGCCTTCCTTGCCACGTGGCCCCCTTCCCTTTTAAAGACAGCAATAAATATGTCCGTTATGCCCTTTTCCTTTGCCCAAATCTCTCACTTCAGAATCTGTCTTCACAGAGAACCCAGTCCCTTTTAAGAACTCAACTGATTGGGTGAGGCCCAAGATACTGCTTAAAAGTCAGTTGTGACATAACTTCCCAATCATCGGAGTAAAACTCAGTCCTGGAGATTATACAGGGCATGCACAGTAGGGGCAGCAATGCTGAAAGCCATTTTAGTATTTTCACTACTAAAGGAAGGTTCATTGTATGACATTTTAATAAGCTATACTACTATCTATATTCAATGAAAGCACTTAAAATGCATGCGTACATGTAAAGGGATGAGAATAAGGAACTCAGAGACTTAGAATTTCAAAGGTAATGTTTTCTCAAGGCCCATGAGCTTCAGCTAAACTCTACTGATCTAGCATTTTTCTAAAATACAATTAAAACAATTTGACACTTATTACCAAGTTATAATTGTCAACGCATGGTACTTAAACACAACCTAGTATCAGACTTATGAAGACAAGGAGTTTCAGTGTAGGAGGCCAGTGGCACTGTAGATGAGTAAGGAAAATGGGACTCAGTAATCGTAGCAGAACTCTTAGTTCAAAACAAGCAAACGAGCATGTATTAACCCCCTCTGGCATGCCTAAAACTCTGCTAACACTATAAAAGATACAAAAAGCCCAAGTCGTGACCTTTTTTCCTTAATATTGACTGGAATAAACCATCTCTCCACAAAAGTCACAAGTGCCTAATTATGCAGTACTCAGTGTAAATGCAGTGCAAAAGTAGAAAAAAATTAAGAGTTGAAATAATTTTGTTTCAGAGGCATTAAGTAATAAAGAGTGTGATCTGGGCTTTGAAGGATGACTGATACATAAACACACGCAGTGGAAGAAGGACAGTGTTTGAGGTTTTAGCCTCAACACAGAAGTGGGTTTTTCTGAAACTGATTGGACAGAGGATATATCTTGTGGACAAGTGTGTTTGAACAGAATGAGCGGGGATGGTTTGTCACGTGCTTTGAAGATCCTAAGAGGCATCATACACCAGAGAGCAGCCAGAGTGTGACATGATGAAAGTGGTGTTTCATAAGGATAATTTGGGGGTGTTGTGGACTTTATAGAAGCCTGTGGAAATGCCAAGGGCAGGAAAACTAGAAGGCCATCTCCACAGTGCAAGTTGAAAGCTCTTTACACGGGTAGTAACTGTGGAAACAGAGGAAACTGAAATATCACCAAGACTTGCTCCCAGAAGAAACAACTGGAACTGGGGACATCTAGTCTTTAACCAAGTTGGGACATGTTATCAACATCTTCCTGGTTGTCAGCCTGGTTGGTCAGAAGAAGGTTAGCACCATAAAAGAACTAGCTAGCTCCCACTGTAATTCAGTTTTGAAGACCAAGAGCCTAGTTATAAGCAGGCATGTTGAGCTTGAAAGGATGGCTCTTTATTCAAACATACACGCTCCACCCTAAGTTTCAAACACCACCAGAAATAGCCAAGTTCATGATTAGAGGTAAAGATTTTTAAGTAATTAGAGATAGAAGCCACAGGGACGAAAAACTTCATGGTGAACCTAAGTGAAAGGAGACACCATTAAAGATTTAAGGAAAAGATTTTGTGAGGCCATTTCTGTTATGAAGAGCAAGAAGCATCAAAAACCATGAGTGCAAAGGGAACAGGCAAATGGAAATCAAGAGGTAAGACCTAAGGCAGAGAAAGTAGTCCATTACCAGATGCTGAGATAAGATGGGGAGAACCAAGAAAAACCATTTGTTTCAGTTTTTTGAAAAAAGAGAAATTTTCATGTAATAAACATGTATGAGAGCCTTACTATCTAGTACTGATTGGGCCCGCAGATGCTCAAGAACAAAATTTAACAAAGATTTTTCAAGAAATCCTAGAAGTGGTAGGGTCTTGAGGTAATAACTGAGAATATATACCTACCACATGGTCTTTTTTTCAGTTTATTTCAACAAAACAACCCCAAGTTGCAAGCTTATTTACTACACCTATGTGTGCATGAAGCTTGCTCATTCTAAGATTCTCGGTCCATTTTTTTTTCTTAATACCACACCAAACATGCAGACCTGTGTTAGGCTTTTAGTGACCATGAATAACTAAGCAAATAATTTTTCTCCCATAGGTTTACATCCCTTTTGATGCCAGAAATTTTATTTGAGTACCATAAGCTACATACACCAAGAAATGCAAAGATCATTTTTAAAGGAAGGGAAACCATAGGCCAGCTAAAGTCACACCAACAAACCAAATCTTCAGGCTATTCGAACACAAGTGTCAAATTTGTCCTAAGTCTGTGTGCAAATCCCTAGGATTTATAATACTTACAGCAATGATTAATATATTTATGGAGCAATTAGAAGATGCTATTTACTGTTCAAAGTCCTTTACGTGTATCTTTATTGAATCCTTGCAGTGACATTAGAAAGCAGCAACTATTGTCATTTTTATTTTACAGATAAAGAAATTGAGGCAGATTACTCAAGTTCACACAGGTAGAAGACCTAAGATTTAAGCATTTTGTTACTATAACTGATGAGTATTAGCCAAAAGAAATTAGGGAGCTTTGTCTTCAAAGAGACTGCTTCTTTTGATGTTCACAGAATGCTTAGAATGAATTTGTAAACATTAAGAAATTAGAGAATTTAATAATTCAGTCCTTCCTTTCACCTATCCCCAGGGGGAGGGGGATTACCTAGTCCAGCATTGCCAAGAGACAGAATGGACATAATCAATTGCTCCTATTCACTACCATAGGTTTCCCTCACTCCCTACCTCCAAAGGGTAAGGCCTAGAGGATTATCAAGGTCCTTCTGAGGAAGATTTATCTGTCTAAATTAGAGTATGATAGCTACAGAAATTCTACCACAGAAGAGCTGGCCTTCTGGGCTGTATCACACGCACTCACACACACACAAACGCACGCACACACTCACACCACCTTTTCCCATTTCTCAAAGCAACCATCCACCATGAGGGAAACTTAAACTTGGCTAAGAACAACTTCCGCACACAAAGCCTAGCTCTAACTGAAGGGTGAAGATAGCTCCCATATTTAAGTTTTCACTTTAAAGCAAAGAGGGATGGGAGGAAGCACCGAAAACAGGTCTATTCTAGCTCCAGCAGCTTATACTGGAGTTTTTGTTGTCCCACATAATATCAAGTGTGCTTTTCTAAAACAGAATTGGATCCATTTTTTCCCAAAAATTTAAAAACCGTCTTGTTACCATTTTCCCCTAAGGTTATCATAGATCAAATAGAGAGATGAAAGTCACACTTCATTCGTACTATCACCTAAGCATTGCAAGGAATGTACATAAAAGATGAAATACTGGCGGGACAGGCCTGTAAGATTCTGAAAATAGAGTACTGCCAGATGATGAATGTCTGAAACAAATTTCTTATGATTTTGACTGTTCTCACTTGTATAGTTTGTATTATCATTGGAAAGTTTTTCTCTCCCTATTCTTTCAATCCTAATTCCAGCTGAAAGAGTAGCTATTTTCATTTCAAGGTTTAGAGCTTCAAAAACATCGTTTCTTATTTGAAGGCAAGACGGTTTTATATTCAAAAATCTGTAATTTAGGCTTCCAACAGACTCCAGGCAATAAACATGCTATTCTTTTCTCTGAACTCTTTGCCCCACATTTGGCTTTCGAAAATTAAGTTTGCCAGTGATGTAGACAGCTACAATGAACTTTAAAGTAGTACTTTTTCCAGGCAACTTTGAATGCCTAAGAGAAAAATCAGAACCCTACTTCTGTCAACTCACTGGGTTTCCAAAAAGTGTCAGGTACTGTGTCATTCTAAATCTAAACCATTACCGTCCTTCTAATAGGCTTTTGTCCTTTGACCCATTGCAGTCAGTTATGCAGTGAAAAACATCATCGGTACTGTCTCAGAGACACCAATCTAAGAAAGGCACTGCTAAACTGTTCTTATTCTTACACGCTTTAAGTGTAGATGAAAGCCCTTGGGCCATTCTCACTCCCCTCACTGCACAGGGACTTCGCTCACTCAGATTAAGCCTAAAATGGTGCTTTCCTTCAGGCTATTATTAAGGGATTCTATAACTTGAATAAACAATGACAAAATGTAGCACCTCCAAAACTGGAATGCATTTATTTTACGGAGGAAGTTAAAATAAGTCATGAGATGGTATTAAACAGCATTCTGGAAAGGCCACCAGGGGTTTCTGTTGGAAGGATAAGGACTATTGAATGACTATTGTCTGCATTTGCTCACTATATTCTTTCAATGAACAGGTTAGTATTTCTAAAACTGAAGTGTTACTTTATTGGAGAAAGTCAAAATATGTTATGATTTAGAGTTTCTGCTTTAGTATTGAATGTTAAGTATCTTAGAAGAAATGTACATCAAGTACTATGCACATACAAGCAGCTAACATTTGGCCTGAGGTCCTTTAACTCGGCTTTCATAATTGGGATGCCACTATTGTAATGTTTGCACCGTTATCAGACAACAGCTGTGCTGATAAAATCTGCTGAATCAAGGTCGTGATACCTAACTGAAATGACTAGTTACTAAGCTAGCAGAAACGGTTCCTAGTTTAAATCAAACTGATCCGTTGCCCCTGGTTTACAAAGCAAAACAATCTATGACCCCAGGCCCCACCCCAAGTAGTTTATGTTATTGTAGTTAGGCTAGTGTGTGGTGTGGGAAGTTCTGTGTGGAAACCGTTACAGTCAGCAGAGTTTTCTGACTGTTCTATGAAGAATGGAGCCTGGATTAAGGCAATGCTTAGATTCTGAATTCAAAGAAAATATTTTCTCTCTTCAGAATATCAACGTAGGATGACAAGTAAATCTTAAGCAATTTTTCAATCCAACTTATTTTTGAGAGACAACAAAAAGCCCACTTCCAAAGTAACAGGCTTTGGAGAGTAATACTGACAGTATTTGAAGAGACAGTTTTCAGAAGGATTGCAGCGGATGAGACAAAAAATGACGTTAAGTGAAGCTCATACCTTAAGTTTCTGTTGATGTCACCTGTCCAACAGAAACTCCGACTTGTCTAAAGATTAGTTGTCTATTAAATTGAATTCCAGGATCTAGGAGGTACTTTTTAAAGCCAAGTAAACTTCAAGGTTTTTATCCTGTTTTTACCAGTTTGGTTAAAACTAAAAATTAATAGAGCTGACATTCATCACCTTTACGTTTTACAACAGAACAGAAATACTTGAAATTCTTGATGCCAACAGCCGTGTAACATTCGTGTTACCTTGGCAATGTTCATGTATTTGCAATGATGGTAAAGAATGACTGGTTAGTTATGTATGGAGGAAGAAAGTCTCTGGCTCGAAGACCTTTCCAGCAGAAGAGAGTTGGCATCATTATTTCTGAAATATGACCTTCCCCAGCAGCATTTCTAATTATACTCCCAAATTAGAACGAATACACTCTGAAAACCAGACTCATCATTGTGACTTACACTCTCAGTTCTGTTGGAAAGCGAACACTCATTGCAGCAAAAATGGTGTTAAGAATGGTGGCTTGAAAAAAGGCAGCCTTTTGAATATACCAATTCCCCTTGTTAGTAAATAACAGTGGCAGTAATTATGGGCCATAGAGATCCACATTCTCCAGCATGCTTTGAGAGAAATCCATCATCGTCAGCACTCTGGCCTTGGTAATGTTCTCCTTAGCATCAAGAGAGGGAGTCTGAACAAAAGTCATCTGTGGAACCAGAGCATATGTTTAATAAATTTCAAGCAGCTTCTCCAACAAGCTCCTTTAGAAAGGAAAATAAAGGACATCAACGAATTATTTATGTCTATTTTATAAATTGGCAGTCCTCGGCAAGGTACATTTGAAAGGATAAGAACCACTACCAGAATAACATCACAAACTGGCTTTTAGAGCTTTGGGATTTATAAAATCTTTCAGTATTGTCCCCTAGAATTTTATAGTCATTTTTTTCTTCTTTTATTCTACTTTTTAAGCCTCCATTAGTTCCAAGCTTCTTTTTTGCTATTTTTTTGGTATTTCACTAACTTTCATATGTGTTTACCTAGGTAATTTACATCATGAAGAAAAACTGGTGTCACAAGAACACAGAAAACAAAGGAAAAGGAGTAATCTAAGATTTTCCTTGGAAGTTCTCAGTGTTCTCATGAATTGTGTGTCTGGGCCTCATTTCAGAGGTCCCTGATACACAACCATGACCTCAGACTATGCCGGTATTCAGAGCATTTTCAAAACGTTGATAGTTGTTATAACCTCTCCTTTTTCAGAGTGATAGTGGCAGATAGGGAATTTCCTTTATTTCATTCCCTTTAAAAGCACAGTGACATATAAACCCAGGATAAGATACTCAGCTGTTTGAGAATGACGCCAAATAGCATTACTTAGCATGCACTATGTACTCATGTTCATTCATGAAATCTTCACAACTCTGTGGTAGGTATCATGGCTATTGCCATTTTTCACATGAGAGAATGGAGGCACTGACAAGGTAAAAGAATTTGCCAAAGGTTACACAGCTAGTGAGTGGTTAAACAGTTCAGCCATCTACACCTATACATTGAACTGCCTCCAAGCTACCCTTGGTTGCCTCTAAATAACTCCCTTGATTTCGGCCAAAATAGTCTTGCTGCTCTTACTTTAGAACAAATACCCAAAAGCCTTTTAATCATAATTGGAAAACACATTCATTCTGAATGTCATACTTGAGCTACTTGAGGTCAGAACCCTTGTTCTTGAGATTCTCTGGTATGAGGCAGGCACTCTACTGGACACAGGGGGATGGTGGTCAACTCAAGAAATCTCGTCCTTGCCCTCAAAGGCTCTGGTCTCAAGGACGGTACATTAGATTCTCGGCTTTAGCTATCATGTATCAGCATCATCTGGGAAACTCATTTCTGAGAGCCAGACACACCCCCCAAAATAAAGACATCTGATTATCTAGGAATAGAATTAGTAACTAGAATAGGCTTTTTTTTTTTTTCTTAAAGACCCCTGACAATTTCATGTGCAGCCAAGACTAAGAACTCTCATCTTCCACTCTATTGGTCAGACAGATGATACAGTCACAGCAAAAACAATTACAAAACTCAGTATGAAGTATGAAAAAGTGTGATGGTACATTATAATAGGTTTGGGATGGATGTCAAAGAGATTTCTCTAGAGAAGCATCCATTAAGCTAATGCTAAAATAAAGAACTGAATGTAGTGAGATGAAGTCACCCTTGGGAGCGTTCCTGGAAGAGGGGAACATGTGGTTGCCCAGGCTTTAGCGTGTTCCAAGAATGGACAAGGGCATTATTGCCCGAGTGTGATGCAGTGGGTATCAAGCCATATGAAGTGAGTCTGAATATCGTCTGGTAAAATAAGGTGAAGGAGATCCTTGGCTTTGATGGCCCTCTCCTGTATTTTTAATTCTCCTTCTTAAAAACTCTGTAGATAGCGTGCAGAAAAACAAAACTGAAAAGGTAGTTGCAATCTCAAACGAGCTTACTCCATTTCCCTCGTAAAATAGTCCTCTTGATTGGACATTTCACAGACTCTGCTTTGTAGGAAGCACAGAAGAGGTAGCACAGCGGATCCTAGAAGATGACACCAGAGACGCTTGGGTGCAGCCTGAGGGGCTGTGTGCAAACAGTAGAGGGCTGCTATCAAACAGCCTCTGTGGACTTCTGTCTCTGTTCTAGTTTCGGTCTTAAGAATGATTTCTATATAAAAACCCCTTCTCAGTAATAGCCATCGACCTGAATCCTTGGTTGTGTTATTGTCATCATTGCCCTCTACCCTTCAAAAATACCGTTGTCCACTAAAATATTGTTATCCCTCCCTGGAGTTGACCTCCAACCAGGTGACTGGGGCAGCCTTGCATTACTTTGGTCACCAAGTCATGCACTAAGTATTCTCAGCCTCCTGTCTTACCATGTAACAGAAGACACCATTCCTCCCTTATTAGCAGCAGGAACATATTGCAGAAAATTACTGGCATCTTGTTTGAGTCTTAAATCTATGGCAGGCAGTCACAAGTCTCCTTGATGTATGTAATCATTTCAAAGTCAGATGCCATTTTATTTTAAAATTTAGAAATTACCTAAACATTCCTCGCAATCTCAAAATATACATATGTGTAAGATACATACATATCTGTAATATATAGGTGAAAATTCAGTTTATGAAGAAATTTGATGCAAACTACTACATTTTAAGTTAAACAGAAAGGAACCAAGCATCAATTCAAGAAAGAAAATGTAGAATCGGCACAAAGTTCTGTGAACCGCCCAGAAACTTCATGTACCAGTTTATTCAAAACTGGAGGCCAAATGGGTTGGGAGGCATCATCTTTGGGGCTCTCACCTGCCCTGGCTCCCCTGCAGTCAGCATTTCTCAATGACCAGAATTTACAGTATTTCCAGGTGGAACTCTGTTGAACATGAAGCCCACGAACACTGGTGTGGCACAGGAGGACTGGATTCTGAGCATTTGGGGAAGACATATGTATGAGAGTTCTGGTGAGAGGCTTTGAGGACATAATCCTTCTTGGCTTGTAGGCTTTTGCCTGCTAACTAATCTTCCCCTCTCTCAAATTCTGCCTCGTTTCTCACTCATCTAAAATGCATGTTCCTTCTGTTGGGAAGGAGTTTTAGATCATGGACAGCTGTACCTCTCAGGAGTTTCAAAGGTCACAAGACATGGGATGGCTCTTCTAAGTTGAATCATAAGAAATAACCGCTTATTTTAGGTCAAAGAAAGGCCAAGTAACAGTTCCATAAGCTTCAAACTGTTATTAGTAAAGTAAGAATGAGGTTTAGTTTTCCAAGTTCTGGGGTCCTGTTCACCAATATTCAAAACATGGGATTCAGAATAGTTCTCTATGGATAGAGAAAGTGTTTAGGCCCTCAGATTATAGTGTGTACTTGGGAGCTTGAGGTCAGAAAGCCAGAATTAACTTGACCCCCAAACCCACTTCCATTTTATTCATACATCAACATTCATACATCAGCTGATGGCTCCTGATCTAATCAGGGTAGGAACCTAAGAAATTCAGGAAGCACCTGAGGCAGGAAGACAAAGGGCTAAAAATCATGAAGTACAGGTAAATTGACGGGTGTCCTTAATGTTCCTCCTGATGGCCTCAGGAGCTCTTGTCAGCTCAATGTTCCCACATTAGGACACATGACAAAAGTCTATTTTTCTATACTCATGAACAGTCTTAAAGAAAAATGAACCTGCTTATTTATATAATCAGTTCTTTTAGAATACTTTGTTTAGAATTAAGATTCATATGTGCTTCAACTTTCGGTGACCCTTTCAAACTGATCTGGTCTTCATTTTAGTGATAAGACCGATTACATTAGCTAAAATTGTAGAGAAAAGTCATATTGGATTCTAACCTGCATGATCTAAATATTTCTAGAACCTTGCCTGGAAACAAGAGTCATTTGATATATACTTTTTAGTATTGGTTTGTCATGTAGAATATTAAATAATTTATGCTTAAACCCTAGGCAAGTGATTCAGAGGTACTAAGCTAATTTTCTCTCCCAAATATGCATGAAGTAGACTCCCCACTCCCACTTATAATACCTGCTAAAACAGAAGTGCAAGTTAATACTTCAAGTAGGTATTTTAAAGATATTTTAACTATAACCAAAGGAATAGGCCTCATTTTCTCATTTTATGCTCTTCATAAAGAAGAAACTTTGGATTTTGTTTTGAACTTTAAACATTTTAAGTCCAGAATCCTTTAGCTTATTTCAATAGTTAGCAGATATAAGCTAGTTGAAAAAAGTGACCTTTTAGAGAATTTTAATAGTTAAAATAGTTTGTGATGTCCCAGAGAAAATACAAACCCATTCTTTAACAATGTGAATTTGCTATTCTAACATTCAGCAAAAATTTCAACTTGGGGATATAGACATATTATGTTCTCCAGAAAAAAAGTTTATCCTAATGATCAGCAGTATTACAATTTACAGTAATAGTATATATGTAGATCTTGTACAGAAAATATGGTTAAAATTTGATATTTCAATTGAAAAATAAGGTATTTCAAGGAAGTAAAGCAAAAATATCAATTATAAAAAATGTCATGCCTGGATTGTGGAATAGTATGATGTTTTATTATTTCTTCCTTGTTGTGGTGCTATTTTCTAATCATTTGAGTTTATAAAAAATAGGTGATTAGGGACTTTAGTCCCATTTATTTTCAGTCTTAGAAATGATAATAAAAATTTAATCTAGCCAACTTGAATTGCTAATTTTAAGACAATGCTTTCTCAATTATATAAGTTGTTGACAGATTTGTGTTTTAGTTCAGAAACCATTCTGTCACACACTGACAAAATTTGTAAAGGTCATGAAAGATATGTACCTACATGTAACAGGAAAATACTGGATGAGAACAAAAAAATTCATAATGCAAACATTTAAGAATTATTTCCTGTTATAGGTTTTTTGGCTGATTATCCATTATCTACACAAATGAATGAAAATAAATTGTCCAGGAAAGAAATCAGGTAGGCAGGGGGAATGTACATCGTGCTCTTATTTTAAAATTACATTTAATTTTGATACCAAGTTAGCAGGTCATGTTTTGAAAATACTTCAATATCCAAATTCCTATACAAAGATCACAGGGTTTTAATAGGTTATGCCTGACACTGAGAGAATAATGTGTAATTTAGTACATAAATATAAATGATATTGAAGTTTGAGCAATGTCCCATATCATTGACTAGCCTGGTTATTGAGGACACTTGGTAAATTCTATTTGAATTTTACTAAAACTCTTAAAATATTTATATTTTCAATTGTATTTAATGCAAATAAATTTCTGGAACACATACCCAACTGTCATAAAACCCATGGATATATTATGGTATAGTAATTTAGAGACTTCCTGCTACATGAACCAGTAGCAACTGGGACTGTAGTAAAAATGCAGAATCTGAGGTGCCACCTGAGGCCTGTAGATTTGTACATGCATTAAAGCTTGAGAGGCACAGACATCATAACTCAGCAGTGAAAGGCTGAAAACTTTTTCTTTAAGATCAGGAACAAGACAAGAGTACCCACTCTCACCATTCCTATTCAGCATGGTACTGGAACTCCAAGCCAGGGCAATCAGACAAGAAAAAGAAAAGGCAACAGAATTGGACAGAAAAATTTGTTCATATGACATTCTATAGACAAAATTCTGAGGAGTCCATCAAAAAAACTTAGATGCAATCAATGAATTCAGTAAATCTGCAGGATATAAAATGGATATTGAAAAAGCAATAATATTTTTAGATACTAATATCTGAAAAAGAAAGGATCCCATTTACAACAGTATCAAATAGTGAAATGAGGAATAAGTTTAACCAAAAAGGTGAAAAATCCCTATCCTGAGAACTATAAGACACTCATGAAAAAAGTCAAAGACAATACACATAAATGGAAATGTATCCCACATTCATGGATTGGAAGAATGTTGTTAAAATATTAAAATATCCATGCTATCCAAAGCCATCTATATAGTCAATGCAATCTCTGTCAAGATTCTAATGGCATGAAAACAAACCAGAACAATGATCTTAAAGTTTATATGGAACTAAGAAGATCCCAAATAGCCAAAGTTATCCTAAGAAAGAACTTGGAGGTATCACACTTCCTGGTTTCAAGCTATGTATATATTACATACATATACATATATCCAGTATGGTACTGGTATGAAAACTGATACATAGGACACTGGTATAAGACAGTGTGTACTGGTATATAAACAGACACATAGACCAATGCAATATAATAGAAAGGCCAGAAATAAAGCCATGCACATATAGTCACTACCTGGGGAGTCAAGGCTCAGTGGAGGAAAAAAAAGTCTCTTCGATAAATTGTCCTGGTAAAACTGGTACTCACATTGAAGCCTGAGACTTGACCTCTATCTTATACCACTCACAAACATTTAAATTTTTAATCCATTTTGAGTTAATTTAAGACCAAAACTACTAGATGAATATACAGGAAGACAGATTCTTGATATGGGTCTTGGCAATGGATTTTTGTATAGGACATCTAAGGCGTAAGTAACAAAATCAAAAACAAGTGGGATGGGCACCTGGGTGGCTCAGATGGTTAAGTTTCTGCCTTTGGCTCAGGTCATGATCCCCAGGGTCCTGGGATCAAGTTCCACATCGGGTTCCCTGCTCACTGGGGAGCCTGCTTCTCTCTCTCTCCCCCTCTGCCTCTCCCCCAGCTTGTGCATGCATGCTCTCTCAAAATAACATCTTTAAAATAAAAATTTAAAAAAAAGTAGGACAACATTAAACTAAAAAGCTTCTGCACAGCAAAGAAAATGATCAACCTATGGAATGGAAAAACATCTGTAAACCATGTATCTGATAAGTAGTTAATATCCAAAATATGTATAGAAGGCATACAACTTAATAGCAAAAAAATAATCCAATTAAAAATGAGTAGAGGATCTGAATAGACATTTTTGCAAGTAAGATATACAAATGGCCAACAGGTTCATGAAAAGGTATTAACCGTCACTAGTCAGGAGAAATGCAAATCCCAATCAAAGGGACATAGCCATTCTAACAGGTGGGACATGCTGCCAAGATGTGGAGAATCCCACTGTTAGTGGGATTGTAATTTGATATAGCCACTATGGAAAACCGTATGGAGATTTCTCAAAAATAGAGCTGCCGTATGAGCTAGTAATTCTACTTCTGGGAATATATCCAAAAAATGAACACTATTTCAAAGAGATATCTGCACCCCCATCTTCATAGCATTATTTACAATAGCTGAGACCTAGGAAACTGCCCCATGAATGGATGAATAAAGATGGGATACAAAATGGGTACTCATTCAGCCATAAAAAAGGAAATCCTGCCATTTCCAACAACACAAATAGACCTTGAGGGAATTATACTTAGTGAAGTCAGATAAATACTGTATGATATCACTTATATGTGGAATTTTTTAAAAAACAAACTCATAGAAAAATATCAGATTTGTTATCAGAGTTTAGGAGCAGGTAAGTGGATGAAGATGGTCAAAAGGCACAAGCTTCTAGTTATAAGTATTAGAGATGTACAACATGAGAGCTATCACACTGATGTATATTTGAAAGTTGAATAGATTCTAAGAGTTATCACAAGGAAAAAAAAATCTTATCTGGGAGAGGAATGTTAAGCATATCATGGTAATCATTTCATAATAGAAGTCAAATCATTATAGTGATACCTTAAACCTATATAGTGCTATTTGTAAATTACAGGTCAGGAAAACTTGAAAAAAAAAAAAATCTTGAGAAGCACTGGCTTAGAGCTTGGACTCTCAGGTTTGAACCGAACTTCTAAATCCTGATTTCATCCCTTGTAAAATAAGACTAAGGATACCTTCTACCATTTTGCCTATTCCATTTTGGAGATTAAACAAGATGTATACAATCTGTATACAATTGATTAGCATGATGACTAGCTTAAAGTTAACATTCAATAAGAAGTATTAGTTGGTAGGCCACATAGCATAACAGAATCGTAGGCCTGTAAGTCAAGTGTTTTGTTTTGTTTTAAAGATTTTATTTATTTATTTGACAGAGACAGCCAGCCAGCAAGAGAGAGAACACAAGCAGGGGGAGTGGGAGAGGAAGAAGCAGGCTCCTAGCGGAGGAGCCTGATGTGGGGCTCGATCTCAGAATTCTGGAATCAAGCCCTGAGCCGAAGGCAGACACTTAACGACTGCGCCACCCAGGTGCCCCTCAAGTGTGTTTTAATTTGTTGAGTTCGTAAATACTAACAGCAACAACAACAAAAAAACCTTCAGCAGATAACATACATGTTTTAGGCATGAGTTGAGCAATGACCAGTCACAGCTGAAATAAGCATTCTACTTTCTCTTAGTAAAAACAAAACACATTTGAATATGTTCCTCTATATATTTTTAAGTCTCTTCAGAAACTTAAGACTAATATAAACTACTCTCAGCCTCTGCTCTAATAACTTATATTTCTAAACATTTTGTCTTGTATTTTCTATGATTTCAGTAAATCATTTCAATACTGTGAAATGTACAGTTTTAACCAATATAAGAAATACCTTGCATTATCATGTTCTGTAGGACTTTAGGCGAGATAGGGAAAAGAAAATGCATGAGTTCATTCATTCACACACTTCTTGAACGTTTGCTATGTTTCAAGCACTTGTCTAAGCAGTGTAGCTACAAAACTGAATAAAAGAAATGGAGTTATCTGCCCACATAGTGGCTACATTCTAGTGGGTGGGTTGCTATGCTGCTATCCTGTATCATACAGCAACGTACAGTCATGCATATATTCTTGCGTGAGTACCTACACGATAGGCCTATTCCTTCCTCATATCTGAGATTGTAAAATTTAATTTTGGGTGGTGAAATTAGAAATGGACCATGAGTCTTGGCTAAACTGATAGTATAAAATACAAGCCATAAGTTATGAAGTCCTTTGTTATTTTCCTTCACTTATGCCTTCCTTTACGGACAGCAATCTGACAGAAGAGGTAGTCTAGGATATTTAGCATGTGAGTATGTCTAAAAATCAAACCCACATTTAATGTTGTAATTCTTGTCTCCACCACTTTGTACCTTTTTACCCTTGAGTAATTTGGTTAGTATTTATGCCTTAGTTTTATTATAAAAAAATAAATAAAGGAATAGTACTGATTATCCAAGCTTTGAGAATACTGAATGAGGTAATACATGTTTAGTACTTATAGTGTCTAATATTTTGATACTAGATACATATTGCTTATAATTATTATAATGCATAATAGCAGTATTCTGTTGGCCAGTATTCTTTAATTTTCACAATTTCATCATACACTGATTTATGCTTTTAGTTCTACAAAATGATCGTTCTTTGGACGTGAACTCCATCTAATGAATAACCTGTACGTTCAGCAACATAATTTTTCATACATGTACACACTTAACTTCACATCTTTACACACCCCCTTTTTCAGGGGGCCAGTTTCTAGCTGAAAACTCAAGGTGGGGGGGATTGTTTGGATTTTTTAAGAATGTGATTTGCATAGTCTCAAGCAAAAGGTGAGTGCCTTATTTCTTCCTTCAGAGATGACTTTAAATTTGATGTATTATAAAGACAAGATTATAATATAGCAAAAAACGTACAAGGAAAATGCTGCCAACATGTTTTTGTTAGCATGCTTAAATTTCACTATCCCTCTATATCTGGACCTCAAGGACTACTTGTTAAATCATGAATTAAAAAGTGAAAACTTAGATAGTGAGAGGGAAATTAACTTACAAAGCAATAGGACACGCCATTGCAGAATCATTTAAGTGGTCTAGGTAGAAAACACTAGCGTTTCATAGGAGACCCACTATGGGATAAAGAGGTTGTCAGAGTGCTTTGAGGACACTACTGGGGATAGATCAGTGATCTTAGACATGGGGCCTAAACCATGAGAGGGCACTTGCACTCAGGATCACTGCTTGGCATCAACTACTTGGAAGGGGTCAAGAAAAGAGGGTGACGTTCTTATATATAATCTTCCCAGTTACCTATGATATAGTAGGGGTCATTTCCTTTCACAGATGAGAACACAGAGGAGATAAAACTTAAGATACCAGTGTAACAGAACGATAGAATTTCAGCTTCTTTACCTCAGATCAAAAGCTAAAGTCCAGGTTTCATTTTACTTCACGTTACCCTCACAAAGACAACTAGAGATAATTCTGAGAAAGTTGGATGGGGTCATAGTACAGGTCATCCTGAATGCCCTGTAAGAATTTACATTTTACCCTCTAAGTAACGTGGAGTCACTGAAGGTATACAAATCTGGAAGTATCAAATAAATTGCCTTTATTAAGTACCAAAGGTCAAAAGAGAAAAGGATTATTTTCCAAGCTTCCTATTCTTTATTTGGGTGACACAAAGGCTTTTTCACAGGTTTTCCTGAAACTAAATATCTAACTTAGTTCTTGAGGCATTTATTATCCTCTGGTTTGAATCCTGATTAAACTACTAACTGGTATGACCTTGGGTAAATTGCCTCAGTGCACTTTAAAATGTGGAGAATACTTATTTTAAGAGTGTCCAGCAGAGAGGAGATAAGCTAGTATGTGCAGAGCGCTTGACATATTCATGTGTTGTTTCGTACCATGTAGTGTAGGTTTTGCTATTTTTGTCAATGTTATAATATTTAGTACAACTATCCTGTTACATTTCAAAAAAGGATATCAAACACCAGGGGAAAAAATGTAATAGTGGAAGGAGAAATTCTGGCATAAAGGGTAAGGAATTCCGGTAATAGCCAGTAACGAATAAATGCCTACAACAGCTTACCTCTACTGTTGGGATTGCCATAACCTGTACAGCTACCATAAAAATAATGAGCTTAATGTTCTTAATGGGAGACACGTGAATTATTCAACAGTCCTCTTTAAATCACTATTTTTAGCATTGGCAAGTACTGCTATTACACGGTTTGTGTTCAGATAGTAGTCAACAAAATTTTAACAAAATATAACAGATGGTGGGGCACCTGGGTGGCTCAGTAGGTTAAACTTCTGCCTTCAGCTCACCTTGTGATCCTGGGGTCCTGGGATGGAGCCCGCATGGGGCTCCCTGCTCAGCAGGGAGTCTGACTCTCCCTTCTCCCTCTGCCCCGCCCTCCCCGCGCCCCTCCCTCCTGTTCTCTCTCAAATAAAATCTTAAAAAAAAAAAAAAAGTAACATGTTTTTGGTTAAGTCATGCAGTCAAGAAAGCTGGAGCTCTTCCACATCTTATGCAAATCTCAATTTATATATTACATTTTCAAAATTAACAGAAATATACCCTTAAACAGTACATGTCATTTCTGATTTTATAAAGGTCATTTTGATAATGATGACAAAAATACGTTCAGTGCGTTTTGGAAGCATGGAGTAGGGAGACCCAAATGCAAGTCCAGTCAGGGAAGACTCATTATCGACAAACTGGCAGCTACCAATGCAGAAGTGGGACGTAGAAAAAATATGTATGTACACAGATACAGCGGGATCACTAGCGAAAGCCTCCAAGTATGGTTTTAACAGTAACCTATACGTTCAGGGTTTTAATGTGACTGGGACAAACCATTAAGTTTATAATGAGCTCTATCTTTTTCACTCGAGTTAGTACCTTAGATGTGCTTATTTGAGTAGTGATGTGTAATGGAAGACCTCTATATTTGTTTTGACATAATACCTAAAATAAGAACACTGGACGTTGTAGATTTGAAGGAATGGAAAATGAGAAACAAAACAAAGGGGAGAGTTCTAAGGACAGATGAGCCAGTTGCCAAACTTTCAGGAAGTTTAAGAGGGTTTGGGAAACATCATTATTTACGTACCAACATCCATTCCTCATTACTGGCAAACAGATCAACCCCAATTTTGTTCAGGTGGCAATATATTCAGGAGAGGTAGGTTTCTCTAGCACTCCAGGGAAGGAGTCAGTCAGTCAAAACTGATCAAAGCATTAGTGTTTAAACTAATTACTTCCAGTAATTGGTTAAGGAGTGGGTATATTACCCTGTCCAGATCAATGAAACTCAAGGGCAATTCTGCTGGAAGCATAGGGTGATGTGGCTTCCAAAATAAATAAATAAATAATAAAGATTCTCCCTGGTAAGGAGAGACATGCAAAGAAACCAGATCTTCTTCCCTTAGATGGTGTCATAAAAGGACAAGGTACCTAAAGATGCTATAGTCCTCATGTGACCAAGAGCTTAGAGGAAAAAAAGATTTGGCCATGAGCCTGGCTAAAATGGAGCCCCAAGATTCACCATTGCTGGGCTGTCCCACTTTCACCAAGGTTGTATAAGGTCAGCTATATCCAAAGGAGTGAAAAGTTTATGAAAGACCTCTCATGCCATATTAAGTTTAAACTTTCTACTATAACCATATGGGAATCAATTTAAATACGTGAAATGATATGGTCAGGGTTGCACTGTAGGACAGGGCAAATGGGGACTGCAAAGGATTAGAGAGGGACAAGACTTGTGTCAAGAAAAACAGCAAAGACAGAACTTATAAAACTCAACGACCCCCCAAAAATAATCCAATTTTAAAAATGGACAGAAGGCACTAACAGACGTATCTCTGAAGAGGACATCCAGATGGTCAACAGACACATGAAAAGGTGATCATTATTTGTCAGGGAAAATGGAAATCAGAACTACAATATCACTTCACACGTGGCAGAATGGCTAAAATTAACACCACAAGAAACAAGTGTTGGTGAAGATGTGGAGAAAAAGGAATCCTTGTGCACGGATGGTGGGAATGCCAACTGGTGTGGCCACTATAGAAAACAGTATGCAGCTTCCTCAAAAAGTTAATAGAACTACTCTACAATCCAGCAGTTGCACTACTGGATATTTGCCCAAAGAATACAAAAACACTAGTTCAAAGGGATACATGCACCCTGATCTTTATAGCTGCATTATTTACAATAGTCAAGATATGGAAGCAGTCTGAGTAGTCATTGATTGAATGGATACAGATATGATAGAGACACACACACACACACACACACACACACACACACAGCATTATTCAGCCATGAAAAGGAATAAAATCTTGCCATTTGCAACACGGATGGAGCTGGAGAATATAAGCCAAGCAAAATAAGTCAGAGAAAGAAATACCATAGGTTTTCAGTCATAAATTCAGTGGAATTTACGACATAAATGAGCAAAGGGAAAAAAGTACAAACAAGAAACAGACTCAGTTATGGAGAACTGATGGTTACCGAAGGGGTGGTGAAGGGGATGGGTCAAGTAGGTGATGGGAATTAAGGAGGGCACTTGCAATGAGCACCAGGTGATATACAACAGTGATTCAATATTTCCATACACCTGAAATTAATGTATGGCTTAACTGGAATTAAAATTAAAACTCAAAAAAAACCAGCAAATAGTTATTGTAGTCAAATATCAAGACAAGGTAAGAGATGGGTGGGAAAAGGAAGTTTCATAAAATGTGTTAATAATAGCATGCAAAAGCAATTTGTTATTACAAATAAAGATGGAGTTAAAAATAACTCATATTTAAGTACTTTCATTTTCAGGAAGTGCTTGAGATTACCATCCCTAAAAAAATTCATTTTTATCTAGGATACACATATTATTGTAATCAAAATTAAGAAGTCACTGTTTAAAATGTATTTTTACCAATAAATCACAGCATGCTATATTGAATAAACAGAAACACACCAAATTAAAATTGTGTGGAATAGGTTTGTTACTTTGTCATTATATGTAGACTAAAAGGAAAGTTGTTTTCTTGGATTTACCTGAAATGGAACAGGATTTTTAAAGAATTGACTTTGAATTAGATAAAGCATCTGGAGTTACACTCTGATAATATTTAGAATTCATACCAATGGAATACCATTAAAATATTGAACAATACCAAGATAATTGTGTTTACTTCAAAGTGTTCTCATTTTAATATGTGAAAATTACACTTTCATACATTTTTTATACTTTCTTTAGCGTGCAATAACGAGTTCCATTTAGATGCTAAGAAAATCATACTTTTCAGGGCTAATAAAAAAGTTGGATCTTGGATGCCTAAACCAGTAGAAGTTTTAGTTAATGTTTACAAATAAGTGTTGCTCATTTAAGATATTTTAGATCATTTAAAATACAGCATTAGAAGCTTATTAGAACTTATTTAATACACATCAACTTGGGGAATTTACAGGAGGTGGAGAGAACTCAGTGGTATACTTGCAATCAGAAGGATCCTGAATATAGAGAAACAACCATCAGGCAACAAAATATTTAAGAACTTGATAAGAGCATCTTCTATTAAGCTGATTTTCTTATATCAGTTTAATAAAATGTTTTGTTAACTGATATCCAATTAAGGTTTATCCCCATTTGTCTCCCAGTTGGGTATCTATCAAACCACACTCTGGAAGAACATATCACTTTATTGGATTGTGTAAGCACTCCAATTTGTGGTTGCATGTGCACATTTGTATATTTGCATGTGCCAGAAACTGTTCTGTACCTAGGACTGTGGTAGCAATGAAGAGTAATGAACAAGACAGACCTGGACTCTAAGCTCTCAGGCCAGGGGCCAAGAGGGAATACGGATACTAAACAAAGTTAGGGTTACAAATAAGATGAGGATATATGGAGTTAAGTTTTTCAGAGGATGCGTTTCTCTGGGATCAGTCTTTTCTGATAAAGTTTAAGGATTAGTGGAACAAATCAGAAAACTCTGTATGAGAGTGTTGGAGATGGAATAGGATGCTGCATGTCAAGAACATAGTACTGTCATGTATGTGGTATCTTTGAGGAACAATTTGAGTCTGGTTATCATTTAGATAGAAGAGAATTCTGGAGAGCTGGAGGAGGAGGAATGAGCCAGTTCAGGAATGCTAAGTCCATTGTGAGCAGTGTTCATGGAGTTTGATCTTGTTTTAAGGGCACTAAAAAGCCTTTGAATGATTTACATGTAGGAACAGACACACTTACTTTTATATTTTGAACACTGTTGGTTGAGATGTAGAGCATAGACTGGAAAGGAGTAAGATTGGGTAAGGAAGCGGACATTAGCTAAGAGCTGCTGTAGAAGTTTAGGAAGACAGTGACCTAGATGGCCTCACTGATCATATTGAGTAACTGATTACCATCTGAGAGACAGAATCTTGGTACCTGTGTTTCTACCTGGGCTTTATCATTTTCTACATGCGAATAGGCAAATGGCCTTCTTTATCTGAATAATGAAGATGAAAATACTGCCTCATTAGTTTGCTGTTAATCTTGAAGGTGATCAGTGTAAAGAATTCAGGGTTAGTCCCAAACAATGTAGTAAGTACTTTAAAATATCAGCATTTTCTACATGTCATTGATTAGATTTTGGAAGGGAAGGCAAGAGCCATATATAGGACTTAGGTTTCTGGATCAGGCACTATATAGGATATTTTGTTATACCAGAATGGGAAGCATTTGAGAAGAGACCCTTCGTGGGGGGAAGGTCAGTGACATTCAAAAATGGTGAACTTTGATACATCGGATCTTCAGTGGAACATCAACCAATATGTAGGACACAGCAATTTACAACCCAGAGTAGAAATCAGCAACAGTAGGCCTTTATCAGCATACATTTCCCATATAAAGGGCAAGGGGTTAAACATGCACATTAGATCAGACCAGGAAACAAACCCCAACTCTGTTAACCTCTTAGTTGTCCTGGGGAAAATCTTTGAGGTGTAGTTCTCCTATTTTCAAAAAATGATTAGAGTAGCTTCAAATTATATGCAGTATTTGAAACTATAGGCACCAATTAGTCAGAGGTAATGAGCTTCCAGGGATTTTGCCCATTTGTCCTTGACCCAGCAGCTTCTGCCACCACTGATCACTGCATGGACACCAGCCAGTTACCTGCAAGCAGAGCCAAACAATGTTTTGCCTTATGCATCAATCATGCAGCTTTGCTTCCTGCCCCAGGAAAGAAGGTATATTGAGGTTTTGATAGAGCAAGACTCGCTTATATGTACAACTAGAAAGTGCAAGGGAATTCTGTTTTTCCTTCTTCCTTCTCCAGATAACCCTACCCTGGAAAGTAGTGGTCTTCCCAGAAGACAGTCCGTTGGTATCATACAGACAGTCTTAGATAGCAATCAGTGGCCAATTAAGTAACAACCTATTAGATTTGTTTCCCTGTCTGCCTCACTCACCATTTTATGTGCTTGCTTTCTGCAATTCACGTAACATGAAACTTTTCCTCAGGCTTATGGTTCCTGGGACATCTAGGCATGGCATTTTTCCCGTGTGACCCTAGCACAGGGTAATGCCACTAGGTGACTCTCTAATGGAAACAGGGGATGTCCTTGTTGGTGTTAAGTGGGCAGGGATAACTGAATTGCCATCATAATCGCTAAGACTTCTACTAGTGGTAGTTCTAGTTCAAAATGGTGACCCTGGAGGATCCTGAATCACTTCCTCCCATGGGCACACAAACCTACAGCTATATGGGGAACAAGTTTCTTCTGAAAGAACTTCAATAACTGAGGTACTCTTACAAACTAGGCAAATGAAGGGGGAAAAAGAACAAATACATCGAAGTCAGTAGGAGCTGCTGACACCCAGTCCCACAATAAACCCCACCCCTGGTATGGCAGGCCACCATTGGGAGGGCACTCATAACCCCAGGCTTCTCCCTAAGGAGAGAAAATTTGAACCCCACATCAGGTACCCCAACTTATAAGACTTATACCTGACAAATGAGACCCCCAAAACATCTAGCTTTGAAAGCAAACAGGGTTCACATCCATGAGACCCACAAAGCTATAGCAAACTGAAAAATGTTCCAGAAGGACTTGTGTGTAGAGGCAACCACAGAAAGCACCTACTCTTTTTGTGACACTTAATTGCTCATCTTAAAGACTTGGCCTGAGGAGCAGGCATCTAACTTAATGCTTCTAGGGAACTCTAATCCTCCCCAGAGACCTCAGAGGGCAGGCACTATCATCAATTTTCCTCGGCCTTGCTCTAGGTCACCAGTATGTTCTGAGAAAGAGCTAATGTACACATGATACTCCAGTTTTTTGTTTTTGTTTTTTTAAAGATTTTATTTATTTGACAGAGACAGAGACAGCCAGCGAGAGAGGGAACACAAGCAGGGGGAGTGGGAGAGGAAGAAGCAGGCTCCCAGTGGAGAAGCCTGATGGTGGGGCTCGATTCCAGAACGCCGGGATCACTCCCTGAGCCAAAGGCAGACGCTTAAGGACTGAGCCACCCAGGGGCCCCGATACTCCAGTTTTTGCAGCTGCCACCTGATGGACACAACTTGATCACCCAACTCTGTTGGCCAAGTGGGGCTTACATCTGTGGGCCCCACCAGACTGCAGCAAATGGAGGAATAGTTCTTAACTGGCTACCCATCCTCAGGGCACAGCACAGACAGCAGACTGAAATACACACCCAGGCTTTCCATGAAGAAGGCTTAGTAGCTTAACTTTTAGAACTGTGGTCTGATGGTCAGACTTCTTATTAAATACATCTCAACAGTGACTAACCTATCCAGGGATCAGACACCACCAGGTGCCACCTTTCCAGTCTCCCTCTGCCCTATCACAGGTTGGTGTTTGAGAAAGGAGCGTGCATACACATCAGGCACTCTGGTTTCTGTGGCTGCTGCCCAGAGGAGCCATCTCCTGACAGTCTGGCTCTGGTGTCCATCACAAGCAGGGCTTGGGTTTGCAGGTTCAATGGGACAGTGGCAAACAGGCAGTTCTTAACTGGCTATCAAACCAGGATTTCGAGCACAGGCAGCAAACACGCACCATCAAGCAGTCTTCCCCTGACAAAGGTATATTTGCATACTTTAAGAGCAAACTCTCACTGCCTGAGAGTGTCTGGAGCTCAGATGGAGGTCCTCCCCTTTGGGACACTGACCAGTATTGGCACACCTTCACCTACTGGGAGACACGAAGATTAAAGTAGACTTTTTAGACAGTGAAGAAGGCTTGAGAGCCAACCAAGAGCTAGGGCAGAGTTGACCAATAAGGTCCATCCCCTGCACGTGGGCACTCCTTCAAGACTGCAAGACGTGGCTATTTTACATCTGATACATAGAAACTCACAGTCCAGCTAAATGAAGAAAGAGGACTATGTTCCAAATGAAAACAACATAAAACCAAAGAAAAAGACCTTAATGAAATGGAGAGAAGTGATTTACCTGATAGAGTTGAGAATAACCATCAGATGATCATGAAACTCAGGTAGAGAATGATTAACAAGTATCAAATAGACAGAATACACTGAACTGAATACATTCGATAAATTAAACTAGATGTAGCAGGGATGAAAAAGGATCAACGAACACTCAAACACAGTGCAGAGAGCCTAAAGGATTAATGGGACAGCATCAAGCAGAACACTTGTATTATAGAGGTCCCAGAGGGAGAAGACAAAAGGGCAGAAATTTTCAAGAAATAATTTCTGAAATCTTCCCTTAATCTGGAGAAACGGACATCCAGACCCAGGAAGTCCAGAAGGTTCCCAGTAAGATGAACCCAGAGAGACCCACACAAAGATACATTATCATTCAAGTGTCAAACGGTAAAGACAAGGAATCGTAAAAGCAGCAAGAAAAAACTCTTGTTACATACAAAAGCAGCCCCAGAAGTTTATTGGTTATTTCAGGGAAACTGGCAGGCCCAGAAGAGAATGGTACAATGTATTCAAAATTCTGAAAAGAAATGGCCAACCAAGAATTCCCAGCAAACTTGTCCTAGAGACCATTTCCCAGAAGTTAAAGGAGTTTACCACTAGACCAGCCTTCTAAGAAAGGTTAGAAGAACTTTGTTGAGCTGAGAAAAACGCTGATTAGAGCAAAAATTATAATCCTTACTGGTAAAGATATAGTAAAATTTGGAATAATCTAATGTTGTAAATGCAGTGGGTAGTCACAAAGCTAGCATGAAAGTTAGAAGAGAATAGTAAAAATAACTACTGCTGTAATAATTGGTTAATGAATTCGCAAGATAAAAATATGAATTGTGACATCAAAAATATCAAATATGGGAAGAAAAGTCTGCAAAATTATAGATCTTTATAATGCATTCAAACTTAAGCTGTAATCAACTTAAAATACACTGTTATATACAAGTTGTTTTACATAAGCCTCATAGTAACCACAAAGCAAAGCCTATAGTGGATACATGAATGATAAAGGACTAAGAAATACTGTAAGATTTCACATGCGGAATGAAAAAAAAAAGCTCATAGACACAAAACAGATTAGTGGTTGCTGGAGGTTGGGGTGAAGGTAGGGGAGAAAAAAAAAAGTACAGCCTTTGTTATAAAACTAGCCCTAGAGAGGTAATGTAGAGTATGGCGACTATAGTTATTACTGTATTGTATGATCACAGAAGTTACTAACAGCAGATCTGGAAATTATCCCAAGAAAATAAAGGATGAGTGGCGAGGGATGTTAACTAGACTTAGGGTCATGTAGCAATATGTACAAATATCAAATCATTATGTTGTACACCTGAAAGTAATACAATGTTATCTCTCAATTGTAACTCAATTAAAAAAAAATCACAATACCTTCCTTCTTGTGTGCTAAATCATGCCACAACCAAGAAAACAAAAACCACACAGCTATGTTTAGGTAGTGGCATGATTGTATCAAAAGGATCAGGTAGCTTTTCTGCCCATGGACGCCATGAGTAAACATCATTAAAGTCTCCCCACCCACCACTGTCATGTCTAAGAGTGTCCTAAGGAGCCCGAGCGATTGTGGAAAGTTTGAGCTTTGAAAAACCAGTGAGAGTCTGAGGAGCCATTGTGAGCAATGGAGAACACTCACAGACTGTGTGGTAATGAGAGCACCAAACACCAAACGTACGCTTTGGATAGGTCACATATGCCACCGTGGAGGAAGTGGATGTAGCCACGAATGCAAGGCCACACAAAGTGGATAGAAGAGTTATGGAACCAAAGAGGGCTGTCTCAACTGAAGATTCTCCAAGACCTGGTGCTCACTTCACTGTGAAAAAGATTTGTGTTGGCGGCATTAACGACAACACTGAAGATCATCTAGGAGATTATTTCCAACGCTATGGGAAAATTGAAGTGATTGAAACCATGACTGACCGAGGCAGTGATGAGGAGAGGGATTTTGCTCTTCTAACATTTGATGACCATGTCTCCATAGACAGACTGTCCTTCAGAAACACCACACTGTGAATGGCTGCAACTGTGAAGTAAGGAAAGCCCTACCTAAGAGATGGATAGTGCTTCATCCAAAGAGGTCAAAGTGGTTCTGGAAACTTCGGTGGTGGTCATGAAGGTGGTTTTGGTGGGAATGACAACTTTGATCATGGACGAAACTTTAGTGGGCAAGGTGGCTGTGGTGGCAGTCGAGGTGGTGGTGGATATGGTGGTAGCTGGGATGGCTAGAACAGATTTGGTAATGATGGAAGCAATCTTGGAGGTGGCAGAAGCTATAATGATTTTGGTAATTTCAACAATCTTCAAATTTTGGACCAATGGAAGGAGGAAATTCTGAAGGCAGAAGCTCTGGCCCCTAAGTGGTGGAGACTAACACTTCACTAAACCACAAAAGGTGCGATGGTGGTTCCAGAAGCAGCAGCTGTAGCCATGGCAGTGGCAGAAGGTTTTCATTACTGCCAGGACACAAAGCCGAGTGGGAGAGGAGAGCCAGAGAAGTGACAGGGAAGGTTACAACAGATTTGTGAACTCAGCCAAGCACAGTGGTCGCAGGGCACAGCTGTTACAAAGACACCATGTTCTAGACGACACTGTCTGGGCAAAATACTCGAGGACTGTATTTGCTGCTAATTTTCTAACAGGTTATTTTAGTTTCTGTTCTGTGGAAAGTGTAAAGCATTCCAAATAAATGGTTTTCATGTAGATTTTGTGGGCAACTATTGGTTGCTAAATATAATGGTCTCATTGTGACGCCAAATAAGTGTGTCTTTAAAAAAAAAAAAAAGAGGACCAGGTACGGTCTATATTTTGATGGTTACTTTCTGACCTACACTCTTTGAATATACTAAGTATACAACTAATTCTAAACCTACCACGGAAACCCTCTTGTCAAGAGCACGAGCCAGTTATGCACTTAATGATATGACTTTAAACTTTAATTTGCAATTCTGAGCACTGTTTTAAGTTAGTTAATATAAAAAACTGATGTCCAAATTAGGTAAGGACCCTCAATTTTGGAAATTCAGTATTAATAATAACCATGTTTGGTTTTGGGGGTTTTTTTAGGTGAAAAAGAAAAGACTAGATATTTCTATATGAATAATACTGTCATTGTGTTAGGCTTCCGGGAAGCTTTGTTACAGGTCTTTAATTTTATGCAATAAGCTTAGTTTGAAAAAGGAAACTAGATGCATCAAGAGCCCTTCATTTCACATTTAGGCGCTGTTAACCAAAATAGTTCAGCATTCCCAATTAGTTTTGGTATGAAAATTTTAAAGATTCTGTAAGACCTAATTTTAACAAAATTGAGGTTTTCTAAATTTGTTATTCAAGTTTACAAAATGATTATGTAGAATAAAATTGTCTTTTAAATATCTATTCATTTATTCATAGTTTTATCAATACTTCCTTTCTTTAGTATCCTTACTCCAAAAGTAACCCTATACATAAATGGTCAATTACTCTACAATAAAAAAGGCAAGAATATACTATGAGGAAAAGTCCCTTAAATGGCATTGGGAAAACTGCACAGCTACCTGCAAAATAATGGGATGATCACTTACACCATACACAAAAATAAACTCAAAATGTATTAGCAATCTAAATGTGAGACCTGAAACCATAAGACAAAAACAAACAAACAAACAAACAAACACACAGGCAGTAATCTCAGAGCTAGGCCTTAGCAACATTTTTCTAGAAGTCTCCTCAGGCAAGGGAAACGAGCAAAAATAAATTGTGACTACACCAAAATGAAAAGCTTTAACACAGCAAAGGAAACCAACCAAATGAAAAAGCAACTTTCTGAAGGAAGATATTTGTACATGATTTATCTAATAAGGGGTTAAATATCTAATATATACGAAGAATCTATAAAACTCAATGCCAAAATAAGTCTGATTAAAAGATGGGCAGAGGACTTGAACAGACATTTTTCTAAAGACACAGATGGCTACTAGGCACATGAAAAGATGCTTCCCCCATCACTAATGCTTCAAAGTTGCAAATCAAAACAAATCTAAAACAAAATAAAGAGAACTGGTGGTTGCTGGGGGATGGAGGGGGGATTGAGGTGATGGGCAAAATAGGTGAAGTAGATCAAGAAGTTAAACTTTCAGTTATAAGTCACAGATGACGAGTACAGCATAGGAAATATGGTCAATATTGTAACAGTGTATGGTGACTGACCCATGGTGACTACGCATACCATAGTGGGCATTGAATAATCTATAGAACTGTTGAATCACATTCCTGAAATGTATACTGCAGGTCAATTTCAGTGAAAATATTAAAGATAAATATTTAAAATACATTTAAAAGCCATACTGCTTACAGTTATAGACATTTATACAAATATCAAAATACCAAATCACACAACTATCACAAACACATAATCTAGAAGCTGTTTTAATTTTGTATTTATAGTTTTATAGGCAGATAAAACATAAAATAGATCATGTTTTATAATATTAAATCCAAAGAAATAGTAAATGTTACACTTCATACATGCTGTAAGTTTGATATTAAAGTCACTGCTCTAATTACTGTATTAAGCTGATGTGAATTTCTTTGAATACGTTCATTCTACTTACATTCCAAAATTTTGTAGCATTTTCTTGACCATCCAAAGAGCTGATTTTCATTGTAGACTCATTCCGTTACAGAAACAAGCAGAATAGAATACTCCTTTTCCCAAAACAACTTTGGGCAGAAGCCAAATCACCAAGACAAAACTTAAAGTGTTTTGTCTGGGTCCAAGAGTAGGTATTGGATATAAATTTTAGCATTTGTTATTAAGTGCCATTAGTCCGTATTCCCCCAAAACTATTCCTTATAATGACTATTTCTACAACTTCCTCTTTTATTTGGCAAGAAAATGATTAGGGTCAATTGAATCAGAGTTAAGACCACTATCCCTCTATAAGAAATCTGCAGGAATCAGTCACTCATGAACTATTCTCTCTGATGCTCTCAGGTGGGCTTATTATCTGAATAGGTTTTAACACCTTGGATATGTTTTGAATTATAGTATTCGTGTTGGCACATATGGGGCCTGAGAATGGGAAAAAGCCCTGGGTCTCTGTCCTTGGATATTAGACCTGATGGAAGGATTAAGACACTTCTATCTATTACTTATTACTGTTAGACTACCCAAAAGCTTATGGCTTTAAGCAATCACCAACCTGCCCCCTCCCCAATTCCGTGGGTTGGCTGGGAAATTCCTCTTCTGGTTCACTTAGCCTTCCTTTGAGACTGTATCTAAATTGACAGGTCAGCTGGTCTCTCACACCTGCCTACTAGTAAGTGTAGGATGTTGCTTAGGGCATCTTCCTTCACATCTTCATATAAGTCTCTCATTCTCCCAGAGCCTAGACCACTTTTTTTACATGGTGATCTTAAAGTAGTGGTTCAAGAGGCCAAGGTGAAAAGCTGCAAAGCCTCTTAAAGCCTGCTTTTCAAATTCACAAAAGGTCACTTCTGCCATATTCTAAATTGGTCAAAGCAGTACATGAGGACAGTCCACATTCAAGGTTAGAGAAACAGACTTCACCTTTTGAAGAGAACTGCAAAATGACCCCACTTTTAGATTTACAACCACAGTCCTCTGGGCTGACACAACATTGAGGACTATTGCTCATTTTAGAAAAAGAGGCTTCTGGCTCCAAATGTACCTAGCTGTAGAGCCAGGTACAAGAATGAAAAGTAGAGGGGAGATAAGCTTGAGTTCTGAACATCCTCTTGGCTGGACGTCTTTGTTCAATGTACAACCGGTATAACTGTATTTGATGGCTTAGCACGTCCCCTTAGATTAATTCTGGAAAGTCTTGATGGATAATATTAAGTATTTTCATGAGGATAACTAGAGAACAAGATAACTATAGTAAAGCATCTGGGGACAACAGATGATAAACTAGATTTTGTGCTAATATTAATATGGACAAATAATATTGTTTATGTTGTTTATATTTTCGGGTGTCAAGTTTTCTTTACATAAAGATCAATGGAAAAGGCATTCAAATATACCAACAATTGAAATAACTGAAAGATTTTATAAAACACTCAAGTGGCTATGTAGCATAGGATTTCAACATGAGGTTTTATCAGTAGGCAAAGTCATATAGTACCATATATATACCAATCTATATAGTACACAGATTACTAAGAAATGCAAAGCAAATATATGTTTAGTACTCATAGTACTTGATGTAGAATAGGTGTTAAATTAGTACTTGAGGATTGAAGAATTAGTGTGGGATTCCTCAGCAACATTGATTTTGATTCAGCACTTTATTACGTGTGATAAGCTTTATAAAAATTGATGAGGATTTGGGGAAGGTAGTTTCCCAACACCATCATACAAATATTTCAAAAAATAATTGCTATGGAGAACACCCACCTTTTTATATGCCAAAAGATTCTCCGGAAGAATGATCAAGAACATGATACAGTTGTTAAACTTACAGAGGGAACTGTGTGGGCAATAAGGGGGAAATAATTTTCACATATACCTTTTGGAAACTTGAGATTTGTACCATAAACATATTACATAAACATATTTATTGAAGTAGTACTGAGATTCTATGATTGGGAGAAAAACAACTGCACTGTATTTTTTTTCCAAAGCATTTTAGCTCTTCATTTTCCAATTTACACCTATCCAGCACAAAAGCAAGCCACCTGACCTCTTCGAAGGTTTCTTTTACTCAAGAAAATTGGCCAATACACAAGACGACAGGAACTTGAAATTCCTCCCTCCTCCCTCCTCCAGCTAATGGTGGAAGGTTTCTGCTGACTCATTGCATCCTAATTAACTCCATCTTATAAGTTTTGGCCTAAGTAGAAACACCGTGGGTAGTCATGGGATAATATATTTCTATGCATAAAGCTAATTGGCATGTGTGATTTTACTCCCTGACCCTGGCCTCATTAGAGCGGATCTCTAACCACCTTAGTGGGTTGATTACTGCTTATCAAGTGGAGTTCTGCCTTTTAATGCAGAGAGGTAAGGTAAAGAATGTAACAGTTGTTGACTTTCATATGGGGAAAAAGTGGCAGTAAGAATAGGTTTTCCCAGTATAAAAATATTTCCAAGAAAGCTCAGATATTGACAGATCTCTAAAAAGCTACGAAGATAGGAAAAACCCGGTTTCCTCTACTTAGTGCCCATGCCAACAATAAATTAAGGTCCAGCTGGAGAGGTTTGAATTCCTACTTTTTCTGGATACCTTGTCAATCAAGATTTATTCTTTGATTTTCATCAGCTGGCTCAGTATCTTCTTACTGATTAAACAGATGTTATAGACTGACAATAGGGATGAAAAGTCAAGCTAACAAATTACATACTCTGCTTGTGAATGTTGATAACCACATATCACCATCCTTCCGAAATACACGAAGTATCTTTGCTAAGGCCGAACCAGCACACACGTGTACCACAAGTTCAGAATATCAGCCATGTTTATACAGCCAGTATAACGATCAGAGAATTCAGAAAGACTACCTTTCCCATATTTGCACAGAGTCCAAACCCACTCTATGAAATGAGAGCTATATAATGTAGAGCAGGAAAGAAAAATAATCACAATGATGGTATTGGGGATATTTTGTCTAGTCCTTTTTCTGGCTGGATGTATAGATGCAGTGGTAGCAATGGGTAGTGGTGGGGACAGGGCTCGTAGAAGCAATTCTGGTAGGAGTATTATTTTGGCAGAGCTCACTTAGTTTCCACTCAATAGTCAGCATTTTATTTTTGCTACAGGGTGCTAAACACATGAGGCAGAAGCTAGCTGTGGATGAGTTAGCTACATTTGTTACTGTGCAGCTTACTATGTAGTCATTTACTGTAATGGGAAATTCTTGGGAGTGCTGGATCTCTATGTTGATCAGACATCAAAATCCTATGCCCAGTGGCAATGAAATAAAGGCAGGACAAGCATCAGCCGAGAGCCTCCCAGTGTACAGTGGCAATTCCAAGACAACCCTGGGTTTGAGTCTCTGTGCTGCCATTCAGCCGGTAACTTGAAGCCCTTTTTTCTCTAAGCCTTAGTTATATAAGTAACAGTATATGCTTTGAAGGATTGCTGGGCTGATTGAGAAAACATGTAAAATGCTTACATTAGTATCTGGTTCAGCGGCTATCAGTCTTTTCTATCGTAT
The DNA here is from genome assembly GCF_017311325.1 of Ursus maritimus. NCBI lineage: Eukaryota > Metazoa > Chordata > Mammalia > Carnivora > Ursidae > Ursus > Ursus maritimus. Next base: position 60,684,573 of record NW_024423344.1, on the reverse strand, counting down.
TGCATGGTAATCAACTATTCTAAAGGTTAGAGTGAATATGGTATTTCGTACTTTAATAACCTGTGAGGGTTACACTATATAACACTATATAACATTCTAGGTATTGCAAAACGGAAGTGTGTGAAGTTGATGGTTTTAGTTTCCATTTCTCTAATTGCTTGTGAGATTGAGCATTTTTTCTTAGCTATTTAAGTTTCTATTAGCATGAATCAACTGCGTATCACTTATGTTTTTCTATGGTTTTCCTACAACCTATTGATTACAGAACACCCTGACAGGTTTTAAGTATCAAGTCCTTACTTTCAAGTATCAAAAATATTTTCTCATTATAGATTTTATAGCATGCTTGATTGAAAAATAAAACTTTAATCAAATACATTTATTTACCTTTATTATATGTACTTCGCATTATTTTAAGAGCTACCTCTCATCTTTCCAGTTATTTTTAAAGATTTTTATTTATTCTAGAGCTAGAGCTCGAGCACGTGTGCAAGAACGGTAAGGAGCAGAGGAAGAGAGACAGAGCCTGACACAGGGCTCGATCCCACAGCCCTGAGATCACAACCCGAGCTAAAATCAAAAGTGGGGGGGGGGGGGGGGTGTGATCCCGGAGCTCTGGGATCGAGCCCCACATCAGGCTTCTCCACTATGAGCCTGCTTCTTCCTCTCCCACTCCCCCTGCTTGTGTTCCCTCTCTCGCTGGCTGTCTCTATCTCTGTCGAATAAATAAATAAAATCTTTAAAAAAAAAATCAAAAGTGGGGTGATTTAAGCCACCCAGGCACCCCCGGTTTCTACTTCTTTAGGTCATGAATTCACAGGAGTTTCATTTGTCTATTAGAGACTTCCTCCCATTGATGGAGCCAATTTTCTCCTTCCACGAGTCCTTCCTTGCCCTATACGGATTAATACCACCTCTATCATACTAATTTCCATACATACACTTCTGTTCTAGGTTCTTTCCAGCTGCTCTGTTCCTTCCTGTGGTTATGTCACACTGTTACTGCTTAACTATTCATGTCATATCTGGCAGGACAAGTCCCTTCTATTCTTTCTGGATATTTGCATTTTTAAATTTTACGTTCAGTGTGAGGATTTAAAATACTTGCTAAAGTTTAGCACAGGATTGGATAAAATTTATAAACAGTAAAAATTCACATCTTAATACTGTGCATTAACATTCTTTTAAGTGTTATAAGAGTTTTAAATGTTCAATAAACATGGTGTCTTCTTTGGTTAACTTTAATATAGTAATGAGTGGTATTTTAAGCTCTATTTTCCAATACTAGCTGTATATAAAAACTATGATGACTAACCGTTTTCCTGTACTAGCTTGAAGACATTTTCGTGTTCCATCTATTGGATTTTCTGTGCAAGGATGAGGATCACTTAAAATGCTGAAGTCCCATTTTTTTTTAAGTATATACTCCTGAGACCACTCCAGGATAAAGTTCTTTTAATGTACTTAGATAATTAGTATTTCATTTAGTTTTCATACCTATAATTAGGACTATAACCTTACTTTACACCATTCTTATCCAGTATTAGAATTAAGATCACTGTAATCAACTGAAATTAGTATTAGTGGCTTAGTTTGGGTTCCCCAAAAAGTAGAGCCTAAGAACAGGGTTTACTTAGTGTATTTGGCAAGAGATCCAGGATCGGAAAGAAAGCCAAAGAAGTGTTTCAAAACTACTGTTGTGGGAAACGGGGACCAATTCTGCTCTAGGCCCCCAGAAACCTGTGTGTAGAACAGCCCGGTGGAGTGCCTGTCAGGCCACCTCTTTCAACTCTGGGTGCATTAGGTTGCCAAAAATACTTAGGCTGCATTTGTGTGTGGATCAGCCAGCACTTCACGCCTTGGCAAAAGTCAAAAGCCAGCAAAAAGATGGTTAGTGCAGGAGGTGGTGGGAGGGTCAAAGATTGAGAGAAATGGTTTAACATCTGCTGACATCAGATGGGGCTGAGGGAACAGACATGGGGTGCCAATGTGGGGTTTACTACAGTCCATTTTTCTAAGCAGATCCACTTGTGTTCTTTGTTATCACAAGAGTCTTTGATTATTAAGGCTGACTTCAAACAGTCAAAATGCAAGCCAGGTTGTAAGCTGCAGTCAATACTTCTGCAATAACTAAAGGCTATTAATTTGTATTGACCTTTCTCTTCAACCCATTTTAGGCTTCTTAGCCATTACTAGATTTCTGCCGGTCTAGGTAACTTTCTAGACTGGAGTGGTATTGGCCTTTGATCTTATCAGTGCATGGTTCCTATAATTGCCCATTTATTATCACCAGGCATGGAAGCACTAGGAGATGCCCCAGAGTTTCCTTATGAATATAAACTTACAAAATGAAACCTATTACCGGATAATGTATGAAGTGTACATAGTTGTAACACTATTCCAATAGGATTCCCTTTAACATAGCATGAGAACATTATGAAGTTTGTTTAGAGTTTAATGGCTGCTATTTGTATGAAATCTAACTTACTAGTTTCAGCGTTTGTATGTTAAAACATTCATAAGTTATAAGTGTTTTTGTATTTCCTTTATATATTTTGTTGTATAAGTCAGAGAATGGGTATTTCTAATACATATCATCTGTCAGACACTTATCCTTCCACATTTTAAGAGAAATGAAGTTGAAAAGGAAAATTGGTACACAGGGTGAGTTTTTGTGAGCTCATTTCCTCATGGAAACTTGATGGCTAGAAGCCAGCTCTCTTGGCAATGGGGGGTGGGAACAGCACTCCATTCGGCAAGCTATGAAGATCTTCAGTCAGGCTTAGACTTGGCACCAATAGAACTGTTGAACATCGCTGCACGGCCCTGGCATGAAGGTTAATTTTACTCTTTTATTACTTTCCACGGATTTTCATGGGGGGAAAAATACCTTAGAATGACAAGAATTTTACAGTGGTTTTTCTCAAGTCCAGAAGTTATTTCCTGTTGCCTCTTAATTTCAGATTTTATGGGTGAAAAGAAACATCACCCAAGAAGTACTGATTAAAAAAACAACAAAAACAAAAACCTGTTTTAAGTGCTCTAGTGCACATCCTTTTAAACTCAGTAAGGTCATGCCTCGGAAATTCAGGTAACACAAGGACTCGAAGTTTCTAACTATTTCTACTTATTTTTATTGAAGCACTTCAGAATTTCAGAAGCACAAAGACCCAGAATTAGTTCTAAATTTCAATCTAGATTTCAATAGCATGAAAAATGCCTCTTTACATGTTTTAGCCACTAGTAATTTAAGACCCATCTCTTGGTCTTTAGGAGATCTTGGTCTCTTTCAGTAAATATTGTCAGTTGTAAAATAAGGTGTTTAAGAGTTCTTTCCCAGTATTTCAAGAATTGTTACAGCCAAGTGCTCTATGATGTGCCAATTTCACGAAGTTAGATATTGAAACAGGAAAGTTGTAATCATGTACCATATTTTCTAGGTATTAGAACAGTGCTATTCAGCTATTACAAAAATCTAATGACAACTGATGCTCCAGATATCATAAGGGGGCATAAAAACTTACTTTCCTTAGATTTGCAAAAATTTAAGCACACTTTAGATCAGATATTATACTAAGACCTCAGTGTAAAAACTCAGTGGCAGTTTACCCCAGTTTGAAGGTTGCTTTGAGTTTGATTTTATTGAGGATCCAGACGAATAAGATCAGTATTTTACATTCTCAGATCTTTTAGAACCAGTACATGTCTTAAGGGCCAACAAATTAATAAAGAGTGCAAGAGATTTGAAGGTTACACATTTTCTAGAAGAGCTCCTGAATATCAAGGTAGGAGAAAGATTTGCAACAGTTCACAAAGGAAATGCATTTAGAATTCTCCTTATAGATTATCAGCTATCCCTTAAAGCTGTAAGGGTTTGAGTGATTTATTTCTGTCACAATTACATTCAACTACTTTTGTGCTTTTGACTTGTCAGTATTTTGAGGAAGTTTGATACAGAATAATTTCTCTAAGTATAGTCAACTATGCAGTTATAACTCAATTATGCTTGCATTTCTCTATATGGAAAAACCTCTAACAAGTTCTACTTAACATAAATAATGCTACTTTCATTGAGGCTACTAGAACCATCCAGAAAATCCATGGTATACAGAAGTCTATAGTGATCCGTAAATCATTGCTTCACTGACAGTTCAGGAAAGCATGTTGAACTTTTAGGAGGTCAACAATCGCAACTTCTCCGAGGTTTGGAAGGAATAATCGAGGATAGTATATAGAGGCCAAAATATACTGTCAGTTTTCTTAAAGTTAGAATAAATGATATAGTCCTATCTGTGCATGAACGATTGAACTTGAGAGTTAGATTCAACTATCCAGTACTAAGGTGGTTGTGAAATGGGACCTACCTCTTCATATCAGGAAATACCACATTGCTCTTAGGAAAGGGACCAGTGAGCAGCTTAGATTTTTCTCAGAATGGTTGTGGGTGAGAGTACATTAACTCCATCTACCCGAAGGCACTACATAACCACCTCCTTTCCTTATTTTCCACCTCAAATTAGGTGGTCACATTGTTCAGTCTAATGAAAATCAGATTTTATAGGAGGTTAAGGGACATCAAGATATTCCAATAAAATGTATGAAGACCTCCAAAGGAAAACAGATGTGTTCTAAGGAACTTTCCATTGTCTTATTCCCAGGAAGAAAGTCCAAACATTAAGTGCCCTTGAAAATAATTCTAAACATTGGAATATATCACTTCTATCCTTGTATATTAGGATTCAAAAAAAAAAAAGTCTTCCTTCTTATTCTCTAGAAGTTTCAGCTGGAGATGTTCTTATGGTTTAGAGCAGATTGAAACTATTTTAAACCCTAGTGTAGACTATCTTTTACAGTAAAAGGACTAACTACACTAATATCAGGAAGCTAGATGAACACCATGGAGCCTCATTTTAGAGTCCAAATGGTGAATAGGAATTACTACACTGGTTTCATATTCATCTAGTTTAGAGAAATACCAAACTTCTAATGGCACTGTCTCAGGCTAACGTAGGTTTCCATAATACCCAGCACACCACTCCATCCAAGCCCACAGTAGGAAAAAGTCCTGTTTTGAACCTCATTGGAACGCTTGTCAGCCTAGGCCTTCACACAGAATGAGCTCACAGAAAAGAGTCTTTGCACAGAGGTGTTCCAGCATTACTGTGTCCCGGGGTGCAGAGTTTGGGGTGAGTAGCACTGAAGTAAGGTTTCCTTCTCGAAATGTTTATAAGCTGGTAGAGGGAAACATTCTGCAGGAGTAAGATACTACCGCTTTCTCAACCCCTTATGCCTAAAAGAACATCTTTTGATGTTGCTTAAACGTTTTGCTCCGGCTCCTCAGGAAGTCATTGGTCTAGTAACGACAGCCTTCACAAGATCCTGAGGCTCAGCTCTCCTAGCTCTGGGCTGCAGAGCCTCCTGCCACCGCGTCTTGGCTATGGCAGCCCAGGCCAGAGCTTCTCCCAAAGTGTGCCTTGCGATCACCTGAGAGAGTCAATTGAGCACCTCCAGACTAACGCCAGCCATTTTTAGTTGGATTGGTTTGGTGCCGCGAGTAGACTTCCCCAGGTGATTCAAACATGCACTCAAGTCTGAAAGCCACAGGTTTGGTCTTTTAAATCCTGCCCTGGGTGGTGTTCCTTGCTTGATACTGATTTCACCTGGAAAATACAGACCGGATTCCCGAAATGGAGTTGCTGGTACTTAAGTCTGACTCGCTCCTCCATTTTTGAATTCCACACATTTTCAGGCATATTTGCCCAGACAGGAAATGCCTATACACCCACTGGTGAGACCGGCAGCACACTGAAACTACCGATTGCGTTTTCCCACTCAGACTCCATCTCCAGCCAAGTAAATCCAAGGTTTATTACGAACCCCTTTCCTGGGACTCAAAGAACTTGAGCGGCCAGCTGAGCTGGTGCTTCTCTTTGGGTCTCAAACTAGTAGGTCACGCCTCAAGAACTCCCTGGCATTGTGTATCGGACACCATCTTGGCTGTCTAGCCATAACGAGTTGTTTTCTATTTCTTGCCTAAAAGGCCTACAGACTGTTCTGGCCTCTCAACAAGCGGTTTTCAATTTCGCCTGCACATTAGTGTCACCTGGAGCTCTTAAATAGGTCCACGCCTGTTCCACGTCAGCCACAGAGGTCAGAAGCTCTGGAGGAGCGGAACCACGGTTTCTTAATCTTCTCCACACTCCTCCCCACCCACGCCCCCATGAAAGCCAGTAAAATAAAGCCTTATTTTAAATGGAGTCCAGAAGCTCTGAGAAGGGAGCTCATACACATACCACCCGCGGCAACTTGCATAACAAGCTGGGAGAAGGAAGAGAATTCTTACCTTAACAGAGGAGGACACTTCTCATGCAGAAGTTTATCTTGCTTGGGGGGGAGGGGGGGGGGAGACGACCTCCCCCAGCCCCAACAACTACGCGCAAGTGATGTTTTGCAGCCAGCGAGAAACCGCCACGACCTCGAACTCCTGCGGTTCTCCGAAGAATTCCTGTTCAAAACCACCCTCCCTGATTTCCTCATAGAACCCGTAAGAGCTGACCTTCCTCCCGGTCCTTCCGATAAGCCTGTGGTTTTGCCCGGGCTGGCAGGTCCCAAGTTGAAATTTTCTATCCCTAAAATACTTCCGTGTTTGGCGCGTAACATGGCTACTTTTAAGGTCTTCATCCCCCACCCCAAATCTGTGACTCAGCCTTCTGGGCTTACTAAAGCCTTGGGGCCGCTGTCCTAGCCCAGCCCAGGCCCTCCTGCGGCAGGTCCTGAAAACCCCCCCGCTGGCAAAACCAAAACCCCACTAGCTTTAGCCCACCTACTAAGTTCAACTATTGCACACAACAGGCTTAAAGACTTTGTGACGTAGTTTCCCACTGTTGGCTGTAACAAGTTCCTAATAAGTTAGTGCCTTAAAACAAATGAAATTTATTTACTTACGGTTCTGGAGGTCAGAAGTCCGAAGTAGGGCTCCCTGGGCTAGAATCAAGGCGTTGGCAGGGCGCGTTCTTTCCGGAGGCTCAAGGGGAGAGCCCCTCCCCCAGCTTCCAGAGGCTGCTTACACTCCTCCGTGTGGGGGAAGCACCCCGATCCCGAAACTGGAGACCGTCTCACTCCGACGTCTGCCTCCTTCAATTTATAGGGACGCTTGTGATTACTTACATTGGGCACACAGGTAATCCAGGCTCCTCTCCCCATCTAAAAGTCAGCTGATCAGCCACCTAATTCCATTTGCAACCTTAATTCCTCTGTGCAGTGCGATATAACGTACACTCAGGTTCTGGGGATTAGGATGTGTTAGCTTTGGGGGTGGAGACACCTGTTTCCCTGTACCACACCGAGGCTTCAGAATTACAAACACCTGTGCTACTATAAAACTGTATGTCTGGCTTCAAATCAAATGCCCTCTACCGAATACCAAGTCCGCAATACCATGCCTCTCAGGTCCCCCAAATGCCTTGTCACTCCATGTATTTCACTTCCTAGTATTTGCTCCATTTCTCTCAGTTCTGGGTATGTGTCTGTTCACATGCACTATTGGTAATATATTCCCAACTGCAAGTTCTGCTCTCCTCCTCCAAAAGTCTTAGCAAAATGAAAGAAAGTATTTTAAGTTCAATATGGTGTTCAGGATACCGGGAAGTTTTAATATCTTTCATCCCTGTTCAAAGAGCTTTTGTTTAATTTCTTAGAATAATATCAGATGACTCCAAAACAGTAAAACATTATATTCCAAATATAATATCCTTGAGATAATACTACAAAGGTGTATTTTTTATTCATGGTACATGTGAATGAGAGGGAACTCTGCTTCCCATAGTCATTCTAGGACCCGGGCTGATGGATACCCTGGTAGCTCACATGACATTTGGTTAGCACTCTGCACACATGGCAATTCTAGAACCTAAATCCTATAAATATTCAGTTCTTCCATGTGATTAAACCCCCAAGTTATTTAAAAGCTAGGAGTTATCCTTTCTTTCCCACATATAATTCATATTTATTAAAAGTCTTGGCAGTCTTACGTACCGGTTACTCCAAATTCAACCACTTCATACCACGTCCACCAACACCAATCTTCTCAGGGAATTTGGGAGTATACATTATATACACAGTGAAATCCTCTTTTTTAATAATTTTAAATGTCTTAAATGGCATATGTCTTTTCCAATGTGTGTGTGTGTGTGTGTGTGTGTGTAGTGTATATACAAATAATACATACAAAACACTTCCTGGTTATATAGCTAAAGTTATTTAATAACATTTATTCATATATGGGTACATAGTATACTTTATAAAGCAACATATTGCTGGTATAGAGAATCCACATAAAATGCAATATTACATTTTAAAATAGTATTTTAAACTAAGCGCCACGCTGAAAAAATATAGATGGAATTAGCAAATAAATAAATAAAATTGAACAAAAATTCACTTTATTACATCAGTTAGTAGGAAATATTGCATTTATATCTGACTGACAGTATAATCAGGTTCACTCTTCTGTAGAACCAGAAGCAGTTCAAACAATGGAAGCACTCGTTCTCATTGATAGCTCAATTTATAAATAAGCAATGTTTCTCAATAATAAAATTTTCTGATGAAAATTCATCTTACATGTTTTTTTTTAGACTGCATCAAAATAGGAGATAAAAAATTTTATAATATGCAAAAGATAATTACCTATTCAGTTTGGGGAGTATTAAATTAATCATTACATATAAATGTTCTAGGAAAAAAATGCAGGCCTGTAGTATGTACAAATCTTAATATTGTAATTAGTGATATTATAGCAGTTTTCATAGACTGGTAGTGAGAGAAAACTGGTGGTAGTGTGTTCCCATACATGGCTGGAAAGAAAAACTCTTAAAAGACATGGAAGTCACCCACAATGAAAAAAATTTCATAATGTTAATGAGTCTTGCATGGCTAGAATACTCTCTAGCACCAACTTACTTCAGCTCTCAACATATGTAGAAGTATGGTCCACTTTTTCACAACCCTTATTTGGAAGAAGGGATGAGCAATGTCCAAAGAAGAAAGTACTGGATTATGTCAATTCTTGAGATTTTAAGGAGTGTTAAAACCCTGTTCCCCAAAATGTGGTTCTCTCCTATATCTGCCAATCAGACTTTTTCAAAGAAGAAATATGACGTGGGGGAACAAAGGCAGAAGGAAATGTAGATAAAATTGTCCTTATAACCTGCAGCCCACTGACAAGGACTTGAGGCAGGCAGAGTATAACAGTCCCCCAGGACCCACCCCCCCACCCCCGCTGTCTTAAGGTTAATGCCTTGCTAGAGGGAAAAACACCTTGACTTGACAATAGCCAGGCCTCCAGGATCCTGTAAGTCTTCTTTAGCATATGAAAATCCTTTTGGAAACTTCCTCCTGTCTTTACCTCCCTCAACTCCATAGTATCTCCTCAGTTGCTCCTCGAAGTCATGGGTCAGCAGCTCTTTCTGCCCATGGGTCCTGTCCCCATGTTTTAATAAAACCACCTTTCAGCACTGAAGACACATCAAGAATTTTTTCTTGGCTCTCGACTTCGAACCCCACCAGATCACGTCAGAATATATTATGATGACTGAAATTCAGGTGATAAAATCTGAGTGGATAAAATTCAATTATGTTACATTTAATTCAGTTTACATTAACTCAGCTCTTATTTATCTACTGCTGTTTACTAGACATTTATAAAGATGAAGCGCATCACCTGCTCTTGAATCCCGCTGTGGGGAAAAGAGGTGTATTTATGCACAATTTAGAAAACTAGATTGTCATGCATGCCCCAACAATGGCGTGAAAAGGTATTTTTACCAGGAAATTACTAATAAGACAAGTTACCATTGAGTTCATCCCTAAACAGGAAACAAAATGTTGACTATATAGAGAATAGAAGAAAAAATTCCAAAGAGGGGAAAAACAGGAAGAAAGGTTTCAAGTTTCAAATAAGAATGTAAGTAACTGGACTTCTCTTCCTGTCAGCTAAGATAACAACTGTGGCCCAATCAAAGAGTGAAAACAGATCTTAGGATTCGTCTCCAGCTATATCTTATCTCCTAGAACACATTTATTATCTAATTCTGTAAGATAAATGGTAATGACTTGTTATGATGACTTTTCTTTTATTCGTGCATTTATCAACCCCAAATTTTCGATTCGGAGGATGCTTTTATAGCACTGATCAATCAAAGGCTATTGCTCAAGCGGCTTTGGCCTCTTCAACCATAATGTTACTTGTTCAATTTGTTTTTATCAGATTGATTACAGAAAAGCTTAGCTGTTTTTGTGTCTGAACGTAGAGCAGAGACTGGCTAGCTCAGAAACTTGTTTAAATCTGATAAATTACTTAAAGGACCCTGTTGGGTTCGTTTTCCGAGACACATTTTTATGTTTATTTTACACTCATTTGTTGGACGGCTTTTAGGTTGTTTTCGATTACTCTCCATAGTAACGCTAAACATCATTGCCATTTTATGCATGTTTCTCCTTCTACTTTAATTTTTTTTCCCTTAAAAGTTTTCCTTAGGAAAGAAGTACAATCATGTCAAATTGTGTAAATAGTTCTAATATCCATGGTACACACTGCCAAATTGCTTTCCAAAAAAACTGTGCTAATTTCCACTCCCAGTATAAAGGTAATTATGCCTCTTTCTCTGTCCCCTTGTCTCAGTCGGAAGTGTTGTACAGGGTCAGATAACCCCTCCCCAAACTCTGAGATTCAGACCAAAGTGTCAGAAAGCTAATACAGAAAGTGAGTATTTTAATTCTAATTTACAGATGAATTGAAATATATAGGACAAGTATAACTATGTCCAGAGGAACTAAGAATAAAATTAGATATAGGAGAACCTTTTTTGGGGCACCTGGATGGCTCAGTTGTCTAAGCATCTGCCTTTGGCTCAGGACATGATTTCAGGGTCCTGGGATCAAACGCCGGTCAGGCTCTCTGCTCAGTGGGCAGTCTGCTTCTCCCTCTCCCTCTACCCTCCACCCTGCTTGTGCTCTCTCTCTCAAATAAATAAATAAAATCGTCAAAAAAAAAAAAAAGAATTAACTTTTTTTTTGTAGTTTCACAACAACTGCATAGCAGGATAAGTTACCAAGAACTCCCCACCCAGTACAAACAGCTAGGACCCCTAGACAAAAATGGAAGAACAAAAACAAAGTTAAATTCAAACTTGATCTTGGAAGAAAGGACGATTCCATTTTTTGGAAACTCCAGAGCTGCTACCACAGCAGCTTTGGATAGAGAGAGGGGAAAGTAGGAATTTTTCTCAGAAATGGGCCTATGTTCTAGGTCTTTAGACAGACCTGGAGGCAGGAATTTCAGGTGCAGATGATTTATTCAAGAATGCTCTTCAGAAAAGCTTGTAAAGAGCAAAGGAAAGCAAGGTGGGAAAAGGAAAAGCCCTGCCATAACCCATAAGGACGACTCTGGAATATAAAGCGTATCACAGAATACTCCATCCCTTGGGGCAAGGGTTTACGCTTTTATAGTCTGACCCCACTGGTGCATTAGCTGTGGCCTGGGGCATGGCAATCAGGTACACTCGGATCAGAGGGCTCCCTGAACCCAAGGCAATTTGTTAAGGAAAGGTAGCAGTGGTAAGTCTTCATCATTCCATGCTTCCAGCAGCTGTGGGATTGATAGCCTGGATGGATAAAAGGTATTGTGGGGAACTGGAGCGTTCACTACAAGAACCTAAGGTTGGAGCTGTCTCTTTGGAAAGCTCATTGTCTCATAAAAGAAAGCAAAATATTCTACTGTTGACTCAGAAAATAATGAAGCTTGTTTCATGCTGTGACTGGTTGGAAAACAGAAAAAAAGGTCTTTCATGAAAAATACAAATTTCAAGCCTCCTCTTTGCATAGATATGAGCAACAAATCTAAATTACTCACATGTTAAGGTAAATGACAAGCCCAGAAATTAATATAAAAACTGAGGCTGGTTCTGTAATACCCTTGAAAAGCCCAGCAGGCACGAACACCGTTTCTTCTTGATTTTTCCAGTCGCCCAAACACATGGTTGGACTATGACTGAGGCGACATTGCAAATGAGCTCTCCAAGACGGATCAAGTCCACATGAAGCAACAACTCCTGTGTGAGATGGGTCAGTAGAGACCGTTCTAACAAGAATTAGAAGTGAAATATTAGCTAGAAACAGTGAAGAGCAAGCACATTCCCCGCCATAAAGAATCTCTGAGGGGCACCTGGGTGGCTCAGATGGTTGAGCATCTGCCTTCGGCTCAGGTCATGATCCCAGGGCGCTGGGATCGAGCCCCGCATCGAGCTCCCTCCTTGGCGGGAGCCTGCTTCAACCTCTCCCTCTACTGTTGCCCCTGCTTGTGCTCTCTCACACTCTGTAAATAAATAAATAGAATCTTAAAAAAAAAAAATCTTTGAAATATTTGCTTTTGCAAACCCCTCCCACTATTTTTTAAAAATAACTGTTAATTGATTATTGAATTTCCTATCTACTGTGTGTGTATTTGTGTGTGTGTATATATATATATATATACACGTAGGAGTATATACAAGTTTATATGTGCAGACCTTGAACGCATCACCTTGTGTCAATTTGCCTGCTTTTCAGAGTCCAGAGCTCTAGTGCAACCCAGACTTTGATCAAAGTGAAGGCAACTGTGTCTGGCTCTGGGGAACAGCTAATCTGTTTTCTGCGTCATAATGAAAAGAGAAGAATCTGATGTCCTCAGTTCTAGAGCCTTCTCAGAATTCTGGAATGTAAATTGCCAGTTCAAATTTGTTCATCCTTAGCTGAGATTCCATCTTTCCTTTTCTCTACTGTTGCCATTCTCTACTGTTTGCTCGTGTGTTAGCTGTGTTCAAAATTATGACATCACTCTGTCTGCAGTTCCTTTGCTTGTTCTTTCCCTTCAGTTGTGTGTGTGTGTGTATGCACGCATGTGTGTGTGTTTACTCCTTTATTGTGATATTTGTGGAGTTTTAAGAGATTAGAGATTAAAACATGTACTTAATGTGTCGAATTGAAGTGGAATTCATTCTTTTTATTTTCTGGATCAATATTACCAGAGGGCTGTTATTAATCATAACAAATCACTAGATTTTGTTTGTTTGGGCTCTCCTCTAAGTCACCTGTATTTCCCAGTTCATTAACCTGTGATTTTAATTTTATTGTTTCTATCCTTCCACTTGTAGTGTCCTTATCCTACTTTTGTCTCTCTTCTTATATTGAAATACTAGCTCATGAATTTTGCCCTTTCTTCCAGTTATAAATGTAATGGTTTAAGGCTAGAAATTTCTAAGCTCTGTGTATATATGTATATATCCCACAGTTTTTGGTAACAATATTTCTACTACTGTTCAGTTCTAAAGAACTTCTCATTTCTGATACAATTTCCTTGGTAACTAATAGAATATTAAAATATGTTTTCATCCACTTAGGTAGTTATATATGAATGTATTGCTTTTTTTAGAATCCCTGATTTGCATTGTACTTAAAGGTTTGCGGAGCATATGAAACCAGTTTTTTCACATTTGTTAAAATTTACTTTGTGCTTTTCAGTTGGTCGATATTGAAAAATATTTAAGGGATGTTTAAAAATGTATACTTTGGGGGCAACTGGGTGGCTCAGTCAGTTAAGCATCTGCCTTCAGCTCAGGTCAGGACCACAGGGTCCTGAGATCGCTCCACATCGGGCTCCCTGCTCAGTGGAGAGCCTGCTTCTTCCTCTCCTTCTGCTGGTCCCCCTGCTTGTGTTCTCTCACTCAAATAAATAAATAAAATCTTTTTAAAAATAAAAATGTATATTTCTAATGTGTAAGTGTAAAATTTTTGTTTATCTATTAGGTAAGATGATACTTCTTAATGTTATTTTTCAACATTTTGAAATCATTACTCTTTTTTAGGTGGCCAGCCTAACAATTATCAGTAGAGGCATGTTGTAACTTTCCCTAACTCTGAATTAGGATTTGTAAAATTATCCTTGTAATTTTGACAATTATTATATATTTTAAAACTGTTTACTACATCATACAAGATCATATTTTTCTGTCTTCTTTGAGAATTGTTCCTGTTAACATTGTCTTCAGCAGTGTTTGGGATTTTCTATATAAGCAATCATGCTATTTGAAAATAGAAGCTGTTTATTTTTTGTTTCTGGTATTTTGGCTGTTACCTGTTTTATTTATTTATTTATTTATTTATTTATTTATTTATTTTTGCTTTATCATACTGGCCAAGTATTTCAGTCAGATATTCAGTAAGTGCAGTAACAGTGAACATTTTTGCCTTGGTCATAATCTCATGGGCAAAGCATTCATTCTTTTACTGTTAAATGGACGACTGTATTAGCTCTAGTTTTTCTGTACTTGCTCCTAACCAGTTCTAGGAACTTCCCATCCATTCTTATCCAACTGAGAGTTTGTAACATGAGTGAATGTTCCATTTCATTAAAAGTGTTTTTCTGCAAATAATGATATTGTCAAATATCCCCTCCACCTAGAGTTAGCTGATGTGTGGAATTATATTGAAGGGTTTTTAAACATTGAGCCAGGCTTGTATTTTCTAGATAAACCCCACTTGGCATTGATGTATTATCATTTTCACATATTGTTGGGTCCTGTCTGTTAATATTTTGAAGAGTTTTGCCTCTTCATTTATGAAGGATAGTGTGGTTTTCTTATGTTTTGTCCACTTTTGGTATTTGGGTGATACTGGCCTCATAAAGTGAATTAGGAAGCATTCTCTGCTTTTCTATATTCTTGAACAGTGTGGGTAGAGTCAGTATTATTTCTTCCTTAAGTTTTTGGTATAACTTACAAGTAAAGCTCTCTGGATCTGGAGTTTTCTTTGATTGAAGGTTTTTAACTATGAATAGAATTTCATTAATAGATATGGGATTATTCACGTTATCTCTTCTTGAGGAATATTTAATAGTTTGTACATTTCAAAGTATTTGTCAATTCATCTAAGTTGTCAGTTTTATGGGTATAAACTATTTTGCAATATTCCATTATCGTCTTTTGAATGTCAGTCTTCAGTGATGATATCACTTTCATTTCAGAAACTTGTTATCTGTGTTTTCTCACTTTTTTTCTTCATCACTATAGCTGGAAGTTAATCTGTTATACTGAGCTATGTTTTCACCAAATTCGAAATGAAATAAAGTCTCGATTTATTCATATCCTTCAACAATAAGGCCAGATTGGCAGGTGGTTGTGGAAGCCTTAGGTGGTTCCCTTGGTCTTTAATTATGAATCTGAAGCTTGAAAGTGTTAATGTGCTATAGTGGATAATTACATCTTAAAAGAGCACTGTTTTTCCATTTTAATGCCTGATGATTTCAGTTGGTAAGAGAGTGAAGTAATCCTGGAAAATACTAATGGCTGTGGAGAACCTGCATTAATTCCAATGAGATTGTTTGTATTCTCCAATCATTTCTGATGAGCCAAGAGAAAATGTAAAATATCTACATTTATTACAAACAATTTAGCTTACTGATTATTGTGATTTGCATTCTATTTACATATTTGCTTTTCAGAGCTAAATTGATACCAATATAAACTGTACAAGAATTTCTGGTAATTAAGTTACAAATAATTAGTACATCTCCTATTACCCTATGTGTTAGTATGTATCTCCCCTTTAGGCTGGGAAGACAGCATTTTACTGCATTTAGCTTACAATACTTAATCCTCATCAGGACTCTTGATGAGGCTGAGGCTATGGTGGGGAAAAAAATCACCATGTCTTTGGTACTCAGAGGAGAGCAGACATATCTGGTCAGAAAACGGCTTCATATGCTATGGCAATGTTTCTGTACTGTACTGTATTTTAGAATCAAAATCATTGTGTTTACTTCATTGAAGTTACAAATTCAATGACTCGCTAGGTCTGCCCTTAAAAGTTTAGTACTTTATCAAAGCTATAATCCTAGAGATGTGAGGACTCTTTAGGGGACCAGTCCAGCCCAGTCCACCCACTTCTCCAAGCAACACTTAACATCCTCAGGTTTCGTGTGGGCCACATCCCCGGACCTTGTCACAGAGCCTGTGCTTATTAAATGTTATTTTGAATCTAATGGAGGGATTAGCCACATCTGAAGGCTTCTTCTAATAAGATTACTGTCACACATATTTGATTTTGAACCTGGATATCATAAAATGCATCATTCTTTACACTGTACTGAAATTTGTCTCTCCATAACCTTGACCCTTCTGTGCTATTTATGCCCCCTAAAGATGAGCACGGTTACTCTAATCCCTTCTCAAATCACCCCCATGCCAAATCTATCCAAAGACAGTTACCAAATAACTCCTTTTTTTAACTCCCTGATTCCTCAGATTTTTCTCCAGATATAACGCTTTCAAGAACCCTCATTATTTGAATTCTTTTTCAGTTATATTAGGATTTATGATTATTATATATATATGTATATGTATATAATACAATAGCCCCTCCCAAAGTAAAAAGGTTAAGTTTCTGAAAACTCCTCTGAAAGTTTATTAAGAATATGTATGACTATGTTATAAAATGAAAAGGAAAGGTAGGGCTTAAGCAACAAAAAATAAGCTTTTATCCAACCCAGAAGAAGAACTTTATTCCAGCAATTGTATTTTGCAGCTCATTATCCAGAGTTATTTATTTCCTAAAACTACAGTGGATGTTTCTCTGAAGCTGCTTTTCCAAGAATAGTGTCTGTTACGGACAGATTCGTATCCCTGAAAAATAGATATGTTGAAGTCTGAACCCTGGTACCTGTGAATTTGACCTTTCTTAGAAACAGGGTCTTCACAGGCATACTTGAATTAATATGAGGTCATTGGTAGGGGAGATAATTCAATATAACTGGTACTTTTATAAGAGGGAAATTTGGATACAGACACACAGGTAGACCACCATGTAAAGACAGAGGCAGAGATTGGAGTAAAGAAGAATGCATCAGCCAAGAAACACCTGGGGATAATAAAAGCTGGAAGAAACAAGGAAAGATACACTCCCAGAGGCTTTGGATGAAGTAGGACCATGATGACACCTTGATTTGAGACATCTAGGCTTCACAGCTGTAAGAGATTAAATTTCTATTTTAAGGGGTGCCTGGGTGGTTCAGCCGGTTAGGCGTCTGACTCTTGATCTCAGCTCAGGTCTTGATCTCAGGGCTGAGTTCAAGCCCTATGTTGGGGCCCACATTGGGCTCCATGCTGGGTGTGGAGCCTACTTAAAATAAATTAAATAAATAAATAAATAAGTAAATTTCTGTTTAAAACCACCTCCTGTGGTCATTTGTTACGGCACATTGCTATGGTAATCTAAAACAGGGTCAAGATATTCATTAGCAAAACAACTCAATTGCTACAGTAATTTGGGTTCGTGTCTTCAAATTAGATTTATGACACTGCACTCTGATTTCATCATCTTTTAGAGGTCATTGGTTCAGGACATTTTCTAACTGGGGGCTTTTATATTTCCGAAGTTGGCTATAAATGGCTAGTGTCAAAGCCAGAGCAAGACAAACCTTCACAGCAGAAAGCTGGGTAGTGGAACACAGAGCTGAGACCCAAGAGGCAATGTCTTTCTAGGTTCCATCTCGTTGGTCTGATGTACTAGGAATATGACCATGGTTGAAGGTAGCCTTCCATTGTTTGAGGCTAACAGTATCTCTTCAGTTTTCTAGGTTTTATTTGTTTACTAATAATACTGAATAGGTAAGGAAAAAAAGAGGGACATTGCATGAAATAATGATATTTTAACAAAATAAGAAATAATGCTCTGGCAGTGAGCTATAGGATAAATGAGAGTAAAGAGACAGTGGAATCAGGGAAACAAACCCTTGGATTGTCGTTGCAATACTCTGATGGTATAAAATGTGAACCAGAATCTATAGGAAAGAAGATATAGGCTATCTGATTGCTAGAGAACACAAATTTAGTACTGGAGGATCCATGAACTATTTTCGACATATTAAGAAAAAGAGTGAGAGTTGCTTCACATTTATCCATAATAAGACTGAAGCACTGTTTTAAAATTTTCAGGTTTATTTGGTTTTATCTTAAATGAGATGAACTTAGTTTTTAAACCTTGAATAACTAATGGGAAAAATAAAATGTCTTAATACCTATTCATTTTTAACGAGCAAAACAGTATGTTAGGGGAAAATTACATAAAGGGTTTTTAATGATGGCAGCTCAGGGTCATTGCCTTAGGGCTGGTTCATTCTCCACAGCACTTGCTCCTCGGTGGCCTGATAGCCTGCTGTCTGCTCAATCAGCAATCTCAATTAGAGGAAGAAACAGAACCAAGGTTATTTCTTCTTGCTTCAGAATTGAGAACAATTTTATTTTCAGAGAAATACAGAACCACTACTCTAAATTCTCTGAGGATATGTGCATCTAAGAGTTAAAAGAATTCCAAAAGTGATGTACTCTATTTATTGCCAAAATATGAAGCTAATTTATATTCATTTATACTGAAAGTAGGACACACTTGACAGCCATTAATCCATACAGTAATTAACATTAGCTTTGCAAGCTGAAGATAATATAAAAAGCTTATGCTGTGATATAAAATGTTTCAATGGATCATAATTAACACACAACTTGAGTTTCTGATTAATCATTTTTCTTAGATTGTTTTATAGGTTATGCCTAATTAATGAAAATGAATATAAAATTTTTGTACTGCACACTGGAAGTCCAAAAAAAGAATTATTATAATTTCACTTTGCTATTATTCTTCACGTATTGATTAAAATTTGGGTGGTTTCATATGAGATTACTATTACCACAAAGTCTTATTTCATTAAAAAAAACCCAGCGTCTTTTTTTCTTTCTTTCTAGAACTCTAAAGAACATAATAAGAGTGCTACTCTAGAAGAATTAAATTCTTAAATCATACTTAATAACAACTAAATATGTGCAGGACTGTCACTGACTAGTTTTTTATAGAAAAGTATTTAAATTTTTATATTCTCTATCAAAATCTATGCCAACCTCTTAGGAAAACATTAAAAATGTTGATGTTGAAAATCATGTCATAACATACTAATCAAAATCCTTAAATAAGTGTTTTTTTTCAAATGAAAGATATGTGGTAATTTACTACTAAAATTGCTGTAGTACATTTCTTGTATCCAGAATGACCCCTTTAAAACACCTAATACAACCTAATTATTTTATTTGAAATATTATGAATGCTAACCAAATTTCTTTTGAATATTAACATGCTTTTGTAAAATGGCTGAAATAATGAAGATATTGTCTGTGAAAAAGTAACTCCAATCCTTTTACTTGTGCTTCCATGGATGATAGATAATAAGCCAAGGTCTGGATTCCTTTCCTACGTGGGACAGATAATATTATTCTATTTCATGAGTACAAATTACATTCCTGGTCTATTTAGTCATATTCAATGAATACCACTTTTTCAAAGAATTTATATAAAGTCATAAGTTATTATTACTGCAGAACAACTCAAAACCCTACAAAACACCACTGATTAGCAATGAATTTGAGGTATTACAAATTCTTATCTTTTTATCCTTTTAATCAAATTAATTTTCAAAGATTTCAATTATCTATTCATAGCTCTCTGATTACCATTCAACCTAGATATTAATTTATACACTAAAATCAGTAAACCCCTTCAGGACTCACATGAACATCTGCAGGGCAAAAGTCTGCAATGCATTTTAGCTTGGAGTCAAAGGCTACTGCTGAAAGAACATTATATGCCTTTGGTTTGAATTTATATTATACCTAGATTTTAAACAACCATAACAGTCTCATTCTTTCTAAAATAACCTTGTGTAAGCAAAAAGAAATCTGTATATCAATTTACTGGTAAAATTTCTGTGATGGCATTCTTCATATTATATCAGCACATGCCAGGATTTATTGACCATTTCAGTGCAACCCAGTCGGTGAAAACAAAAAATCATAAATGTACGAAGAACCCCAGCATGCCTTCACCATCAGTGAGGGTTTTGTTTCTGGAAAGCATCACTGAAAGATGAGAGTAAGCGAACTCATCCCAGGGGAATGTAGGTGAATATGGAGCTTTCCCGTCCAGAAGGTGGGGACATCAACACAAGTTGTGCCCTCGGGCAGAGTGTATCCCCTCAAGAAACTCTCTTCCTTTTTCACATCACAACCTCAGTTACTGCATTTGGTTCTCTGGTTCTTTTAACTTCCCTTCTCTACCTGAAATCTCTGCCTCTCTTCCATTTCCAGCACCTCCCGGATCTTGACAGTCTTCACAATTACATTGTGGGAAATAAGCTAAGCCTGTTCCTTTCCCCATTGGCTTTGACCTTGGATATACCTATACCAGAGGGGTATGCTGGATTTCCCAAAGGGTGCATGGACTCGGACACCTAAGATACCCAGTTTCCACATGACCTCCTTCCCACTGGTTTTCTCTCTCACCTCACCCTCCCCAGTTGCTCTCTCTCACGCTACTCTACAAAAGAAGTACAGACCTCTCGGCCACCCTGAGTCTTCCTATGCTCCATTTTTATGTGCGTAAAAATCCCCAAGGCACCTAATAAAGGGGTAAATCCAAATCTTTTCGATTTCAGTAAGACCCATTTTCCATCTTTTGAGAGAGAATAAATTTTCTCTCTCCTTGAGTGGAAAATAAAAGAGAACCGGTGGTCTTAGGGCTTGTATTGATAAAAATATTTAAGTTGAAAAATGTATTCAGTCTTTTCAAGATAGAGAGCAATTCTAATTTGGCTTCTTGGCTAGGAAATGAGGACTGGGTTTGCCAATTAGCCTAGATGGTGGATATATTTTATATTAATTGAGCTAATCCTGCAGCTCCAAAGTTTTCCTGAAAATATATTTAAAGCATGTGATAAAATATATACCTTTAAAAAATATATAAACTTAGAAAATGGGTATTGAGATTAAAAACAGTTTGATTTTCCAAATTATCTAAATATTTTTAAAAAAATTCTCAGAGGAAACTTAACAGGTATAGTATACTTCCAAGAAACTAAAAACATGATTGACTTTAATAATTGGGGAAGAAATCTTTTTACATTTCTTTGCTTCCACAAAACTAAAAGGAGCGGCAAATGGAATTGTCAGAAAATAAATTAATAAAAATTAACTCGTAAAGATCAATCACTGTTTGATTTCTAGCTTATAACTCCAAAGGCATTGAAATCCTGTAATGAAATATTATAATGAAACACCTTCTATTCTCATTTACATAAACTTGTTTTCTCAGGGCTGACATCTAAAAAATATATTGCTATAAAATTTATTATGCACTTGGGTGTCATTCTAGCAATAAGTATTAAGGTTTTTCCTGTCCTTAAGAAAAACATTTCCAGTGATGAGTCGTTAGCAAAATTTATAGTATTTTATGTTGTTTTTTATTAATCTACTATTAATAATTGAAATGAAAACCCAATTTACATAACATCTTTTAGAACTTGGAGGCTTCTAATCATAGAAATAAAAATTGCATTTCAAGTGTAATGTGGACTATGATGAAGCGTTATTCATTTCCGGGATGCATGATATGGGGATTAGTGAAAGATGCTGGCATAAATTCTGTTTTGGAAATCAAGTGTTGGCACAGATTTTAAACAAAAAGGAGACATCAAAAAATTGCCACCTGTTAAAGAAGAGCTTGTTCAAGTATTCTTTTAAATGGATGATTATTATTATCAGATATCACTGTGTCGTTACACTGCATCGTATACAGGTAAAATCTAAACGTAGTCTTTATATGTTAGAGAGAATGTAATATGTTGGGAATTCTAGACTTTCCAAGTATTTAAACTCATGATTAAACTTGTTAGATGGTAGCCTAAATTGTGCACCAGTGTGCATACTTTTTCTAAATTGTTTTGGTCACTATTAAGTAAATTGCTTGCCTGCTACTGTAGGATCCCACCTGTTTCCTCCGTGAGTGAGAGATATGGAGGAAGAACAGTAGATGTTCTGGGTGGCCCAGCTACCCTCCTTCTGAACCTTGATGCCTTTCTTATCCCTTGTCTCCCTCATTCCCCTCTCCTTCTTGTGTTTTTTTTGTTTTGTTTTTGCCCCAGCCTACCTTATTTTTTAAAAAAAATTAAAATCAGACACACGGAATTGCAAATCATTTTCCAACAAGCAGCTATCACAGGGTTACAGGCAAGTTTTTTTTTTTTATTTAAAGATTTTATTTATTTATGTGACAGAGAGACAGCGAGAGAGGGAACACAAGCAGGGGGAGTGGGAGAGGAAGAAGCAGGCTCATAGCGGAGGAGCCTGATGTGGGACTCGATCCTGGTACGCCGGGATCACGCCCTGAGCCGAAGGCAGACGCTTTAACGACTGCGCTACCCAGGCGCCCCGGGTTACAGGCAAGTTTTATAACCCCTGCAAAGATCTAGTATAATTTTTGAAACTTACTTTGATGTAGAGTAACCGTCTCCTTCCTAACTTTAAGTCAAACTATAAGACCATTTTTAATTTAGCCCCAAGAAATGTCATAAAAACAACCAAGGCACCTCTTTTCCTTTCTTTAATTTTTACCATTCTTGTCTTTAAAAAAAAAGTTTTATTGAGATATAGTTGATATAAAGCATTATATTATTTTCCATTGTACAAGACAATGATTTGATACATTGCAAAAGTATCACTACAGTGAGTCTAGTTAGCATTTATCACTACATGTAGTTACAACTTTTTTTCTTTTGATAACTTTTAAGATCTATTCTCAGCAATTTTCAAATATACCATAGAGTATTGCTAACTGCAGTCACTATGCTGTACATTACATCCCCAGGACTTATTTATTTTACAACTGGAAGTTTGTACACTTTGACCCCCCCCCCCATTTTGCCCACTCCCACCCCTGCTTCTGGCAACTACCAATCTGTTCTCTGAATCTATGAGTTTGGTTATTGTTGTTTTTAAAGATTTCACGTAACTGAGATCACATGGCATTTGTCTTTTTCTGTCTGACTTATTTTAGACTTAACTGCAAAAGAACAGTGAAGGTTTACTTTCTTTCTCTTTCCCTTTGTCTCTCTCCTCTTCTCTCTTCCCTGCCTCCCCCTTTATAAATGGGACTCAGCATGGAGAATGCATATAGAGCCTACATTCTAAACAAGAATGAATTTCTTATTACAATTCAATGCCAGGTGATTAGCCACTTATTAGCCCGGATTTCTTTAATTATTAACAAAATTAAAATGTACAGTACAGAGTTATTTCCTGGGGTTCTACTTTATGGTGAAAATGTGGGCTTTGTGTGGGGTTTGTTAGATAAATGTAATTATGATGCTGGATTCTGTCCTTAGGCATTTCCTAAACTCTTTAGAAGAAAAGCTTAATATTAAAATAAAAGCATAAAGGAAGTAATTATTTGTTCTCAAGGCAGATTTGTGTCTGTACCTTTGTACTTTATTAGAAGAGATTAGCTTGCCAAGGAGACAGTTTGTATGATTATTATATTTCAAATTTGCCCTCCTTAACCTCGGTTGCTATATGCAAAGGAGGTGTTGGTAATGAAATAGTAGATAGGACCCTTCATATTTATAAGTATTGCTTATTATGTAAATTTTGGGCTAATTTAAGAACCATATTAGGATAATTCATCTTAATAGAGCCACTTAATAAGAACATCTTAATAGCGCATTGGCCTGGTTTATAAGTAAGATTTAAACTTTAAACTCTGTCTGATGGTTTTACATTGATTTTCTTCCATGTTATGAGTAAGTAGAAGTGGAATGATATTTTCATTGTAAAATTTTACAAGATATTTACATTTTCATTTAAAAAGTAAAAATTTAAAAACGAGTGTAGTTAAATTGTTTTGCAAATAATTATTCTCAACATATGCAACTGAACATTTTTTTGGAGGTTATTTTATTTTGTGTTTTCATACTATCAGTTGATTATATTCAATTGAAAAAACAAACCAAAACTCAAACAGATCATGCTGAATACTTTAGCTCTCTCTTGCTTCAAAGGGAAAAAAAAAACATAAACAGCTTTTTTTTTTAAGATTTTATTTATTTATTGACAGAGACAGACAGCGAGAGGGAACACAAACAAGGGGAGTGGGAGAGGAAGAAGCGGGCTTCCCACCAAGCAGGGAGCCCGATGCGGGGCTCGATCCCAGGATCCTGGCATCATGACCTGAGCCGAAGGCAGACGCTTAACGGCTGAGCCACCCAGGTGCCCCAAGTAAACAGCTTTTACACTGTTGCACTACGCAATGGATTTTCTTATCTTCGAGTTCCTTGCAAATATCAATGGTGTAATTATTAGTATTAATGTTCGCCAAGCGTATGGCTTAGCACTTTATAGACATTTGGTCATTTAATCCAAATAATACACCATGACTTTGGTTCTCACGTAGCAAATTTAAGTACATTGTTCGACATCGTACCACATGTTAACAGGCATATCTAAGATGTCAACAAATGCTCTGAATGCTCTGAAGAGTAAACTACACTTACAAGTTTCCACTATAAAAAAAACAATTTGGGGTTCAAAGGTCAGAATTGGAGGTCATGTATTCATAAACACAACAATTTAAAGATGTACTGTTTGTGATCTCCTGATATGCTTCAACAAGAATTCAGATTCGGTGCTTTAGCGCAGACATCTTCCTCTTTTTCTTTCTGTCTTACATTCCATTGGGTAATTTCTTTAAATTATGGGTGACTGAAGAAATATACAGAAAATTCTTCAATAAAATTGATAATCGGTCCCTTATCACTGACTTTTTTGTATGGTAAATGCAAATGGCCATGATCTTTTCCGCCCTTCAGATCAATCTAGGAGAATGTTAAGCAAAAGAACACTCTTACAGCCATTTTACCCCTATGCACCCAATAATTACAATGTTGCAGTTTATGTACAGAAATCGATTCCACTCAAGTCAATATAATTTAATTTGAATAAAATGAATATCCTTTCATTTGGATATTTTATCATTTAATAGAATAGAATAGAATGGAATGGAATGGAATGGAATAGAATAGAATAGAATAGAATAGAATAGAATAGAATAGAATAGGCAGACCAGACAGTATTTTTAATAAGCAAAATAGGATAAAATTTTTAACCACCATGTGGAAAAAGCCAGCCAAAACTTTCATGTTCGCTTCATTTTCCTTCAGATGCACTGACAAGTAGAATTCATATATCACCTGTACTCTGTTCAGAGGGCCACTAGCAATGTCTCTGTGCGACAGAGCTACGGGTGTTATTTAATGACTGAGGGCAAATGAGAAATTGTTACTGTAGTCTGCTGAGGTTAACATGCCAGGAAGCGTGAGACAGAGTGTTCTATTTAATTACATTTCTAGTGCAGAATTGGGCTTAAGTTGAAATCCAATTACAAGTTTCTTTCTGTTTAGGGAAAACAAAAGACATATTTTTCTCTTTTTTTTAGTGGAACTCTAGGGAAGAAGGTTCCTAAACAAAAGGAGGATTATCCAGGAGATTAATAGATGTTATTAATTTCCCTTTAACATAGGCTGACAAAAAATGGCCCAAAGATCTTTACCAAAGCTACTTAACAGAAACAATTTTAGTTGATCTTATTAAAAGGAAAATATCATAGTTAATTTGAGGCATGATTTCATTTTTCCATCATCAGCATGTACCAATTTACAATCTCTTGAGGATTTGGGGGCACTATTTATATTTTATTCATTTATTTATTCATTTGTTTACTTGTGTACTTATTATGACTAGGAGATCATATAGTTTCTCAATTACTATTGAGAATTACCTTGTGAAGATGTAGAAAAGAAAAAGCGTTGACGATACAAGAGAAAAAAGAGAGAAAAGGTAATAGTTTCAGGTATAAAATCCTTGAAGAGGCCAGAATGAGTGGAATCCAGTAGAGCAGAAAATAGGTTAGCCCGCTGGTAGATCTAAGAGGCGAAGGAAAGACTGAAGGGTTGGGGTGATATTTGAACTTGGTCTCATAAAATTATCCCGCTCACTGGTTCACATTTGAATGAATAATAAAATATTATGGTCAAGAATGATTAATTATTCCATAAAAGGACATGTTTTTAAACATATTTGCTTGGATGGCTCTCTGGTTAGGATTCTTCACAATACTGAAAAGTTGAATCACAGAGGAAAAGGTATCATTGCTGTTAATAGCAAGAAATGCCTGTTTTACTAGGTAAATTTTCACTCACATTAAAAACTAAATTACTTAATTTTACAATCTATATTATAGGCTTTTATATGTTATTTTAAAATGTTAAATAGTTTTAATTCAAGTATGTATTGTTTTATATATTTTAATGTTAATTAATATATCCAGACACCATGAATCCGAAACTCTTTACGTATTCCTCAAATACACTATGTTAATCCGATCTCTTTTTTGCTTTTGTTACGTGTATTTGAGTGTATTTCTTCTAACAGTGCTACTAAGCCCTGCCTTTCTTTTTATGGCTTCTCGGTTATTTTGTCAACATCCCTGACAGTGGTTAACCCACAAGTAATAGCATTAAAGCTGTACCAAAAATCACCGTCAAAACACTGTTACAGCCCTGAGTGTTCAAGGTTTCAGTTGTTCATGCTGATTCATTGCCCCATTGCAGAGACAGGTTATACTTACTTGACTGCTATGTTCAAAATTTAAGTGACCAGCTGTTTTTCATAGTTACTAAAAGGAAGAAAATAGCTAAACTTATTATAATACAAAACTTTCCATTAGAATGATTTTGTAAAAATTCTTAGAGAAGGATGAATAAACAGAACTTTGAAGCCTTCATTCATCAAATCAGTTAGGTCTGTGAGAGTTTTTATCCTCTCAACTCTGTCTTGTCGTCAATACTAGAACATCTCCTATGAGTCAGCCCACCATCTACAGCAGGGGAATCTGGAATGCTTTCCCTGGAGAGAGCTTCTGTAAGTCCCTAACAGTCTTGATAGCTATAAACAATGTAATTTCAATGCTGAAGTGTATTCCTAGGTTTACTCAGGACTGGGGAGTTGCTTGGAACCAGAACTTTCAGTGCTAAAACCAGATAGTCCCTAGCCAACTGGGATGGGTGGTCAATGGATGAAATAATTGTGAGTGTTAAGTGTTTTAAAGGTGTCTTGGTGGTAATAATGTCAATAATTGATACATTTGAATTTTATTAGTGTAATAAAGTGTATTTACAATATGGAGAAGACATACTTCCCTCTGTACTGCTGGGCGTAACCTCTGGTAAGGTTTTGGGGTTTTGGCTAATACAGAAAAAAAATCCATCTGATTGAGGAGAACCGGCCCTTTTGAAATAGGGCGCTCAAAATCCTAGAAGCTTATATTTCTTGCATTGTGTCCCTCTTCCAGTGAAACTCTCCTTTCTCACCCAAGACTCCTGAACTTTCGTAGTTATCATTTCCTCGCTTTTCTTCATAGTTTACTACCTATGATTGCCTCCCTTAGCAAGAGAGTTGTTTTGTCTGTTTGTGAACTTTATAGAAATGGAATGTAGTTATTCTTTTTTGTTTTTTACATCTTGCATATTTTATATATTTTTTTTCATTAAAAAAATGTACTCATTCATTTGTTATACAGAGACATTCGCTTTCTTTCCAGTTCAGGTCCCTTATGAACGCTATGAATGTCCTTGTACATGCATTCTGGTACATATGCACATGGTTTCCTTTAGACTATACACCCAGGAGCAAACATACTAAGTCATCATGTTTGCACATGTTTAAATTGACCAGTAAATGCCTATTTTCCAACGTCTTTTCGCCATTCACACTTTGGCCATCAGTTAATGCAGACTCTCTTTGCTCTACGACTTTGCAGACACTTACTTCATCGTCTCAGACTTCTTAATTCTTGCCAGCTGGTGGTATCCCATTTTGGCTGACGTTTTTCCTTTCTCTGATTACCACTGAAGATGAGCAGAAGGAATCTTACCTTATCCACTCCTATTTACCCTTCACTGCCTCTGGATCAATGACTTAGTGTCAGTTCTCAGAATAGCCCTAGCAGGAAAAAAAAAAATCTCACTTAGCGAGGAAATATTTTCTTCACTAAATGAACTGTAGGATCTGGCTAACATGTTTGGTAGAATAAAAAGGCAGCATGAAGAGACCATTTTGAGGGTGTTGTACTAGAAGGGTGAGGATGTAAAAATGTAGGGCTGACAAGTCTTCAGTGACTTGGGATTTAGCCCTGGAAAGAAATCGAAGCTGGTCCCCATACTCTCTTGTGGTGCCTTCTTGAATGAGGTCCCGATGTCAAACTCACTTAGCAGGAAGTCAGAGGCTCAGAGAAGTAGAAATGTAATGAAACCATAAAACCAGAGATATACTGGACAAATATATTCCACCAGAGGCTCCAAAGAAAACTCCCTTCTCTATGCAATAAGCGAAATACTACATGGTGAGCTTTGCTTTTCTTCTCTATCGACACTGTAGCTTTAGGGGATTTTGCTGTGGAGCGACAAGGCACTAGATGCTTTGCATCTGACAATGAGCTGGACTTACATACTGAGCTGTAGATTCGTATATTCCGCTGCTCGTTTGTCATGACTTCATAGAGTTACAGCCATTAATCTCAATTAAATATGGTAAAAGACAGCAGTTGGGTTATCTCTCACAGTCTGTTCCCCTGTTAAATGGCACCACCAGGCACCAATTCCTCTGACCCAAACATAGAAGATACAGTATCAACTGTATCTCAAACTTTCTCTCAAACTCTATATCTAATTCTTCGGTATGTTCTACCAGCACTGTTTCCAAAATATTTAAAAATCAATATTTCATCCTTATCTACCTCCCTATAGCCTTGATCTAAGGTCACGCAGTTTCCTGCCTCTATTACAATAATGGTTCCCTCAATTATCTCTTTGCTTCCACTTTTTCTATTTCCTCCTATAGCTCTCCGTAATGTTTTTAAAGTATTACTGGGTCACATCACACCTCTATTCTAAAGTGCAAAGGATTGTCATTAATTGCAGAATAAAAAAAAATTCTGATCGTCATCTTCGAGAGCCTATATTATTCACCCCTATCACTTTGACTTCTTTCTCTTCGTGATACTCTTTTTTTCTCCCCCCCCAATTTGCTCTAAAGTGTCTGGTCATCTTCCTGGGCTCTAAACACTGTTAGCTGGTTTGTATCTCAGGTCTCTAATTCTTCCTGTTCTTTCTACTTGGGACACCATTTCTCATATCTGAACTTGGTTGCCTCTTTTTCAACCAGATGCAAAGCCTGATTTCAATTTCCTGAAGCTCTCTCCTGCAAATTTTACCACATACAGTATGCTTCTGAGTACCAGTCACTTTTCATCATATTACATTACCTTGCTTCTGTAGAGTTCTTTTCAATATCTGAAATTGCCTTCATCATTTATTTTTTTATTACCCGCATGCTACAGTTAGAATGCAAGCTTCTGATGGCAGGAACCCTGCCTGTCTTGTATCCCGCTCTACTGGGTGGGATAGCAGCGCTTGTTACAGATCCGGTACTCAGTGGTGACTGGGTTCTCTAATACAGGCTGCCAAGTGGAGTGTCCAGTGGAGTTATTATTCCTCTAGTTGTGGAGATTATACTTCCCATGTAGAGTATCATTGTCAAGTGTGTGTGAGAGGGCACACATATGTTCTGAAAAGGGCTTCTGATGCCGTGCAGGTTTGTCATTTCTCAGCCTCCTTTTTTAAGTAGTCTCTATACTCAACGTGGGGCTCAAACTCACAACACCAAGATCAAGAGTGGCGTGTTCTCCTAACTGAACCACCAGGTGCCCCTGTTTCTCAGCCTCTTTTAGTGAAATTTCCACATGAATGACTCCTTTCCAGAGAGATGCATTTGGTAATTCTTTAAACTTATGTGGAATCCAATCACCTTGACCCCAGCTGATGGGGTAGGGGTGGACATCTCCAATGGAAGATAAGCTGTAGTCTGATTTGTGCCATATGATGTGACCTGGCTCAAAACCTCAAAAACTTATGTGTAAATTCATTCTGGGTGATGCCTAGGAGAAATGACTGTCCTTTTCTTATGGAGCTTAAGGGTGAGACTTATCAAGGTGGTGACCAGTTGCCAAAGGGATCAACTGAAAGTAAGCAAAAACTTTTAGAATGAAACTTAAAATATTATGTGAATCTTCTTGGCTAAGACAGATATGAAATAGAAAGAGTATGAAATAATAAGTTCATAATATAAAATAAGAAATAATATTTTTAAGTAGAAGAAAATATTGTTGGACAAACGTAAAAGTTGATTCTTCAAAAGAAATTCATCTTACGTTGTGATTCGTGTCTATGGTCACTTTAGAAAAAAAGATAAACTATCTTAGAGACATGAGTTGCACATTAACTAACATATCAAACCAACACTTTATCAAATCTGGTTAGTCACTTTTTTCTTATTTCTATTATATGAGTAGCTCTCATGTAAAGTGCTTTGTAAGGAAGACAGTTTCACTAAATTCAACAAATAATTAAATTACACTCTAAAGGTTGAGATTTAATTATATGTGATTGATCATACATTTTCTCAGCTTTACACAAATAAATTTTGGCATTTATCTGGTCAATGTTGAATTCGTTTAATCTCTAAAGTAAATTAACTCTGCATCCCAGAGGCCCCATTTCCAAATGGGATCACATCAAGGCTTCAGCATATGAATTTGGTGAGTACACAAACATTCAGTCCATAACAACTTTTTCCTGGATGCCACCATAAGTGGTCGTGGTCTGTCCAAATCTATAAGGATCCTTTTTCTCCATTCTTCAATGTACCAACAGAGTACATGTTATAGTAAAAAAAATAATATGCGTGGGGCACCTAGGTGGCTTGGTTGGTTGAGCATCCGACTCTTGACTTTGGTTCATGTCATGATCTCAGTGTCATGGGATCAAGCCCCACATCAGGCTCCATGCTCCACACACAGTCTGCTTGGGA
The DNA here is from genome assembly GCF_017311325.1 of Ursus maritimus. Taxonomy (NCBI): domain Eukaryota; kingdom Metazoa; phylum Chordata; class Mammalia; order Carnivora; family Ursidae; genus Ursus; species Ursus maritimus. The sequence goes on along the minus strand of NW_024423344.1, from coordinate 60,653,686 downwards.
TTCGCTCTCTCACTCTCCCTTTGCCCCTCCTTCTGCTTGTGCTCTCTCTAAATAAATAAATAAAATCTTCAAAAAAAATTTTTAAGTATGCCACTTCCTAATATTACATTTAATTGGATTCCTATTATTCTTATGTTAAAAATAGACCCTAAAATAACCAACAAATCTATTGTGGTAGAAATTAAAAGCACAGACTTAAAATTAGTTTTAAAATACCTTCATAAAATCTTCTATCATATGCCAAAATACATCACAGGAAAGAAGGATGATAATTCTCACATACTACAGGCTCAGATCACATTCCATTTTCTTTCTACAACTGGAGTCTATCTTCACCTCCTTCTGATACTCAAGATGATCTGAATGAGTACTGATGAAGTCTTTGGAAACCCTTACAACGTTTGGGCAGATGGAAACTTTCTATTAATACATATTGCGTTTTATTATGAAGGTATTGATTTCTTCTTCCTTTCTTCCCTTTATAGTTATACCTTCCACAAATGTATATATTATTATATTAAAGTACTTTCCAGAAATAATTGTAACTGCAGTTGCCATTGTTAAGACATTTGAAAGAACACACTACTACAGTGGGAAATTAGCTTAGTGTTTTCCAGGTCTCTACCATAAATCCCAAGAATAGTTGGTGCACACATTCATACAAGTCTCTCAAGCTTTCATCATGGTCTTCAATTTGTTGTGGGTTATTATATAGGGTAATCACTTTCCTCTCTGAGCTAAAGCCTCCATAAGGTAATAAATTCTTCTACAGTCAGCTGACAAATCTGATTTTGTATTCATTTCATATAAAATTTGTTTAATTACCTAAATATACTTTTCAAATTAAATTTACAATACTATCATTGTAAAAAACCAAAATCTTTTATGCATTACAAGCATATACATTTTCAAATATGCAAAACTTCCTTCTTAATGCAATAATATTAATACTATGGACTTGATTCTCATAAATATTTCTCTGCTTAGTCCAAAATCTTCTTAGGCTTAAAAAATGCTTATCCATTAAAGAAGTTTATTACCATCCCAATTAATGTAGCGTACTTACTACAGGAGATTTAGGCTAGATGTAGTAACGGGATAGGACACTCTAAACCATAGTTTTAATTTCATTACTCCAGGAAGTATGCAATCACTTAGAATACATGTTGGATTTAAGTTACACCTATTCCTTAATCATCTGTCTACTTATAGAAATTTGCAGCTCCACTCCAATTAATAAATTAAGTTATATAAACTTCTTTCTCTTAACTCTGAAGACTTTAAAACTTAATAGAATCCCTAACTAAATATATATTTAACTTAAAGACTTTTAGCCCTGATGAGCTGTTTCATTTTTTTTTCATATTATTGGTCTTGTGGAATACTTAAAGATTATTAAAATGGTATTCAATTGATTTTCAGATATTTTGCATGGCTCTATTTGACAAATATGATTATTAAACTGATATCCTTCCTTGAGTCAGAGAAAAACCTTCCAACTTTTGTTTATAATGTTAATTAATTTCTATATACTCTATTGATAAAATAAGTGTGCAGATAATACCACATAGGTAAGAGGGCTCAAAATAATCATATTTTTTCCTATACTAATCTTCTTACAAAATGTTTTATGTTAACTTATCCTGGTTGATTATTATGGACTTTACATAGATTCAATGTATCTTAATTAAATATAGCCATTATTTTCCTTTTGATACTCAAATTTTCACAACTTCTTTTGGTTGGCTTCTTTGTGCTTTGGCATGACTCTATAATTACTTGGAAATGTTCTTTTCTTCTGACTCAACATTATGTAAAAAATTTTAAACAGGAATTTTTTAAAATTCATTAATGTTGTTTAATTAAACATTAAAATATTAATGACTCTGTTTGCACACTCCTGCTCCAGTCATGGAATCCATCAATTCTACAGAAATCCCTGTTTACTTTCAACTGAAAATTAGTATTAGAGAACAGGATCTAAGTATAGGCTGACTTGATTGGAGTACATTTCAATGACAGATCTAGAGAGGACTTTTAGGTGATAGATAATTTTGATAAAATATGTACAATTCAATCCAACTTTGAACTGCTCCTTCATTTTTTTCTTTCCATATTTTTTCTACTTCCTATCTTACACTAGGTAACTTCATTCCTAATGAAAACGGCAAACTTTGTTGTTTATGTGAGAAAGAAATAGGGGATAACAATTTAATACTAATGTGAGTAAAGACAGTACTGAATAAAACTCTAGGGTCTATTTTTTTTTTTTTTTTTGCACCTGGATATGTATGCACAATTAATTTTTTTCTAAGATCTCTCATTAATCATCATTTTCTGTGACTCTATAATTGCTTATCTGATAGACCATTTCGTCAACTATTCTAATTTTCTTTCCACTTGAGGACATTGTTATTACAATATTTGACAATTCTAAGTCCTAGCTTGGTGGAGACTCTAAGACAATGGTATTTTCTAAGTGATCATATTCAGCATCTGGAAGAGAAACAAGAACCCACCTACTAGTCTACTTCAAGATGGTAAGTTAATTCCAGCATGTTAATCCCCAAAGTTCTGTGTAAGAACTTCATTTTGGGGTGCTAGATGGCTCAGTTGGTTAAGCGTCTACCTTCAGCTCGAGAGTCATGATCTCGAGGTCCTGGGACAGAGCTCCACGTTGGGCTCCCTGCTAGCAGAGAGTCTGCTTCTCCCTGTCCATCTGCCTCTCCCCCCACTTGAGCTCTCTCTCTTTTTCTCAAATAAATAAATAAAATCTTAAAAAAATAATTTCATTTTCAACTGTTTATCTGCATTATGACTTATTACAGAGTTAGAAATATATGTAAGTTGTAACTTGATAAAGCTAGTCTATAATTAGACAAAATTTTTGCATATTACTATTTAATATTTACTAGTATATGACATTTATATTCCCATATTTTGAATTAAATTTTAATTTGATCAAATTCTATTCTGAATTAAAGCTTTTTAATTTATCTTGCTTTCTTTTCTGATCTTCAAGATTGTATTCCTTTATATCATACACTATATTCTCTTGTCAGTGTAACATGCTGTATTGTTATAGTAATCTCAAGATTTATCTTGCATTAGCACATGTGATTACCCTAATAGTATTAGCTTATCTAGTATTAATTTAAGTCTTAATTTTACTGCGCAAGTAAAACGATCAAGTAGTAGCTTGCTACCCTGTATTATTATCTGACAAAAACATGTAAATACAGGCTTTTGTATTTCTGTATTAAATCCTTTTTAGCCCATGGGTGAAAATCATACTTTATTTTATACAGTTGTTTGTAATATTTTTATTTTGTGTATACAGACAACTTTAGTGTAGTACTCCAATTTCTAAGAGCTGTTTGAATAATATAAACACAATTCTTCAATCCTATATTTCAAACCCCCATGGGTGTTTAAAATAAGCAGATCATATGAAAATAAATATTATTATAATATCAATAATTATCAGAAAAATCACATATTCCATATTAATCTTATCTAAAAAGTTCAAATCAAATCTTTTGTCTTCATATATTTTTCTTATTACCTAGATTTTACAAAAGTGAACAACAGTTTTAACAGTGCTAGCATATTTTGATTTAATATGTTTTTGAAACTGAGTGATTTATAATTCAATCACATTGTTTATTTAGCTTTGGTGTAGGATTTCAACAACTTTTGTGGACTTAAATATATGGTTGTTCAAACTCTTAATAACCTCACAGAACTTCATTTAAAACATCAAAATCAGCATGAACTTTCTTCCCCTTCCCCCCCGGCTTTTTTTCTGAGAATGAGAGAGTGTGTGTGCATGTGCATACGCAGGAGAGGCAGGGCGAGCTAGCAGCAGAGGGAGAGGGTGAGACTATCTTAAGCAGATTCTACTCCCAGGGTGGAGCCTGACATGGGTCTCATCTCATGACCTTGAGATCATGACCTGAGCCAAAATCAAGAGTCAGATGCTAAACTGACTGAGCTACTGAGGTGTCCAAATCATTATGAACTTTAAAGTAGAACATTAAATTTCCCAATTTTATTCAACAATATTTTATTGACTTTTGAAAATATAAAGGGTACTGGGTAAGAAATTACCCAGTTTACAATTAATACTTTATAAAAGAAACAAAATTCATATATGACTCTTTTAAGAAGATTGGATGCCATTTGTTCAAAGCCAATCACTTAAAACCAGGACTTTAAGGCCCTAACCTTAACAACAAATCTGTTTCTTTCCATGGCCAGTAGCTTGTTTTAATTTCTGGATGTTTAAGTTTCTCTCTATATAGTTTAATTCACAAAGTACTTTTGGGCTTTGTAAACCCTGCCTTTCCACTAAAAATCCTCCAATATTATCAAGCTATGTTTTGAGCAAAATATTCTAACAGAATTCTTCACATTATGCCAAGTGTCATGTGTTCATTTTGTTGTTGGTAGTGGTGATGGAGGGTACTGGCCTTTGTTGCTGTTTTAAACCTCTCTGAGAGTATTTTCTCGGAGAAACTTAAGATTTCAGAGACTCTCCTAGGTTTCTTTGAGGAATATAATTATGGGTTTGGTTTGGTCTTTCTTTTATATGCCTCATTTTTCCAAAGATATCTTAGCTCCATCTGGAATTCTAACTATTTCTATCAGGTATTCCAGGATATTATGGCCTGAGGATATCAAAGAAAATGATCAGTTTCGGGCATTTATGGTATGAAAAGATGTTCAACTTCATTTGTAATTAGTGAAAGGTAAACCAAGACCACAAGGAGACACCAATTTACAATTTAAAAGTCAGACAACACCAAAGATCTGAGGAGTGATTCAAAGGGAACACTGCTTACATACAGCTCTCAGGAATTTGAATGGGTACCACTGCTGTGGGAAATGCGTTTGTAGTTGTTTGTAAATTGGACCATTTTCACACCTTATCGCACAACAGTTTAATCTCTAGATTCATAGCTACATGGCACAATTGAAAAAAATGAACAGACGTAGGTGTGGCTGGAGATTAGTAAGAGGAGGGGGTTGAACTTTGCCAGAAGGAAGTCTCCCATCATTAATACCAATATGTAAGTTTGCTTTTAAAGCAGCAGCAAGTCTGAGTTGACACTGAACACGAAGTCAATATTATGTATCTCCGAATATCCTGTTAAGTATAATTAATGAACCACAGCAGAGTGTACGTAGGGGTCAATGACAACTAGAGGACCAACAAAGAAGGCAAGGACTCAGTTATATCACATTTAGGTTTGGAAATGATGGTACAAAGAGTCAGGAATTCATTTTTACAGGTACTAGGCAGTAAGATGACATTCATCTTTATGAAAAACTTTTGAAGAACTAAAATTAGATCCTCATAAATGCATGGGGACACCAAAAACAAAAATGGAAAAGGACAAGTGTCCGTCGATACCAATAGACACCCTATTTATGCATGGAAGGGAATTGAGGGAGCAAAGAGACTGCATTTGACAGTTCCTGATGTATAGAGGAATTCTCCTTTGACTGAACATTATCAATTTCTCTGTTACCTACATAAAGAGGCAAACCATTACTTGCAATCATTATTTTTAAATTGTTTATTTACAGAGAACAAATTAAGTTGTATTCCAAAAGTCAGACAAAGTTGAGGATGAAATGCTTTACCAGGCAATCTATTTGACTATTAAATTGTAGTAATCTGCAGCCCAGAGATTGATGCCTTGTAATCACCGAAGAATGACTGAACATTAAACTGCCTAGTGCCATAAATCAGTTTTTATGTTACAGGTCTCATTCAGGTGTGTTTTTAATCTAAACTTAGAGACTGAGTTTAATAGTGTGTGAAGAAAAGCAAAGACAAACCCTTTTTCACAGGGGCATATTATATTTCCTTTGTGCAATATGAAAGTGATGTTTTTACTTTATACCTCAAGAATGTGGTTTCTCTCAAGGTGAATTAAAATTAACATTGAAAAACAAATTTATTGTCTTTATTCAACTAAGACCAAGAGAAATAATATATGTTGAAATTTTAGGAAAAGAAAATGGCTTAAACTTCTTAATTGACCATTTAATATTTCTTTGTATCTCAGAATTGGATTAGCAGTTTCAAACCTCATTCATAGGTTTTTAGAAAAACACTAAATAATAAGCTTTTAAGACTTTTAGCAGTAACACTGAATACCAGAGTAAATGGAACAATATCAAAGTTTTGAAAAAAAATTAGAAGCTTAGCATTCCATTCATACCTGGTCAAACAAATGAATGCAAAATGCCATAAAAATTTTAGCTAAGCAGAATACATATATTTTTTTTCTAAAATGCATATATATTATTTGTATATTTTATAATATATATTTATAAAGAAATATATGAATATGAACATGAAAACAGAGAAAGTGAAATGAACTAGAAGAAATTAAAAGAGCATTATACAGTCCAGTTGTTCTTAAATCTGGCTGTTCATTAGAATAACATAGGGAGTTTTGAAGAAGGAAAAAAACAATACCACAACCATTTGTATTTTTTAAACACTTCTAAAATAATCCTACTGTGCAGCTGAGTTTTAAAAGGTGACTGAAATTTGGTAGTTTTAGTGATATATGTAGAATTCTATCTGATTCTCTGTGGACTAATCACGATATATGGAATGAAAGTGAGTAAGTTACTTAATCACAATAGTAAAAGAAGATGTTTATTCATTTTCATGATCAATAGCCAGATCAAAAAGAAAAGATAATTATGATTGCAAACATAATGCAACTATGATATTTTAAAAATATCTTATTCATTTATTTGAGAGAGAGAGAGAGCATGAGGGAGAGGCAGAGAGAAGAGCCGACCCTGCTGAACAGGGAGCCCAATGTGGGAATTGAGCCCAGGACCCTGGGATCATGACCTAAGCCAAAGGCAGCCACTTGACTGAGATGTCCAAGCGCCCCTGATTAACCTAACAATGGAAAGATAATGACTTAAATTTTAGGGGCACGGTGAGTGACCCAGTGGGTGAAAGTATCTGTATGTATATGTTTTTATTGTTCATAACTGTAGTTCACTCAACACTGTTTGAATTTATTAAATCACGTGGTAAGAAATGAACATTTTCAAAGATTTAAAACTTTTGAGTTATAAAAATATTTACTAAAGGAACTAAAATTAATAGCAAACCAAGCAGAATGGGAAGGGAGAGAAATTTATTTTAACAAGTAAAGAGCATAATGAAGGCTGTCACCAGTGATATTAAATTTCAAAAACAGTATTTATAAGCAATCCATGCCAAACTATATTACTAATGCATAAGTAAGAAGAGGAGAAAAAAATCCCTAGCTATGCTATAAAGCAATGAACAACTGGAGTCTTAAGGTAATCCTTCAAAATTTTATAAGTAATACTAGAAATAAATTCAAAAGATAATTGTGGTACATTTTTTTGATACTAGTCAAGGTAGAATAATAGACCTGACGTATCTTCCTGACTGAAACAATTAAAAAAAACTTAGTAAGTAAAGATGGAATGGTTTTCATGCATTAGATATCAGTCAGTGCAAGACTGTGAAACCTGAGAAGGGGAAACACAGAAAATGAGTTATGTGATAGACAATGCTTTTTCCCTAAGAAGAGTAAGCCTACCTCCTGCTAATTTAGGAGAAAGAATCTGGCCTCTCCCTGAATTGAGAGATGAGGCTGGGAATCTGGGGAGAGCAAGGTGACAAGAATTTGTAGAACAGATGACTGTAGAAGACAAGTCCACCCAAAGAAGGAACTGTGGTAACTACAGGTATTCCTTCAAGTCTTTAGCTGCGTACTGATCAGTGGATATATGTGAGGAAACGAGCCAAGGCTCGGACAGGAAAAACCTAATGAATTTAAGGTAACAAGCCCCACAGTTTACATATGACCAGGAATAGATTTGTTCTCCCTAGCCAGAATAAAAAACCCTCCTGATTCATTGGTTAGAATACTCAGAAGGGCATTGCCTTGGAAGTGGGGAAAAATTGGACCTGGAATGAAGGCTGTTTTTATACGGCCTAACAAAACTTAAATGCAAGCCTTGAGGGGATCAAACTGTTACCAAATAATTTAGATGTATCCCAGAACAATACTCAGGAATATTTATGGGGACACAAAAATATATACTACCACCAATTTAAAATCATAAGGCCAAGTATCCATCAAAAAGTATCAGGCATGCAAAGAGGCAAAATTATATATATTTGTTTGTAATAAGTATATATTATATATTAAATAAATATATATAATATATGTAAAAATAAATGTTTATATATTTATAATAAAATATAAATAAAATGATACATGTAAAATTCATATACATTTTGAATTATCTATCATATCTAAATTATCTCAATTATACATACATATATCTGAATTATTTATCTATATGAATTACAGATCAAAGTTCAAGACATAAAAATTCATTATATAAGATAAAAAAATACATGAACTAAACATTAGGCAGCACAGAAGAAACAGTCAGCAAACTTGAAGGCTAACAACAGACACCATCCAAAGTTAAATGCAGAAAAAATAATAGAAACAAAATGATTAGAAAAACAATTATCTGTGGAGCAAATTCAGGTAGCTTAATGTACATACTACTGAAGCTCCTAAAGGAAAGGAGGGAAGAAAAATATATATATATATATTTTTTTAAAGATTTTATTTATTTGACAGAGACAGCCAGCGAGAGAGGGAACACAAGCAGGGGGAGTGGGAGAGGGAGAAGCAGGCTCCTAGCAGAGGGGCCTGATGTGGGGCTCGATTCCAGGACTCTGGGATCACGCCCTGGGCGGAAGGCAGACGCTTAACGACTGCACCACCCAGGCGCCCCAGGAGAAAAAAATATTTGAAAAAAATAATGGCCAAAATTTTTGCTGACCTCTGCTCAATAGATTCATGTTAAGAAGAGAGTTAGTTATGTAGGAATAGCTGACATTTATCAAGAGCTTAAACTGTGTCAAAACTCTGCTACAAGGGCGCCTGGGTGGCTCAGTCGGTTAAGCGGCTGACTCTTGGTTTCTGCTCAGGTCATGATCTCGTGGTGGTGAGATTGGGCCCTACATCGGGCTCTGTGCTCAGTGTGGAGTCTGCTTTAGATTCTCTCTCCCTCTCTACAGCTCGTGCTCTCTCTCTCTCTCTCAAATAAACAAAATCTAAAATAATCAAAAACAAAAAAACTCTCCTATACACTAGAAATTAACCACGTTTAATAATTTACCCCCCATTAAATATGCACTGTTATTTTTTCCCATTTACAGATGAAGACATTATAGCTCCGAAACAGTAAGAGACTTGCTCAAGATTATAATGAATGCATGTGCGGAAGAGGCAAAATTCAAAAACAAGTTGGTTTGACCTCCAGTTGCAGAATCACAACCATTATGCTAAGAAGCCTCATATTTTAATTAAATTTAATTTAAAATTAATGTGAAATATGGAAATATGATATTTGTATTCAGTAAGTGAAACTGAAAGCTACTGATTTAAATCTTTTTTGGAGGCAGAAAATGAAGTGAGTCTTTTAGCTACAACCTTAACCACTTCTTAGTGAGCCACCTGACATTGCTTTGACATTACTATTACACAGACCAAAGCCCCAAAGCAGGATTTCAACAGTCTTTTTAACCACAAACCTCCTACTTCTCTTCCTCATCACCCTTTCCCTAGAGCTGCCAAAGTAATAGATAGAATGTAAGAGAGAAAAAAGCCTTTGAGGAAAGTAAATTGTTTTAAAGTTTATCTTTTAAAATATTTATTTAAAATTTATATTCACATTAATTATAAAAGGTGTTTATTTGACATTAAAATTTATTGAAAACATTAAGAGGAAGAAAGGAGATGGCAGGTACTATAAGTAATCTGGAGATTGGAAAAAAAAATCAGAGAAATTTTAGAGAAGAAATACAAAGTTTTGGAGGCAGCTGCCCGGGAAGGAAAAAAATTATGGGAACTCTCATTATACTGTGGAAGTCTCCACAGCGTCCTCAAGACTTTTTTTTTTTTTTTTTTTGTAAAATGTCTACATATTCCAAAAACTTCTGGGAATTGGATTAATGTGAACATTACATCGTATAAAGTGGAACCTCAGGTCAAGTAAAACAAGGTTGGTTTTTCTCTGGGTTACTTACATTGGTGGCAAACATTCCATGCTGTCCGTTACGTTTTTACCTCTTCCGATTGCTTAACATGGAAGGCACATTCAACACCAGGAGACTTTTTGAGGGAAAATATGAGTTTTGTCACTTTATCTTATCATGTCACCCTTACATTTCTCACACTGAGCTGGTGTCTGCTTTTGTGGAAACTTTCCCACAAAGCTTGACTTTTTTTCCCCAAGATAATCCCTTTTAGACTTCTTGAAAGACCCTCATTATGCATAGGCCCCACATTCTGTTATTAGCTATGAAATATGAATCCATTTCTGTGACAATCCTATGGCTAAGCTGCCAGCCTGCGTGATGGCTTCTATTTACAAGAATAATACATAACCTTAAACCTTCTCATTAAGAGCCAAACTTCACATTTTTTTTAAGATAGAGGATCTTATAAGCTTAAGGAGTTACTAGCTTGTGGGGAAAAATGAGGTTCAGTTTTTCATTTTTTAAACAGTGAACTTAAAATATTTTCTTTCTATACTTGGGATCCTGCAGATGATAGCAGTGCTATAGAGAAGTGACTTATTTTTATCCATTTATTTATTTTTTTACATTCAGTGGACACACAAATCACCTGGAAATTTTGCTACAATGAAAGTCTGTAGATCTCTGGTGGGGTCTGATAGTATAGATTCCTACCAGGCTCCTAAGTGATATCCGTGAGGCTGGCCTGCAGGTCATATTCTGAGTGGCAAAGAGCTACAGAGTAGCGGAAAAGCGGTAGAAGGAAGCTGGGTCTCAATATATCCACATAGAGCAAAATTATTTCACTGTCCTGGATTGACTCACCTGAGAATTGTTGAGTGAAAGAGAAATCATTTTAACATATCTCTAAACCACTGCTTTTCCTCCCATTCTATTCCTACTAGTTATAGCTACTAGCATCGACCTTAACTAATACATGAAGCTTCTATCCTTAAGTTTGTTCACAATCCAAGATGGCAGCTAAAAGGCTAATCATTGTCTCTATGTTCTATATTGTCAGCAGGAGACAGGAAGGCAAAGGAGGTGTCTTTTTGTTCCAAGGAGACTTCCTGGAAGTCCCACACAATGCTTTGGTTTGCATCTTATTCTCCAGAGCTTAGTCACATGCACCTACTTTCCTGAAAGGAAGGCTGAGAAATATAGTTTTGATTTTGATCAACTATGGTTTTATTATAAATAGGACGATCACAGAATCGATTGTACAATTAGAATATATTGATAGTGAAATATGTGCTCTTGAGACTGATCCTGAAACAAGAGCTTTAGCACCACTCTGCTTCGGCAAACTGGACTAGATTTACATCTTTCCTATAAAGTAGAAAAGAAAGAATATGGAAATAGAAAACTAGTAGTTGCCCTCATATAGTTTTCCCCAAGAATTGTGTGGAGAGCAAATGTGAGAGGTTTGAAATAAAACATACAAATCACACACTTTAAAGTAGCTTTCCTTAAAATGCTGGCTTAACTCCTAGGGGGTTTCATGATACATTTCATTTATAAAGTCCCCTTTCAAGTGCAGAGCTCCTTCTGAATGATCAAAGATTAAGCATAGAGTAGGACAGACCCTTAGAGAAACTATGCTTTTTACAACTGAGCAATGGTGTTATGGAAAGCTGGGGCTCTTTCCAGGAAGTGCTACTTATTCGTGGTGAGGGAGCAATACTTAGATGCTGCCGAAATGACAAGAATCAGAGCCTGATACATGAGAGAGGCTAGAGATGTGTTAAAAGCCCAGCCTATGAGATCATTTGAGTCCTTTAAGGAAATAGCCCTATGATGATGACTGAGTCAAAATGTCCAAATATTCACGAGCATGAGGAATCCAGGGAGCTCTAAAGCAGTAAAACATGAGTATCTATCAGAAGGCTTAGAAACAGATGTCTATATACATCATGGGACTGGAGCCTTTGGTGTAGGGGCCTCTGACCAAAGGGCTTTGGACACACAAATAGACCAGCTTGATACCGTTTCAGGCTGCGCTTACTTTCATGGAAACCTTTATTCTGAACTTACCCTGACACGATGTGACCATTCTCCAGTTTTCTTTTGTTTTGGGGTTTTTTTTTGTTGTTGTTTTCGTTTTTGTTTGTTTGTTTGTTTGTTCTGGTTATTTAAACTAGCGGGGCACATGGAGGAGAAAGCCTAGCTTTCACTCTAGAGGAGGTAACCCACAATTTGGAAGAAGGCCTCCTGCTAGTTCCAGGACAGCCCCTGACAGGCAGTGTGGGAGAGGAGCAAAGGCAGAGGCCACATGTCTTACAGGCATGCCAGCTGCATTGTGGGACCTTGGGTATGGGTGCGCTTACTCAGGCTTCCCAGTGCTAACTGAAAAGGTCAGAAAAACAGAGTACGGGCATCCCTTGTTTTACTGGGCTACGCTTTATTATGCTCCGTAGAGGTTGCATTTTTTACAAATTGAAGGGTTGTGACAATCCTGTCTCCAGCAAGTTTCTCGGTGCCATTTTTCCAACAGCATTTGGTCACCTTATGTCTCTATGTCACATTTTGGTAATTCTTGCGTTATTTCAAACCTTTCCCCTATGATACATTTTGTTACGGTGATCTGCGATCAGTGATTACAACTCGCTGAAAGCTTAGTTGAGGGTTAGCGTTTTTTAGCAATAAAGTATTTTTAAATTAAGGTATGTACGTTGTTTTCTTAGACATAATGCTAGTGCAAACTTAGTAGACTACAGTAGAGTGTAAACATAACTTTTATAGGCACTGAGAAACCAAAAAGCTCGTTTAACTCTCTTTATTGCAATATTTGCTTTGCTGCAGTGGTCTGGAACCAAGCCGGTAATAGCTCCCAGGTCTGCCTGTAAACCAAAAAGCAGGTGCCCATGTAACCTCTTAACATTGTGATTTCCCCAAAGCAAAAAATGGAAACTGTGATAAGAAATCATCTCTGGTATCTTAAAGGGCTGAAGGCACTAAAAATGTGCTGCAAATAGAAAATATTCTGAAGATGGAAGTCTTTCCTCTGTCTTTCTGTAACAATTTCATTTCAGGTCACTCTGCCAGTTTACGGTCTTCTCCAAACAGGCAGGGCTCTGAGTGGAGTTGGCAATGGAGACAAAGACAGAAGGATTTTGAAGACTAGCCATCCCAGATAATGCATTACATGTTATCACTATGTTCAAATGATTCTAGGCAAACACATGGCCTATATCACTTTATAAAATGGTTGTCCCTTATGACTTGTTTGCCTAAACTTACTCATAAATGCTTTATGTAATCACCAGACAAGTATTACCTGGCGAGCTAAAAAGCGAGATTTGGGTTCATTTGAAAGTAAGTGTCACTTTTATATTTTGATCAGATGCAAGAGAGCTGTAGGAATGCAGAGAATAGAACAGATTCGAACTTCAGGCAGCATGCCTATACCACATCTCAAATCAGAATTCCCAGGAACTATTGACATGGTGTGGTGAAAGATGTTTAGAGGTCATTTGCAGTAGAGTCTAAGAGATATTCAATGACAAAAATGTTATAAATTAATTTAGTTACTCTCCATTATTGGACAAGTGTTTCAGGTTTATTATAGAGCAGATCTCAGCAATATGAGTATTGATTCCCTCTCATAAAAAGACCCCTTTGCATGCCATTCAAATGAGTTTTTACAAAAGGAACAGAAAATTTGGTACCAGAGAAGGGAGGAGTAAAATATGTTGCTAAGGAGGATGTAGCTATAACATTGACTTTCTCTTCACTCCAGGCTGGCAGTAGAGTCAATTACCTCTGTTGGGATGAGCAAAAAAAATGTGGATAGAGGCATAATGGACAGATTTTGAGGTGGGGATAGATTAAGGGAAAAAATAAAACAACAGAATATTCTGGCCCAAAGATTTAGGACATTCTCCAAAGACAAATAAATTTTGCCAAATTACAAAGCAAATAGAACTCGCTAATAGGGTGCTATCCTAATTAGTAACCTGGAGTTCATCTCACTAATGGAGAACTATATTAATGCATAACTGCAAAAACTGAGGAAATAATTGATGTTTCCCAATGGATAGCAATGCCTGGATTTGAGAGCATTGCATAATCAATTTAATCTTATTAAAAATGGCTCTAAAACTGATCTGGATCCAATTTATCTGGTCCCAGATGGCATAAGAAGTCAAACTTAAATTTGAGACTCTTTTCTGCAGTATTGGCTTACATAAATGCTATTTAAAAGTTCCTGGAATTAGAATATATGGACAACTTGTCCTTAGAATCCTATAGTCGGAATACAGGAAACATTATGTTACCATTAAAGCATTTCCCCTTGACTCAGGCTTAACTAACCAGGAACAAAATGTCATCGTAGTTGCTTATTTCCTTGGGAAACAGAGAACGCACATCACATTTTACACATTTCTAATGCCACCAGAAATAGTGTCACTGACATTTCAGCTTGTTCATTGGAAATTAGAAAGGAAAGAAAAGGAATGAAAAGAAAAGAAACGTAATCTCATCTACCCCTTGATCTCTTCTTGCAGATGGATGTGTACAGGAAATGAGATGAAGCATTGAGGGCATTGTAGGGGAAAATTCTAGGAATTCAGCCAGTGGAGTGTGCTGAATTGAACAAGTTCTAGAACCTTCAGTTGGGAGAAGGCTTGGTGATACCTCATTGTTTAGAACTTAGAGATTTTACAAAATGGTTTACGATAATTTTAGGGAACAGATGATGCGATAGAAAGTGGTGTCCACGCACGTGCTTTTTTGTTGTTGTTGTTGTTGTTTATCATATTCATCATCTTTATTCAAAGGTTTATCAGGAATTCTTCTCGTGTAGATATTGATGCATTTTTTTCAATATTCAGTTAATTACGCTATGTAAAAGAAATTACAGAGGAAGGAAATTACATGTGTGTCTGTATGTGTATAAATGATCATACAAATATATATATAAATTTACTAAATTCTACCTATCTAGCTTTAAAAAACACAATACTCTAACTTTTTAAAGAAGGGTATACTTGTCGATATTCTCATATGTAACTTTTATTTCAAGGGCATTTTATTGTACACCTGCTTTACTATTTAATGTCATAATTGAAAATATACAACAAAGCAGTATACTTTTTCTAAAAAGATTTATTTATTTATTTAAGAGAGAGAGCGCGTGTGCACTCACGTATGAGTGGAGGGTGGGGCAGAGTGAGAGAATCTTCAAGAGGACTCTCTGCTGAGCTTGGAGCCTGACACTGGGGCTCAATCCCCTGATCCATGAGATCATCACCTGAACCGAAACCGAGAGTCTTTCGCTTAACTGACTGAGCCACCCAGGTGCCCCAGCAATGTACTTCCTTTACATATGAACAACATAGAACATTTCAGTGCACTAGGGAAATGACACCTTTGTAAGATAAAATAATTTAAAATTAGAAGCCTCAGTGTTTAATATTTATGTGATTGTGGTAGAAATTTGGTTTTCAAAATCTCCTTTTGCAAAATTATCCTATTCCATTTTAAACTGGCATGACAAAGCAAATAAAATCTAACAAGTTCAAAGCTTCCGAGCTAGATTATTAATATTTAGAGTCTAAAGTAAAGGAAGGAGCAGGGAAAATAATAAATTAGGAATAACCCAGGTATATACAGTCTTTCAATATAGTGTGAACTGATGTCTTCAAGAATTACTGTTGAGGTGGAAAGGAATGTACATTGGTGCTTGCTGCCATAGAATCATGCCTACCTGCTCATAATTGCCTAAGAATCCTGTTCCATCCTGTTTCTTACTTATCTTCTAGAAACCAACTTGGAAAGATCTCTTTCAGCTGCGATGATTGAGCAGTTTTCTACAGCTCTAAAATTCTGCATTAAAAGCTAAAACAATCTTCTTGTCAAAAAGAGAACAAAATGTGACTTCTAAGTAACACGGCTTATTTTAGAGACCTCTGCTCTGAAATAAACCTGCTGGGATCCTTTGACATCCATTGGAGAAAAACCTGCTTATTTGCTCTACTTCATTTCTATCCAAAAAAAG
This sequence comes from Ursus maritimus, assembly GCF_017311325.1. Lineage (NCBI taxonomy): Eukaryota > Metazoa > Chordata > Mammalia > Carnivora > Ursidae > Ursus > Ursus maritimus. Next base: position 60,637,565 of record NW_024423344.1, on the reverse strand, counting down.
ATTAAAAATTAAAGTATAAAGTTCAAGTGCTTTACTAGAAGTAGGAGTGGAGTATAGGTTAGTAAGGTGGAGTAGTAAAGAGTTCAATCGCCAATAATTGTGGAAGTCTTACGGGGGGATGCAAACAATTTTGATAGAATTTCCTTTCAGTGCGAATTATTTCATCCACATGTAAATAATGACTGTAGGAAAATGTTGCGTCAATGGGAAGTCAATGCATGACAAACAACAACAAAAATGTGTAGTTATTAGATTACATTACTAACTTTCCGTAGTGGCCTACAGTCAATGAAGTGAAATGAAAGCAACATAGATCTTAACAGAGGTCCCTTGTCCCTTCTGCTAAAGGATGAAGTATAATTGACTACAGTGCCTTAAATATCTGGCTAAAAATGTAGTGTATAGAAGTTTTATCCACCTAATGCCTAACAAGCAGAAACTTGGTAGCATCTTTATCTTGACTAAAGTATTTGATTTTGCTTGTATTCTCTACATTCATTTATAAGTTGTTTTTATTTGGTGTTGAAAGGACTGTTGAAAGTGTTGTTTATTTTAGTCACACAGATCATACCGGCTGCAAAGCGCGAGTAAGGTGATCTTGAAATAACAAAGATGCTAAGTTAGTGTATCTGCTAATAAGCAATTTCATAATCTGCAGTTCCAGGATAAGGACAAGCACAAAGCCCCATTTCTCATGAACGTCAAAATGTTTTGACTTTCTCAGGTCATCTGGAATTACATTATAGAAAGGAAATAATGATCCTGTTGTTTCGAGTCTAGAAAGACATGGTCGGCAAAGCTGGCCATACCTAGACTCTGCCTTATGGAAGCAGACCCGAAAAATTCACAATTTTTCCTTGTAAGTTGAAGTGAGTTTTTGAAATACTTGATTACCAATTTATGGTTAGTTTTCTCCAGTAAAACGGGTGTTGCTTTAGCAGACTTATCAATATCTAAGACTGTGGCGATATAAGCCTGTTGGACTTGCAGCCGCTGCCTCTACCATAACCATGTTACATGCTTCTTATGAAAATAAGAAAAGAGAAAAACAGTGTTAACTTCTCTAATCGTTTTAGGAAGACATTGATTTAAGGAGATTGTGTACTGCTTTCCCTAAATTACTTAAAATACGCTAGGGGCATTGACACTGAAGACAGTTATTTCCAGCAGACATAATCTGCTTTTGGACTAGATACTATTAATCAGGATCTCTCTGCTTTATTTAGTTTTCTTTGATAGTGTTCAATGATGTTTTATAATTTTCTCCACAAAATTCATGCAAGTCTTTTGTTACATTTAAGCCTGGGGACTTTTTTAATGGTATTTTAATATTATGTACTTTTTATGCATTTTAATATGTATATAATATTGGCAGATGTTGTATAGACAAAGAATTGAGTTTCATACATTATTTTTAAAAAAAAAAATCAAACAACTTGCTATAATTATTAATTAGATACCTTGGGATTTTTCCTGTTGCCAAGCATCACCTACATATAAAATTTTTTGTTTCTTTCTTTCTAATTTACATATCTTTGATTTCCCTATTTTGCCTTACTCAGCTGCCTCAGCTGGATGCAGTACAAAGTCAAGTGTTTATCTTGTACTTGACTTTACAGGGATTACTTTCAAATTTTAACCATTAATAATATTTGCTTTATATTTTTATAGATACAATTTATAAGGTTAAAGAACTTTCTTTTCTATTATGCTAATAGATTTTAAAATATAAATTAGTATGTTTATCAAATTCTCTTCCTACATTAATTGAATTATGGAATGTCATTTTCCCAGTCATTTAATATATTGAATCACATTGATTGATTTTCCAATACAAAATAAAGTTTTCCTTTTTTGAATAAATATGATTTTCTCAACATGAAACAGTACCATTTACAGTAACTTCAAAAAAATGAAATAATGAGGTATAAATTTAGCAAAATTATGCACAAGACCTATATGCTGAAAACACTGTTACAAGAAATCAAAGTGTTCATGAATTAGAAGACTCAGTGTCATTCAGATGTCCCAGTTCTCCCCAATTGATTTACAAATTGAACCCAAATCCAGTCAAAATACAAGCAGTAATCTTTGTAGATATAGACAAGCTTATTCTGAAATTTACATGGGAATGTAGGAGAATTAAAGTAACAAATAGTTTTGAAGAAGAAAAACAAAGTTTAAAGAACCAGGCTAACACATTTTGAGATTTACTATAAAGATGCAGTAATCCAGACAATATGGTATTAGTGAAAGGATAGACACATAAATCAATGGAACATAATAGAGAGTCCAGAAATAAACCCACAGAAATAGGATCAATTGATTTCTAAAAGCTGCAAATAGGATGCAATGGAGAAAAAGTCTTTTCTAGAAATAGTGCTGGAATAATTAGATGTCCACATTAAAAAAAAAAAGAAGAAGAAGAATCTTGACCTATACCTTACAATGTTTTATTAAAATTAATTCAAAATGAATCAATAGAATAAATATTGTCTGGGTGGAAGAGCTTCCTCTGCCTTATGGTCCTTCTAGCTGGATTTAGAATCAAATTGTCGTGAGACAGATTAACAGGAGAAAATCAAATTTAATAAGTTTATGTATGGGGAATCCACAAAGACATGAAATTCCAAAGACAATGAGGCAACAGGAAGCTTGTGTGAGCTAAGGAGAGGGATGGGGTCCTGAGGATACAAAGGAGAGAAAGCTCATTAGCAAGAAGGTGAAAGGAGATGTTTGGAAAAATAAGGTTGGCCTGTTATGCAGGTAAGTTCCTTAGGAATAAAAAGGACAGTCTCTCTCTTTTTTTTCTTTTTTTAAAGATTTTATTTATTTATTTGACAGAGAGAGAGACAGCCAGTGAGAGAGGGAACACAAGCAGGGGGAGTGGGAGAGGAAGAAGCAGGCTCCCAGCGGAGGAGCCTGATGTGGGGCTGGATTCCAGAACGCCAGGATCACGCCCTGAGCCAAAGGCAGACGCTTAACGACTGACCCACCCAGGTGCCCCGGATTTTGATTACTTTTAACTCAAAATCTTTACGTCAAAGTGGCCCATCTTGAGGTGGCCTGCTCTGGGCCCCTACAATATAAAATATATGACTATAAAACTCTTAGAAGGTAACACGAGAGAATCTTTATGACCTTGGGTTAGACAAAGAGTTTTTTATCATACCAAATCCATGATTTAAAAAAGAAAGAAATTAATAAATTGTAATTCATCAAAAGTAAACACTGTCACTTTGTGAAAGACACTGTTAAGGAAATGAAAAGATAAACCACAGAGTGGGGAGGAGATAGTTTCCATTTAAACATCCAAAAAAGTCTTGTTTCTAGATGTATAAAGCACTCTCTAAACTCACCAATAAGAAAAAAACAAATGCATTTAGAAGAGGGCAAGAGATTTAAAAATGCATTTCACCAAAGAATAAATCCATATGAAAAGATGCCAATCAGTAATATTAATAAATTAATAAACAACACTTTTTCCCTTCTTTTTTCTCTCATTCGTTTTTTTCTCTTTCATTCCTTCCTTCTTTCTCTGTAATTTTCATTCCTGTTTTGATCATTCTTGACAGAAAAATGATTTAATAATACATTTTGAATTAATTAAAAACCTTCCAATAGGAAGAGCTATGCAGGGAATGAATTTTAAATAGTGATATTTATTCAAATAAAAAGAACTACCTTTTCATGGGGCACCTGGGTGGCTTAGTCATTAAGCGTCTGCCTTCGGCTCAGGGCCTGATCCCAGAGTCCTGGGATCGAGCCCTGCATCTGGCTCCCTGTGCTGCGGGGAGCCTGCTTCTTCCTCTCCCACTCGCCCTGCTTGTGTTCCCTCTCTCCCGGGCTGTCTCTTTCTGTCAAACAAATAAATAAAATCTTAAAAAAAACAAACTACCTTTTCAAAGCCAAGTCTGTGTTTATCTAAAAACTGATAAGAGATTAACATATGTTACTGATCTTTCCTTCTTCTTTGACACTTTGCTCTACTACTCCTTGTCTCTCATTTCATCTCATTTTATGAGAAGTTATCTCGTCCAATTTATCTTGGCTTATGTTTCATCCCTTCTCAACAAGAGGTGTCTGATGTGGGAAACAAAGGCAGAAGAAAAATTATTAAATATCCTTCCTACGAGAGAGCCCATTGACAAGTCCTTGAACCCCGCAGAGTGACATTCCTCTAGGGACTCAACCGCCTCAGTGTTAATACTTTGCTAAGGGCAAAAGGCAATCCTAGCCTGACACCCTCCCCCCCCCCCGTAAGTCTACTTTAATGTATAAAATTCCTTTGGAAACTTCCTTTATCTCTAAACCCCCCAAGATATGTGTTGGCAACCATTCCCTAAGCATATGGCCCACCGATAGACATCGGAAGGGTCTCATGACTAAAGTTTTATTAGATGGTAATAAATGATCTTTTCCCAACAATAGCTAGACCTCTCAGGGCCCTGGAAACCTTGCTTCCAAAATTCCTTAGAGACTTAGGCTATCCCTAACCCCCTCCCAACTTGAGAGTATATAATGGGCCACTCCTCATGACCCTGGTACAGCCCTTTCTGCCCATGGGTCCTGTCCCCGTGCTTTAATAAAATCACCTTTTTGCCCCAAAGTTGTCTCAAAAATTCTTTCTTGGTTGTTGGCTTTGAACCCCATCGTCTCTCCTACATCAGCGTCCTCTGTCCCAAATGTACTAAAAGTTGTTTGTTCTTTATATAAAAATAAAAACATACAAAATAAACCAAATTCCGTTCTGATTCTTCTTACACTATAATATTATCTCACTGGTGATATACATATATATTATCTTACTCCTTATCACTAATTTTCTCATGAATATTTTCAAAGAAATTTTAATTGTTTTAATCACCTTTTAATCCTTGGTTCTTTTTTTTATTTTTTATTTTAGAGCAGGAGAGAGAGAGAGAGGACACACACACATGGGGGGCATTAGTGGGGGGAGGGGCAGAGAGAGGCAGAGAAGCTGACTCCCCACTTAGCAGGGAGCCCTACATGGGGCTTGATCTCAGGACCCTGCGATCATGACCTGAGCAGAAACCAAGAGTCAGAGGCTTAACCAACTGAGCCACCCAGGTGCCCTGAATCCTCAGTTCTCTTACTTTCAACCTCCTGTCTCCTCCTTCCACACAGACCTGGTTTTTTATATAGGCCCTTTTCTTTCCGGCTCTTTGGACTTCAAAACGTTATTTAAATTTCTACGTCTTGATTTTTTTCATCTGTAAGTGATCATAATACTACTTTCTTAAAATAGAGTTTATTGAGCTAATGTATATATGTTTTTGGTTACACGGTACAAGTTTGACATGGGTTAAGTGTTCAATCCAATTATTATTTTAATGATGATAAATATTAATGTTATTATATGTACTTTTAAGTAACATTCAATTAGATAAAATTCAAAGTGATTCTAAACACATGTTTCTTTGCCCCCATTTCTCTTAATTCTCCAGGGCTTTGCTAGACTCTACCCTCAGGCAAAAATATCTTTTGCTTTGAAGTTCATTTTATTTGATTATGCCCCCTGGATTTATAAGTGTGGCCTATTAATGTTTAGATTATTTCTTTTCATTTATTAAGGTCTTTCTATAAGAGCTTCTCTTTCTTCTTCAAACTCTTTCCAGAATTCCTAACATCTGCAGAATGCACAAAGACTAACCCATCCTCAACCCTGGATTCCTCTTTAAAACAATGTGGCAAAAGGGAAGGAGTGAGGGGATGGGTAAAATGGGTGAAAGGGAGTGGGAGGTACAGATTTCCAGTTATGGAATGAATAAATCATGGGGATGAAAGATGCAGCACAGGGAATACAGTCAATGATATTGTAATAACTGTGGTGACAGATGGTAGCTACTCTCTGGTGAGCATAGCATAATGTATAGACTTGTCAAATTGCTATGTTGTACACCTGAAACTAATATAACACTGTGTGTCAACTATACCTAAATAAAAAATACATTAGGGGTGCCTAGGTGGCCCAGTCAGTTGAGCGTCTGACTCTTGGTTTCATCTTGGGTCATGATCTCCATGTTGTGGGATCCAGCCCCGAGTCAGGCTCTGAGCTCAGCGTGGAGTCCACCTGAGTTTCTCTCTCCCTCTCCCTCTGCTCCTCCTGGTCTCTGTCTCTCTAAAATAAATAAATAAAATATTTTAAAAATGCAGGTACACCTGGGTGACTCAGTGGGTTAAGTGTCTGCCTTCTGCTCAGGTCATGATCTCAGGGTCCCAGGATTGAGCCCTGTGTCAGGTTCTCTGCTCAACAGGGAGTCTGCTTCTCCCTCTCCCTCTGTGCTCTCTCTCTCACTCTCACTCTAGCTCTCTCTCAAGTAAATAAATAAAATTTTAAAAAAGCATTAAAGCCCATAAATTAGTAAATAAAATGATGTGGCAAGTGATCAACCCCAGTCAACCTCAGCAACTCATTAGTAATACTATACATCAAAATAGTGTCCCATACTGTAATGATATTCCTCATTACCTAATACTGCCACCAGGTTTTTTTTTTTTTTTTTTTAATCTTTCTCTTAAGCAAATCTGACCATGTCTTGATCTCTCCTTTTCCTTTCTATATATCCTATATATCCACTTTCTTCTCTGTATGGGTTAATGCCCCTGCTTCATGACTGTAATAATTTTTTCTAGCAGGACACTCAATGTGCTCCTCTTTTTCCATTTCCTCTATCTTCTTCAAAACCCATGAACTTTATTTATTAAGGCCTTTCCATTGAAAAATCTCTTATTATCTTTAAACCCGCATTTCTTAAATGTTTTTCAAATATTTTAACAATTTTCAAATATTTCTCATTGAAAAATCTCTTATTATCTTTAAACCCACATTTCTTAAATGTTTTTCAAATATTTTAACAATTTTCAAATATTTCTCAACCAACTCTACAAAGGGTTTTGGTCATGCTTGGCTTGTTTGCTTGCTTTTAAACAACACCTATAAAATTTTCAGATTATCTCCTTTTTTAAGATTTATTTGTTTATTTTTTAATATTTATTTTTTTGAGAGAGTGTGGGGTAGAGGAGTCTCAAGCAAATTCCATGTGGATCACGAACAGGGAGGAGCAGAGGGAGAAGGAGGGAGAGAATCTTAAGTAGACTCCACAGCCAGTGCAGAGCCAGACATGGGGCTTGATCTCACAACCCTGAGACCACGACAGGAGCCAAAGCAAGAGTGGGCCGAATAACCAACTATGCCACCAGGTGCCCCTCAGATTGAGTTCTGAACAGAGTTTGAAAACATATCCCCAGTCAGTGTTTAGTTTTAATCATTACAAGTCAATTAAATTTGCACTACACTTCTCCCCCTTTCAAACATTCTTTGATTGGATAACCCGGACTCCTACTATGGAGAAATAATCAAGGCTATAGGTCATGAATTCCCTTAACTACCTACTTTCTCCACCAATAAATTTCCTCTTTCCTCTTTCCCTTCAATTTAAGTGGAATTGATGTATCTCTTCTAATCCGCACAGAACTCTTTTACCTCAGCCCATGGCTTCACCCTCTCCTATAGTTTCTGAGTGGTCCTAGCTCTACCACCTCTTTCTCTTTTTGACACTAACATCTTTCCTCCTGAATCTTTGTTGCAAATATATAATAATACTTACACTTCTTCCATCACAAAAACTACACAGACTAACAAAATCATCAAACCACCAAACTCTCCATTGAGAGTTAAATTCTAGACAATGATATATCTCTCCTTCTAACTTTACAAGTAAAGTTTCTAGAAATATTGCTTTATGCTCACCGACTTTTACTTTCTCACTTTTTGTATATTCATCCAACTGGCTCCAACATTTATTTTACTCTGAAACTGCTCTTATATAGGCCAACAGGCCAGATGGTCCTGAAAACATGTACTATGAGCTGGTAACGCTGAGAAAAATCTAGCCGAGATTTTTTTTTTTTTTTACAATTTTAAGAGAGGTGTGAAGACTATCAGAATCAGAAACACTATATAAGATCACTTTCTATTTTATAGGCAAGGCTCTAGCAACATTCAGACTCTTCAATATGGGTCAATCTCATGTGCTTAATAGCTACTCCATACCATTTTCTGTTTTTGTTTTTGTACATCTGGCTACATGGTCGAAAACTTGTTTTATCTTACTTCAGTGAAAGGCAGGTAGAGACAGAATTAAAATATAGTATTAGTTAAAATAATCATCAAAGTTATACAATGATCATAATTCCTTGATCTGAAGTTTTAAGAAAATTATGATAAATGATCTTGCAACATAAGGAGATATGGTGATTTGTGGAAAGCCATGCTGATATCACTCCGAAGAGCACTTAACTGAAGCAGGTCTAATTTTGATGATAGGATATAGATGTACGTATGTATGTAACTCTTTTTATGTAAATTTGGAAAATATTTTAAGGCTAAGTATATGAGTATTCAGAAATAAGACATTCATACTTTTCTAAAAGTAGAATAAATTGTTACCAAATTTCTTGAAGGACATTTGTTTTTGTTTTGTTTTGCTTTTTTTTTTTTTTTTAAAGATTTTATTATTTGTTTGAGGGAGAGAGAGAGTACAAGCCAGGGAAAGGGGCAGAGGAAGAGGGAGAAATGGACTCCCTGATGAGCAGGGAGCCCAACATGGGGCTCGATCCCAGGACCCCCACAATCATGACCTGAGCCAAAGGCAGACACTCAAACAACTGATTCACCCAGGTGTCACTTGAAGGTTATTTGTTAATAACTGTCAAACATCTTACTATTTAACTTTGGTTTTAATAGAAAAATACTATTTTGGGAGGTGTTTAATTCTGTATAATAGTGAAAATTGAAAACAATCTAAAATCCATGAGTAGGTGGTATGCTAAGTAAATGTACATATGTATAATGACATAATTGGAGACCATTAAAGATTCTATAGTACCAAAGTATATACTGCTTAGATAATATGTCACCTACAGAATATATAAGTGAAGTACAGTTTACAAAATAGTATGTATCATAGGATTCCAATTTTATAAAATAAACATAATATCTGGCTTATACATCAGAGAGAAGTCAAATAATTTGCAGTTGTTGATCTTGCCTAATTCTTGGTGGTGGGATTATGAATAATTTTTGCTTTTTGCAAAGCTAAATATCCTAATTCTAAAATATAACACAATATATTAATACAAGGCAATTACCTGAGGAGATACTGAAATTGTTACTTGCATTCAATCACTTACAATTTAATGAAGAGGTGAATTCTACATATGACCATATCTCAGAAGAAAATCTATCAAACTATCTATTATATTTCACAGGTGGTGATACATAAATTATGCTAGGGGCCGTAACAGATTGCCAGTCCAGATGTTATTCAAACACTGTGATTAGCCTCATGCCTTTAAAGTCATTGGGTCAAAAATGTGCACATTTCAGCACACATGTCTATTTAAAGTAATTTGGACATTTGAACTATTTTTTCTTAAAAATCTGTGCATATTTTCTGTTCCTATGTAAGGGTTTGATGTATTTGTCACTGTTCTTGACACATTATACATATTCTCATAAGTTTTATCATCTAGATATAATTTAAGCAACATGTACTCGTATTAAAATATTATCTCCATTTTTAGGGTTCATGTAAGATGATCAAATTCCATTATTCAAAAATTAAATGAAATCTCCTGGAGATAGATGATAGTTTTCGGAAAAATAAAAGGAAATTATTGTGTGTGGAATTCATTACTCAAACATTATATATTCTTCTAAATATGCATGACTTGTTTAAGGAAAATTGTGTCAGGAATGCCTTGTATTTTGTTTACTATAGAAAGTTTTCATAATTTCCCATAAACTTCCCTATTACCTGGGAGAACCAGAATGCCATTTGCAAAAGGAGAGATACAAAAATATGTTTCTTTCAGTTCTTCAACAACAATTTATCCTTAGCTTTCTTCAGAAATTTCCATCTATTTTGTCTTTATGTTTACAGAAGTTGCTTTTTTTTTTACATTTACATGCTGTGATATTTATTGCTTTAATTTTGTAATGATGAAAACAAAGGAAAGGGAGCCTACAATATGTGCGTAATTCTCCTAAACTAAACAGATTCCCCTAAGCTCCCTTATTATATGGCCCATATAAGCACAATTTCTTCCATATCTATCTCCAGCACATCACATAAGTTAACTCAATAAAGCTCTTCTGGAGTCTGTTGTTACAATATAAATATCTCCCTAATGTAGAATTGGAAAGATATGATTTAGATAAACTCAGATTAAAGAAAATTCAAATAAAAGCATATCCTCCTCACCATAAAATTTATAGATACTATAATTTGATCAGTATAGTCAATTTCATTAAATTAGACTCATTTTTATATTTTGGAAATATGGTACTTATCTAATTGCTTTGACTTAACCATTTCAACTCATTGGCTGTGTTGATACTTGATACAGCAATTCTTAACTGTAAATGCTGGGGACCGCAGTCAAAATCTTTCTCAAGTTTGAACTAATATTTTGATGCTGATATTTATGATCTCAGTAGAGAAGTATCAGGAATGTAATGAAAATGTGTACAATCCTAATGTTTCTACCATTTTGTTGTAGCTATGATTCTGATTGATACATTGCATCTATTACTGTGTTTATCCTTTGTTATGAAATTCTTTCCAATAGTGCTCACAAAAATACCAGGTCATAAATTTTAGCCCATGTAATTTTCGTCTAAGAAGTCAGGCTTGTAAATTAAAATTGAAAGAAAACAGGGGATTTAATTAAAGTCAGAGAAGGTTGGATAGTATGTTTTACTTGTTTTAGGTCATGTTTTCTTTAGTACATATGTGTATTTTATTTATTTTTGAAAGATTTATTTATTTATTTGAGAGAGAGATCTAGAAACAGAGAGAGAGAGCAAGTGGGGGCAAAGGGAGAGAGAAACTCAAGCACACTCTATGGTGAATGCAGAGCCCCATGTGGAACTTGATCTTATGACCCTAAGATCATGACCTGAGCTGAAACCAAGAGTTGGAGACTTACCTGACTAAGCCACCTAGGCACCCCAGTATGTATATTTTTAAAGGGACATTCAGTTTCATAGAATTACATACTTTTAAGTGTCAAAGAAACATTAATCTATTTAAGTTAAATAGATCTCTTTTCTAGTTGAAAATATATAGAACTGACTGGTATAATCAATATTATCCAGTTTATTTTGTTATTTTAATAAATTCCTTTCTATAATATTAAAGTGAATCTATAATATTGGTAGAAATCCAAATTCTGGGTACATGAGGAAATTATCAGTCTTTAAGCAGGAAAATATATCTAAGAGTTAAGAGAAACCAATTGTTTTTAGCTAAAATACTTAGCCTACTCAATATTTCAACGATCAAGTATGAAAAGAAAGTGAGCAATGCAATGCTATGGAGCTTGTCAAAACAATTTAAGACCCTTGTTACTTTTACATTTGACCCTCCACTTTAAACTCCAAGATGACACTTGATTTTGAACGATCAAAAATAGATAGATTCACAGAACAGAACAAGTACACATTGAAATGCTCTGCTAATTTAGAAGTGAAAGAAAATTAATTGAAATGATCCAACACTTTACAATAAAGTTCAGTGCCTTTAATGGGAAGACTTGCAAACAGTTCTGTGTTAACAACTTGTCTTGTTTCTACAATTAATTGCCTTCAGCTGTATAAACAATAGAGTATGATCAAGTAACATGAAGGCTTTGGACAGATCAATAATAAAGGCATCCTAATTTATCCTTCCTTCACCACCATCACCATAAGATTAATAAGTTTCAAAGGAGCCAATTGAGTGAAGTCTTTAGCCTAAAACTGCTGCTAAAACATCATCCAAATACAAAGCACAAACAGCTCATCAGAATTGCTAAACCAATCAGGCAAAAGTAACAAAGAAATTAGCAGTAGCGGGAGGGGGCATTTGAAAATACACATTTCTTATGCATCTGCTATAAAATGCTATAATCTGAAGAGACTGAACTGTCTTTTTCATATGCAAGACTCAAGGAAGGAAAAAAAAATAGAGAAATTAATGACTTGGTGGCCAAAAGATTTTGTTGTGCAAAGAACCATATTGGTTTACTTTCATTTTATCTTTTTCTTACATAGTTCCTGTTGTCTGTGATAGTAAGAACCAGAGCTATATAAAAAGTTTGATGATGCAAATGCTACATTAAGAAAACAAATCAATTAAATATGCACTGAATATAAATTTATGAAAAGCTCTGTAAATAAAACCTTTCTGATAAATTATGGCTTTGGGTATGTCTGCATAAAAAAAAATCACTGTGCTAGAGGTTAGGAGACATTTATTCTAGTCCTATATTTGCCTAAGAAGAGTTTTCTGATCTTAAACAATTTGTGCAATATATCTCTTATGGTTATTTACTCTAATTATATGATACTACCCATAATCTTGTCAGAGAACAGGAAGGAAAGCAAGCCAGTGGCTCATTGTTCCAGCATGTCCCAAAGGGCCCAAATTAGATCAACTGTTAGATCTCCTGCAAATATTTGGTGATTTAAAAGTAGTGTGCATGTATATCTATGCATACATAGAAATTTAATTTTTTATTTTAATATATATATTTCATTTTGTACAATATAAATCTCTCAGGTTATTCCAGACTAAAGAAATGATGTATATGATCAGAATGGACATTGTTTCTGAAAATTTTAGAATATACTAAATTACTAACTTTAGCCTTGTTTTGTTATGAGAATGTTTTCAGTGGTGATTGATATTTTAAATCATTCTAAAACACAAATTCCCTTTTATAAAAAATGATTCTTTATTGAATTTTGTATTCCAAATTTGGGCTTAGAATGCAAAGATTCTAAAAATAATATATATGCAAAAAGTAATTAAAAATTTGGAGGTTGAATTTGAAATCCAGTGTTTTAAAAAACATAACTGGAGATTATAATTTATTTCTAATATTGCTTAGCTCTCTTGCATTTATTAAAATTATTTTTATATAATTTAGTAGACTAAATCCTGAGTTTATATAATTTACTGAATGATCTCTAACTCAAATATCATCTCCTTATTATCTATTATTAAACAACTAAACATTAATGAAATTAATGAAGAAAATTGAATTTATCACTCAGAATTGAATTATTCATTACAGATATTTACATAAAGATAAATATATTGATAAATTGATTCCAAATGAAAAACCTCAAACTTGAAGAAGGAACATTCAGGGAGATTTAGAGCAAACTGAAAATGAATAATAGGATGTGCTAAAAGGTATTACTGTAGTCATCTTAAGGGCGTTACCTAGAGACAAATTTATACTAAAATACATGAAGGTTCTTCTATACTCCATTTGCTCAGGTAGTAGACAAGCCACTCTATCCGAAATACTTTTAAAAATGCCATTTTTGTATAATTAAATGACTTTTTAAACATGTCAGTCCTAGCCAAAATGATCAAATGAGGAAAGATCAACTTTGACACCTTTGTATTTCTCCCTATACCATCTTATAACGTTGGATGAATGGGAACAGAGGTACTGGGGAGGTTGCTGGTATGCAAAGCAATGTCTGACTGTGACTGAATTGACAGGACAATTCTGTGGACCAGAAATTCAATTGAGTCATTCAAAGCAATTCCCTTCCTTCCTTTCCATATGGCTTATACCTTATAATGATCCACACCTTTCAGCCTCCAACTGGGGACCATTACTTCCCTTGTACATATCACTCTCTGTCCCCATTGTCTTCCTTTCTGTTCTTTGAAACATTTACTAGGAATCCTATTCACCTGAGAGGCAGTGCCAATGCTGAGATTTTTAGTGCCCTGAAAGCAACAACAGATATATTACTTCTTCAAAACAGTTTCTGAAAAGCTTTCTACCTGTTTATAGGCCCTATATGCCATTTTTTCACAATGCAAAATAAATACAATAAATTCAGTTAAATCACATTTAACGTAGTCTCCAAATAGAAAACAAGCAAGACAAACCTACCAACATAGTTTGTTATTCGATTGGTTCCACTTATCAAAAACAGTATCAGTTTCGTACTGATATGGAAAATAATTCTTTTGATTACAAAATGTAAATGAATTGGACAGGGTAGTATTACTACAAAAACACTTTGAAATTCAACTCAGGTAAGTATTTTGAAAAACACTTGAAAAATGTTTTTGAAAAATAGTTATTTGAAAAAAAAGAAAAACAGTGATTTGAAAAATTGTAAAATTGCGCATCATTTATATATATAAATATCTATATTACTTTGATCTTAATTAGATGTACCGTAATGTAATAATGGATAGACTGTGATATAAGAAATGAATTCAGTGAACTCTTCATATCTTTCAGAGTTTTTAATACAATTATTTTACCAGAAACAAAACTTGAATTATTTAAAAAATAATACCTGAACATTTAGTTCATGGATCCTTTATTATGTGATTCTCAATGTATGGCTAACACCCAAATGCATAACAGAGAAGTCTTAATCTATATTTCTACTTATATTAATGATACCTGAATATCCCTTGGTGCTTAAGTAGGGTGCCACACCAGATTACTGAAAGTCTAACTCAACTAATTTGGGCAGGTCTAAGAAATGGGATAATTAAGAGGAGGACTGAATGTGGTACAGAACAGATACAGAAGCATTCCTTAGAAGCAGCTCTTCTTGAGAAGATAGAAGAAGCTTTTCAGCATGAAAAACATTGTCTGACAAGTTAACCTTTAACTATATGGATAAGTGGAAGTACTTATGATGAAAATGAGATAAAATAGCAGGGAGAGAAAGGAAAATGGAATTAACAGAAGCTGACCAACTTACTGACCAACTTCACCAGGTTTATTAGGCTTATGGCAAGACACTGGCCCTTGCCTCATTTGGAGGCATTTTGACCATTTCGGTCTCTCCTCCTGGTTGTCCGTCTGTGCTGTAATCTCTCTCCCCTCCGTAGACACTCCTTAGAGTCATAGTACATCCTTTCAGCCTCAAGCCACATTTCTAGATAAATATAGCTTGTATGTTTGTGATTATATTACATATTGCCTCTTTATAAGCCCCTTCTCTTCTTCATTTCTTTTCTATTTAAGACTTGGGCGGGGGGCGGGGGAATGGGATAGGCTGGTGATGGGTAGTAAGGAGTGCAGTATTGCATGGTGCACAGTGTTATATGCAACTAATGAATCATAGAACTTTACATCAAGAACCAGGGATGTACTGTATGGTGACTAACATAATATAATAAAAAATATTATTATAATAAAAAAAAAAGACTTGGGCAATTCAATGCTTTTAACCCCTTCTCCCTTCCCCATTTTTAAAAAAGAGGGGGCTCATAAATGTTGAGTTTGACTGTAAAGTCTTTTTAAAAGAAATTTTTAATTTGAAAAAGAATTTGAACATCAGACATATGCTCATAAGAAGTCTGTACAACCAGTTTCTCTTTAAATTTCCATGGGCTAGTAATTCTAGGTGACCTTCCATGCAGGTTGGCAGCCTCTGGAGCTTTGCTCACCTGTTGCCTCAGTCTCTACCACTCCCTATTACTTACCTTCTTGGCTGCTCTATTCATTTTCTTTGTTAACTGCTCCCTGGAAGTGTTTGATATTGTATTCTTGTAATTAGCCGTGAAGCACAGTGTTAAGGAGCTATAAATGGACTCTTGAGTTAATATTCAATAAATAGGTACCTCTCTTGGAAGACTGGCAGAAACCAACCAGTTGTTCACCAATATCTGTATTTTCATTTCTTTGACAGACTTCTAGTCTACATTTCCGAGAACCTTTGCAGTTAGGTAGGGCCATGTGATTGAGTCCTCACCAGTGGTATGCAAAAGGAAGCGATGAAGCCTAACCTAAGCTTGGCCTCTAATATCTCCCTGACCTTTCTCAAGCTCTCTCTTTCTTTATGTGACTGTAAACAATTAAGTGGAGGTTTCTGAGACCTTAAACATGGCACAGCTTCGAGATGGAAGGGGCCAGCATCCTTGATTGACAACGTGGAAGAGTGACTACTGCCTACCTACATTGTAATATGGTATGAGACAGGCACAAAACTTTACTGAGAGAAGCCGTGGGGAATTGTAGGATATTTGTAAGATAAGATAGATTATCCTGATTAGTACAACTGCACCACATGGAAATTCTAATTTAAAACAATTGCTATAGTGTTAGACAACTGAGTTTTTTCTTACAATTTTCTTAATCACAAATTAATGGCATGAGTATTTTTAAGAGATTTCCTTGTCTCTTAGAAACATTATTCTTCTTGGGGCACCTGGGTGGCTCATTTGGTTAAGTGTATGCCTTGGGCTCAGGTCATGATCTCAGAGTCCTGGGATGGAGCCCCCCACCTGGCTCACTGCTTGGCAGGGAGCCTGCTTCTCCCTCTCCCCCTCCCTCTACTCATACTCTCTCTCACTCTCTCTCTCTCTCTCTCTCAAATGAATAAATAAAATCTTTTTAAAAAATGAATTAAAAAATAAAAAATAAATAAAAATATAATTATAAAAAGTACAAAGGTAAATACATATATGTCAGCAAAATTTTAAAAGTAACTATTTTATATTGATTAAACAAAAATCAGCAAATCAGAAAACTTATTTTTGTCACATATTTACATATTTTAATCACTTTCCCAGCCATATAAGTCTTTAATACCCAGTGATTTGTACATTTCTGAAGAATGTATCTCTTCAATATTTGAAGGATTAGCATTTAAAATTTTTAAAATAATTTAATCATGACCTTCATCACAATTAATTTGTATGCTTAACTAATTAAAAATATTTGACACAGTCAATTGACTTTTAAGCTTAGACCACAATATTTTTAATTGGGAGAAACTGTGGAAAAAATCCTTGTAAGAAAAGAATAGTATCAATTTTTTTTCACTATTCAAACTTGAAAATACTATAGCCCAAATATTTAATAGCTACTCTCCTTTGCCTGTGAGTTCCAGAGTGTCTTTTTTTTTGGATAAATATTTATATGAGAAAAAAAGCCATTCTATTAGTTCTTTCTTATTTCAAGCTTTGTTTTAAGTAACTGTAATATCCTAAAAGGTTAAAAGGATTAGATTTTAGTTCTCCATTCACTGAATATTTTAATAAAATTTCTACCTGATTTCAAATAAATTTTAACTAAAATACAAAGTGCTGCTTTAAAAAAATGTCTAAAACCACACTGGGTTCTTGAAGGTGATTTCTGAAAGTTTTTCCAAACATCAGACATTTCTTAAATACAACTGATAATGGGCACTAGAAGAAAAAGACATAATATTATGCAGAAATTCAAGAGCTGTATAATGAAAAATTTTTAGTTCAGTTATATTCAGTCTTTGTGTGTGTGTCTGCCTATGTGTATATGTATGTGTGTATGTAGTATATGTTAAATTTTGATAGTTACAGCTTCTATTTCCATTGTTGGGTTATGACAATTTGTTTGAATATAATAGTAAATTATGCCCATGCCTTGAAACCTATTTCAAGTATACTTTTTACTCCATATGTTTTTAAATTTATTAAGGAGCATTTTTTAAAAATATGATACTCTGCCCCACCAAAATTTATCATTAATATTGACTTTATGGTAGCATTAACTAATGTTTGATGTTTAATCTTTGACAAGATGAACTTCTAATAGCGTCACTCTGATTTCATAAATTGGATGAAAATATGCGATTATAGCAAGTATTAAGTAACTTCTTATTTGAAGTATCTGATGGCATTGATATAAAACTGGAATAATTTCATTACCTATGAAGGGTTTTCTGATAACAAAGCTAGTGTATTGACTATTTTTCATGATGTATAAGAAAAACTGAAGATGAAAATAGAACAAAAATAATTAAGTAAGCAATCTTTGAGTAAAAATTTGTTTTTTACATAGTGATATGTAAAC